>NW_028270189.1:10120160-10438910 GCF_037043375.1 Chiloscyllium plagiosum | reverse complement strand
AAGAGTACTGTGATTACTGCTGTTTCAGTGCTAGCAAGCAAATAGTGAAGTGTGGCCATGTGATAAAATCATTTACATTCAGTGCTGAATACTTGAGACTTTTTTGTGAGAAATTTTATAATTCTTCTCGATGTTCTTAATACACTATTTGTTTCATACAATGGCGATTTTCTACATAGGATTACAGAGGAAAAACAGACCATTTGGCACAATCAGTTCATGCCAGCGCTTATGTTCCACTCAAGATGTTTCACATCTTTCCTCATCTAAATGGCCCATTGTAATTCTCTATTCCCATCCCTTCCAAGTGCTCGCCTTGAAATACATCTAAACAATTGATTTCTACTATTCCGACTGGTCACATATTCCCCGTTCTCATCATTCTTTCAGTGAAGAGGTTTCTTCTGAATTCCCTTTTGGATTTCTTGAGGTACTGTCTTATATTGACAGTCTCTAGTTACGTTCTACCCCGGAGTGAAATGTTTTCTCTGTACCTTCTCTTTTCAAAACCTTTCATAATTTTAGAAGTGTCAGCCTTCTTTTCAAGAGAGAAGTGAACAGCGCAACAATTCTTCCTTGATATACACAGCCAGAAACTTGTGTAGCATTCTTATAAATCTTCTCTTCACTCTCTCTCATACATTCTATAATATGTCAACTCGAACTGCAGGCAATGCTCTTAATTATAGTCAACCAAATTTCTATAGTGACCCTACTTTCAAATCTATCCCTTTAGAGATAAAGCTTAGAGCCGTGTTTGCATTTTTATGGCCTTTGGAACCTGTGGTGAAATTGTTAGTGACTGATGTCATTGTCTGAGATCCCTTTGTTTCTCTCCCTCACTTAGACGTGCATCTTTGAATAAATGACCTGCACATTATTCCTACCAAGATGTAACACCTTACGTTTATCTGTGTGGATCTTCATTTGCTAATTATTTGAACATGCCGTAAATTAATTAATGATCTCTTGCAACTTCTTGTAGTCCTCCGAATTGGCTGCATTTCAACATTCCTTTCCAATTTGGTGTCATTGAATTGCTACTTTTTTTCTCGTAATTAGATACAATATTAATTTGCAGTTTTACTTTATTTTGTTTTGAATTTTTAGAGAGGTGCAGTAATCCACACGGTAACTATAACAACTAAATGTCGAATGACAGATAGATGAAAATTATTACACACACAGGACTAATTAATAGACTCTATTAACTTCAAGGTCAAAACAGGGAATTATTTTTTACACGAATGACATGGTGAGATTATCCGTAGTGCAATCACTTTTTGTCCATTTCTTTTTGTTGCAGTTTATTCCCCAGGTCTTTCTGTGCTACTGGTATGAAATTGAAAAGGCACCCAACCTCCATTTTAAACTAAATGATAATAAAAAAAACAGCGTTTATATAAAATGTAACATGATTTATGAAACCATCCCTCTAGGCTTATACATATTCACAGCCATGTAGAGTTATATAGGGAGAGGCTGAATGATCTGGGGCTGATTTCCCTGGAGCGTTGGAGGCTGAGGGGTGACTTTATAAAGGTTTATAAAATCATCAGAGGCATTGATACAGTGAATAGACAAGGTCTTTTTCCCTGGGATGGGTGGAGTCTCACTAAACCTCGTGAGTATAGGTTTAGAGTGAGAGGGGAAAAAGTTGAAAGTACCTAAGGAGTAACTTTTTCATGCAGGGGATGGTGTGTATGGAATGAACTGCCACAGGAAGCAGTGGAGGCTGGTGCAATTTCAACATTTAAAAGGCATCTGAGTGTGCAGACGAATAGGAGGGTTTCGAGGGATATGGGCCAAGTACTGGCAAATGAGACTAGATTGGTTTAGGATATCTGGTCAGCATGGGCAAGTGAGACTGAAAGATCTCTTTCCAAGTTGTACATCTCTATGACACTATGATCTACCCCTTTGCTCTTAATGTACTAGTCGAATCTCTTTGGATTATCTTTAACATTATCTCCCAAGGTTATCTCATTTTCCTTTCTTGCCCTCCTCATTTCCCTCTTTACAATGTCCCTGCACCTCTTGTACTCTTCGGGATTCACTTGATCTCATTTCTCTATATCTAATATACGATTCATTCTTAATCTGAACCAGAGCCTCAATATCTTTATTCCTCCAGTGTTCCCTCCTCTTCCCAGCCTTATCTTCACAGTAACAGGAACATCACGCCGCCGAACTCTCGTTATCTCACTTCTGAAAGCCTCACTCTTGCCGGCCGTCCCATGAGCTGCAAACTGTCTACTCCAATCAACCCTTGAAAGTTTTTGTCTCATACTATCAAAATTTCCCTTCGTCCAATTAAGAACTTTAACTTATATATAATGCCAATCCTTTCCATGAATATTTTACAACTAATCGAATTATGACCCCGGCCCCAAAAAGCTCCCCTACTAATAATTCAGTCACTTGCCCTGCCTTTATCACAAGAGTAGGTCAGGTTTGCTCCTTCTGTGATAGTTACATTTGGATATTAATGAAGAAAATTGACTTTAGCACTTACCAAATTCCTCACCATCCAAGCTCTTAAGACCATGGCTGTCCCACTTTATGTTTGGAAGGTTAAAATTTGCTATTATTCCAATCCTATTATTCTCACGTATAAATAAGATCTTTCTACATATTTTCTACACAATTTCACTCTGACTACTGGGGGGACTATTACAATCGCATCAAAATAATCATGCTTTTCTTATTTCTGAGTTCCATCCACATAGCTTCACTAGACCATCCCTCAGAAATCCCTTGTGTTAGAACAGTAGTAACGTTTCACCACAAGAAAAATTGACTCCAATCTCCTTCTAGCTCTTCCTACTTCTGCCGTACCTTTGATGATGGGAGGGACTTTGAACATAAATTATTCAATTTACTGGTGTTGGTTAGTAGCTGAAAATAAAGATACTATGGGTGACTTGGGTGATGGGAAATAAAAGGTTACATTGTATGGAAGGAAAATTCTGGATAGAAACAAGAATTTTAAAAAACGAACTCCATTCAGTGTTTGGAGTCCTTGTTGGTTCAACCTGTGCTTTGGTCTATAATACAAAATTACAGAAAAATATTAATAGCAATTTAAAATAAAATGTTAGGATATTGGAAGAACAGCTAAGAGCTTCAAAGCTTGACAGACGGCTTGTGGGAAAGGACATGGAAAGCAGCAGGGTTTCCAGAACTTCTCATCTCTGCCTTCTCTGATCGAAATCAATCTGTGATTTATAATTGTTGAGGATTGTTATTCATTAATATCGGTGTGTCAGATAGATCTCAGTCTCAGGGAGGTGTGACGTGCTTCTTTGTTTTGCGATGAACTCAGGGGAACATATAATAGTAAGGGGGTAAACCCAAAGGGGTGCAGGAGCAGAGGATCCCCCGTGTGTAAGTGCACAACTCAGGGAATGTACCATGACACGTGGACAGAACAGCAAATAAACCCTACTTCATCACCCTACGCTGTAGAGAACAAACACACAGCAATTATGTTAAACTGAAATAAAACAGTCTCTTGTCTCACCTGGAATGTTGCATCTAGTTCAGGTGCCACGTTTTTGAAAAAAATGCAAAGTTATGAGATTGGGTGCGTGACTGATTCACAACACTATTCCCGGGATGATACACCTCACCAACTCTGAGAAATTGGGACTGTTCTCCTCTGCTGATAGTTTCCAGACTCTGTGACCAGTTGCTGTGATTGGTTCCCAATTCCGTCTTGCGTCATATAGATCTTAATGGCTGAATATTTCAGGTACTCATGAGCTGTGCCTTGCCTGATCACAGCGACCTCTGATTTATTATTTTTGAGGGTTGATGTTCAGTAATATCCCTGTATCAGACAGATCTCAGTCTCATTCCCTGGGATTTGACAGGTGTGGTGTGTCAAGTAGATCCCAGGAATTGTGCTCCATGAGATTTATGTGTGAGAAAAACTCCAGTTCTGAGAATCCGCCCTTGGATTGTGCACGTGTTGTGTCTGAATACCTGACTGAACGTTGACATTTTTGGCTGATGAATGTTTCGTTGGGCGCTTTAGTTGTCGATTTCTGCATTACTAACCCAGGCTGCCCTGACATTGGGAGTACTTTTAGTTTAGACAGTGTAGAGTAAACTTTCAAACTCCGTTGTCTGCCTTTTTTCGGCTTCTGGTGGAGCCAATAAAATTATCATGAGGTGACCCGAGGCCGTGACCCTTGGTGCATAAGCGGAAATGTTCTCTAATCATTCTGCCTCTGGAGTGTTCCATCAGGCATATCGTGAGAAAGATGTATTTACATTAGTGGGCTGCATGGTAGCGCAGCATTAAACTAAATGACTGGATAAAATACAATCAAACAGAACAAGTGAAAGTATTTGGCTGGGAAAGGAGTAGGATGTGGGAAAGTGTATTATTACTGACTGGCCTTGAAGAAAGAATGAAGCAAACTCAAGATTAGTGCATATTCATTCGAGATTTATTAACCATTTCAGAACGCATTTTTATCCAAAAGGTTGATGTAAAAGCTAACAGAAGTGAATATAATGGCTGGATGCCACATTGAGACGAGAACACATGCGCTGTGAGCTGGGAATTTTCTGTACATCAGTAACAGTCACAAGAAAGGCAATACAAAGGCTCATCAGAAAGGGTAGGCAACCATTCTGAGTAAGGAACAAATAAAAACAAAACAAACGGGCTTCAAACAACTGGGAAGCTACAAATTCTTCCAACCACAACCATCTCAAAGATATCAAAGTAAGAAGGAAAATCCATCAATAATTGTCTCAGTTACACGCTGATAAACTGAAGTAATCTCACTGTTAGAGTCAGCAACAGGACAGATTGGAGGTTGGGAATTCAGAGACCTTGATAAGCAGATCAGGAAAATCAAAGCGGTCCACAACTCATTCACTTAACCTGGAAAAGAGAGAAAGCAATGACGCAGATATTTATGATCAGGGACTTTCAGATTTAATGTTTATTCAATGGCACACTTAGAGATTTCACAAAACATATTGGGCTGCTTGGCGTGAGAAAGATGTGATTATTCTCACCTTCACCAGAGTGACGGCAGCGCTGTAGAAAATACTCAGGAAGAACAAGGTGATGAACGTGGAAGCAGTTGTCCAGATGTTGCTGTTATCATCCTCATAGTCTTCAATCCAAGTGCGATCTATTGAATCTATGAATATAAAGCCGAGAGAACGCATTTAGATTGTTTATTGATCCAGATCGATCTATCTGCATCCAAGTCATGTAACTGGAGACCATTACATCTTCATAAAGCAGTCAGGTATTTCTCAAGTGTGACTCTTATCTGGTTCTATTAGTGCATTATTGACTCAGCAAGAAATTACAAATACTAACTGCACATGTTCTTTCTTCATTGTCCATGTCAGAACGTTTTAAATTATTGTTCTTTTCATCTATTATTTAAGGATATTATTATTTGAGGAATGCTTATTACGAATGATGATTTTAATTATATCATTATATTATAAATATAGGCTGTGACAGCACTTTAGTTGAAAATTGTAGCCATCTCTGAATAAAAGTTCAAATGTGATTCTCATCTTTTATATTGGTGACCAATTGCTTGGCAAATCATGAATATAAGTGACATCACAGTCAGGACATTGCTTCATATTTTAGTTTGTAGGATCTGTACATTTAGGAATAAGTTTTTGTACGTGTGTCCCTTAATTTATTTGATCTACTGCTTGGTGTGTTTGGTTTCCCTTTAATGTTTGTGTATGTGGTTATGGGAGTCTCTTACTTCACTCTTGCCCATGTTGGAGTCTGTGCATGAATAAACATATTCCTGTTCCTTTACTGCTGGTGTGCTCATGTGTTTGTGCACCTAAAGTTTGGTATTTTCCCAGTGTGTAAGCATCATCATGCTAATATGCCACTTCGTTGCTGCCTATGCTTATCTTGTAATGTCTTTGTGAGTGTTCACTTTTCATTAGTGCTATCTAAAACGTGTGCTTATGTGTCTGTTTCAGATCCTACCTACACTGGGTTATTTTCATGTTTATGCTTAATAAATGTTAGCATGCAATGTTATGTTTTGATGGATGTTTATATTTATATGATGATGTTTGCTTGTGTGGCAATCTTTCCCAAACCATCTCCTGATCAGCTTGTTTGTGCTATTGTTTGTGGATGCTTGCTGATCCTTGTGCCCATTATCCTTATTTAATAAACGCCCCTCTATTTGTTCATCTATGCACTTGTGTGCCTGCATGTGAGACTCTGAATTTGTGTGTGCGTGTGATATTGTATACATGCTGATCAATGTGGTTTAAAAATAACTAATTAAGCTGCCTCTGTCATCGTATGTTTGTGATTCTGAAAATGGGAAAATAATGATATTAATGTTTATCTCTGTGCACTTACGTGCCTGTGTGAGTTGACATGTGGGAGGACATTTTTCGGAATTTGTATCTGTGTGTTCATGTGTGTATGTCTGTACGCATTGTGCTGTATGAATGTATATGTATTCATGCCCATTTGTGTGTTACCGTGTGTCGATGTTTCTCATGGTTATGTGTGAGTACTCCTGTTCATTTGTGCAAATGATTTTCTTTCGGTGTATGTGAGTTTTTGTATGAGCTTAGCTGAGTGTTCAAGTACCACTTGCATGTGTGGCTCTGTGTGAGTATGCATGTGTGACATCTTATCTATATGCACATTTGAGTGTGCACATAAATATGTGTCTTTAGGTGAGAGCCCGTATATTTGTCATTACGTGTGTATTTGCGATCATCTCTCTGCATCTGTTCTTATACCAGACTGCAATTTTCATTATTCTAATTTATTGTTCTAATTTTAATGCATTCCCCATAATTAGATTTGACCTTGGTGTTACAGGAAACATTTCCCATCGTCGTGCAGAGATAAGCGTTTTATGAGCAACTCTTCTGTTGCAGTGATAGAACTTCTGTCTCTGAGAGAAAAGGCGTGAGTTCAAATCCCCACTGCCCCAGAGATAACATTTCTGAATATGTTTATTAGAAAATGTCTACTTGTGTTCCGTATGTGAAACAAAATGATATCAGGTATTCCAATACCAGAATTGATCCCATGTGCTCCAGAAAACTGAGACAAAACTATGGAATTCAAACTGGGACGATGCAAGCACCAGTTTTGGATTATGGGAATCAATGTTAATCATTTGTGAACAGAGCCAAGCGTGTCTAACATGCTTCAAAGATATTGTTTTGCATGGGAATGTTAAATCTTTGGACAGTAAGCAAGAAGCTGACTGTCCCTGTTAGCAACTGGGTTACATTACAGAGGACATCGACCATGAAAACTCTGCACAGGGAGCAAGAGGACAGACCATTCATCGTTCCCCTCCCCTCTGCTCCACAACAACTTATCTGTTGATTCTCTTTGGTGTGAAAGTGAAGATACATTCTGTCAACTCATGCGCTGGCGGAAGATCCCTGGCAGTTCCCCAGAAACAAAGGTTACATTCAAACTGTTCTGCACTCTTTACGATTGGTATGTTCCAATCAAATTTAATTTTAAAGTGTCTTAAATTTACATTTCCAATTGGTGCAATTTGGCAGTTTAAAACTGACATGAATTTTGTAAGAATGTCCAATTGGGGGAATCAAAAACACCAAGTTCAAAACTCGTGCCCTACGTGGACATTGTCAGATTTTGTCACAGAGAGATTTAGGATGAATGGTGGAATCCTGCAATGAGTGAGCTTTACTCTGTCTCTGACCCAGGGTGTATCTGAGCAGAGAACATTAACTGCACAAGACACTCATCCTAGACCTGCTAATAATCCAATTTAACGACACAGATGGAATGTAAGTCAGAGTGAGAAACAACTAATTCAGTATTTAACTCACAACTGGAGGAAAAGAAACACTTCATTACTTCTGTTGAATTATTAAATGCAACTTTGAGATTTTTTATTGACATGAATTAACAGTGTCCATCAGTGCAAGTGAAATGTTTACAAAACTCGGTTTACCGCTGGATTTATCGACTGTTCTGTTGATGATCGTCAATGGAATCGCTTCATGTCCCACCACACAGGAGTAAGAAGCACCGCTGGCCCACTCCTCCGCTGTAATGGATAACAGGCTGTAGATGAAGAAGGAAGTGTTGTCACTCTCCGCCATCACCTCGGTGTTCTTGTAGTTACTGGGATTCACTGGCTTGTCATTGTTTGTCCACTTGACGAAGATCTCTCGGGGGGAGAAACCTCTCACTAAACAGGTGAGGGAGAGAAACCTCTGAGCGGAGATTTCTTCTGTTGGTGGCAGGAGGACCGACACTGATGGCTCCAGCGGATTAATCACTGCAGAATATTTGAGACAAATATAAATCAACCAAAAAAATCCTGAACCAATATCACAATTTCACTAAATATTAAAATACGCCTGTTTAATTGGGATTTATTCACTTTCGATTTCTAACGGAGCAGAATGGTACGCATACAGTTCAGTAAAAAAAGGAAAGTTTAATGTGAAAGTTGTCTCCAAGTTTCCAGCCCACAACGAGGGCATTCTGTCCATTTGTCATTGCTGATGGTGACGTCACAACCCAGGCTTCTTCCCACCTTATCTGACTTAATCAGAATACAATATCCTTTGGTCCATCTTCTTCTGAATCAGCTACTTAGCTATCCTGCCTCCAGATGCATCATTAATGCCCCCAACGGTGTTGGTTCATTACCAATCAAAGCCTGTCATTGATGTAACTGGATCTGGATTACACATGGGATCCTTTGTGCTTTAATCTCACCGCTCACCTTTCTCCTTGTGGATGGAGTCTCTCAGCGGAGTCGGTAGATTCTGATGGTACACCACACATTCAAATGTAACACCACTCAGCCAGGCTTCAGTAGAAATGTCTAATTTGCTGATCACGCTGTCGGGATTCTGTCCAGGCTGCTCAGCAATCTCTGATTTCAGAGGCTTCTTTTCTTGTTTCCAGGTCACATTGACTCCAGAAGGAAGATTGGACACAACGCAGGTTAACGTCACCGTCGCCTCCAGTAAGACTTGTTCTACTGGCGGTGGGAGGATTTTAACGGTGTTAGGGTGGCACTCGGTATCTTCTATGAAACAAAAATCAAAGTCAATGAAAAATGCCCCTTTCTGATACAAACAGCCAATCTTCAGATTACTCCTTCACAGGGTGAAGACACCACCTTCAAAATGGCAACTCCAACTATTGCTGAAACGTTGCTTACTATTGTTGATGTGTTTTGATCTGTGAAACATTTGTGATTACCTATAACATACCCTGTGTAATTATTCCTAAAGAGCACTGGCTTTGTAACACGCGAAACATCATCACCCCAAACCAGGCTAAATCAGCCTGTCTCGAGTTCCTAGTTCATTCATCCCTATATCCCTATTATAGCATTCCCACCAGAATTTATTCTCCTGCCTCATCCACTAATTACAGAGAGCATCTTAAAGCAGCTCAGTGAGATCACATTTATCCCAGTTCATCAAATGTGATACCCACTTGGTCTGTGGTCTGATCCCATAAATGAAGTTAAAGAGCTCAGTACCAGATAAAAATCGATGTCGTACAATGTCCAACCAACAGGTCATTCCTGAGCAGGGAATGAAGCATTGAACGCATTTTGATTTATTTTCAAGTTAGGGTCTCTGCATATGTTAACCACGTCAATTTGATAGAGGATCAGAATAAGGCTGTTCGGCCAATCCAGAGTTTAGATCAGAATGATGCTGGAAAAGCACAGCAGGTCAGGCAGCATCCGACGAGCAGGAAAATCGACGTTTCGGGCTAAAGCCATTCTCCTGCCTCCTCCCCGTACTAAACAAGAGCCGATCTATCTCTGACTTGAATACACACAATGGCCTGGCCTCCACAGCCCTCTGCAGCAACATGTTCCACAGACTCATTACCCTCTGGCTGAAGAAATTCCTCCCCATCTCAGTTCTAAACGGTGCCCCTTTGACCCTGAGACTGTGCCCTTGGGTCCTAGTCTCGCCTAACAGTCAAAGCATCTATTCCACATTCACTCGACCTCAGTCTCTCAGTACATTCTATGTTTCAATCAGATATCTCTCCAATATCCCCCCTCCACCCCAAACCTATCTTTGAAGCGGCTACCAGGCAAGCATTCAGCACTCTGAATGCCTCTCCCAGCATGGTCAGGCAACAAACTATTTAACAAAGCTCACTGTCTCTCTATCTATCTTCAACAGAGAGGAAACCTGCTTTTCTGACTTGCCAAAAGGTTGAATTATGAGCAATGCTAATGTAACACTCAAACTGAAATGAGACACGTGGCATGTTGGGAAAGGAGAAGCTGTACCGTGCTGTTTACTACGCCTGATAAATTCGTGTGTTTGATTCACATCAGAGTTCAGAGAGATTTGTAGCTCTCTCAGTCTGTGTCTCTTACCCTGGAGTGCGGTGATGTTTTTACTTTGAGTGTTCTCTCCATGAGTGACCTGGCAGGTATAGACCGCACTGTTGTACCATTCACCATAAGGGACCATCAGCCGACTCGTCACCGAGAAGTTCCCGTTCGCCTCACACACGGGAGACGTGAAGAAGCCAGAATCCAAGCGTCGGCCATTTTTCAACCAACTCACGGAGATTGACTTCGGACGGAACTCGATGATTGAACAGACGACGGTTGCAAACTTGCTGCTTGCAATTTCTTCACTGGAGCTCACAGTTAGGAGAAGAGTTGGTGGGAGAGGACCTGTACCTTTAGGAAACACATCACATACATTATCCGATGAATTTCATAACAAATACAATCAGTTCTCATTTGTCAAGGTTTCTTGTGGTTAATGGACACAGGAATCATAATTGTGCAGAGTGCTGGAGAAGCTGGGATCCACACAGAAAGATCAGCAGGACAATGTGAAAGGCTAAACTTAGAGGACACAGCAAGGGAGTCAAGGAGGCAGAGAAACTATAGGCCGGTAACATCAGAAGGGAGATAGCAACGTTGGATGGTATTCGTTTTAATGACAGAGTCGGATGAACAAGGCAGACGAATTACTGGCATAAATGAAGATATGATGCCGTTGCTATCACGGAGACATATTGAGAGCCGGGCAGGAGTGGCTATTCAATATTCCAGGATTTAGTGCCTTCAGGCGAGACAGGGAAAGATAGAAAATGATGGGGGCAGGGGTGTGCGGTACAGAATGTTGCTTCTGTCGCAATTCTGACAAGAGTATTTTAGGCTGTAAAGAGAAATGAAATCATGGATACCTCCTTGAACAAAGGCAAATGGACAGTACTTCAAAACCAAAACACAGCAAACATAACTACTTGGAGAGCACGATAGACCTTACTATTGGTCCAAAAGACCAAGTGCAAATACATGGGCAAATTTCAGAGACATGTAAATTAAATAGGGGAATGAGAAAAGAGGTTTTTAACTTCCTCAGCATAGGCTTGGATATTCATTTTGTCAAAAATTTACAGGGAGCACAATTCTGAAAATTCCCCCGGGAGAATATTTGAACAAAGTATGTGTTTAATACAGAGAATTTTAATCCAGACCTTGCAAGAGAGGGGTGAACCTGAACTTAACTTTAGAGAATGAAGTGGACCCAGTGGGTAAAACACCAATGGTGGAGCACTTTGCAGACAGTGATCGTAAATCAGTTGGATTTCAGATTGTACTGCAAAGGAATAGAAATTGGCCCAAAGTTCTGAAAAGGGAAGGACAATTTTAGTAAGATCAGGTAATGACTTGACCAGAGTGGACTGGAAGCTGACACTTATTGGTAAATCTGAGTCAGAGCAGTGTGACACATTTAAGAAAGAGATAGGAAAATCACAGGGAGGACATTTCCCAGGAAGCCACTGCGTGGTACCAAGAATGCAGCGGGCTCTGGACACCAAAGGGCATGGAGGAGGAGATAAAGAGAAACAAGGGAGGCTTCCGGTCTATACTGAAATCTCAAAACAATAGAAACTAATATGGAGTACAGAACGTGCAAGGGGAAGTTTGAAAGACAAAGGAATTAGAAGAGCAAAAGGGACCATGAGAAAATAATAGCAGCCAAAATAAAGGAAAATATTTTTAAAAGTTACAGACTCATTCATAATAAAAGAATTATTCGGGAAACAGTAATGCCCATTAAGTGTTATTATTGGAGTGGAGCTGGAGGATTTGGTTATGGTCAAAACGAATGTGTTGTGTCAGTGTTCACTAGGAAGAGGGACAGTGTGGGGACAGAAATCATGGAGGGGTGTTGTGATGTACTTTCAGAAATTAGGACACATGACGTGATGTTCTGTGTTGTCTTGCTGAAAGAAAAGTGGTTATATTTCCAGGGCAGGTGAAAAGTATACCAAGCGGTTGAGCGATGCAAAGGATGAAATAGTTGGGTCGCTGACAATAATTTAGAATTCCTGTCTGGCCACAGTAGTTGTGCCGAGTGAGTGTAGATCAGCCTGCACTGTTATGCAGGACGAAGGAAGGGATAAATAATGAAAACACAGATCTGTCAAGCTAGTCTCAGTGGTAAGGAAACTATTGAGAAGTGAAATTAGTCTTCATTTGGAAGATAAATCAACAATTTTCAGCACGGTTTTATTGAGAGGAAGTCACGTGTAACAATTTGATAGTAGTTTTCATAGAGATAACTCGATGTCCAGATGATAGCAATAATCAGAGCCAATGGGATCCGAGTTAATTTGACAGATTGGATCTAGAACTGGCTGAGTGATGGGAGCAGGGGTTAATAGTCATCGGGTGTCTGCGTGACTGGAAATCTATGTCTCCTGGTGTTCTGTAGGGATTGGTGTTGATTTCCGTGCTATTTCTCTTACATACCAATGATTGAGACTCAAATTTAGGAGGATTAACCAGTGAATTCACAGATGAAATGAAAACTGTCATGTTGGTAAATCATGAGCATATTGGCTTTAGATTGCAGGAGGATATAAAAGGGTTGGTTGTATGTGAAGAGAAAAGTTGCAAATGGAAATTATTCTGAATAAATGTAAGGTGATGTAATTCGGCAGAAGAATCTGTGAGGTATGACGTTTTGAATGATGGAACCCTGGAAAGGCCTGAGGATCTTTGGTGCATGTACCCACCGATCCCCTATAGTACTGTGTCGTCTGGATAAAGAGGCTAAGAAAGTGGGAGGATATTTGCTTTTATTAGCCTAGACATTGACAATGAAGAGTGGTGAGATGATACTGGAACTTAATAAAACACTGGTTAGGCCATACTGAAGCGTTGTGTGCATGTTATGGAAGGAATGTGATTACACTGAAGGCAGTATTGATGAGATTTGCCAGGGTCTTGCCTGGGTTGGAGGGTTTTAGTTATGAAACTAGTTTAGATAGACAGGGGTTTTCCTTGGAGCAGAGGAGAATTAGGGAGAAGATTATCATGATGTCTAGAATTATTTTAGGCATAGACAGGGTAAACTGGATGAAACCTTTCCCCTTGATGGAGAGATCAATGCCTCAGGGGCACAGGGTGAAGGTTAGGCCAGGAGGTTCCAAGTGGATCTCAGGGGAAAACAAAATCAAACAGAGGGTGGTGTTAGCCTGGAGCTCAGCACCTATAAGTCATGTAGAGACTGAGCCCCTCATTATAAGTATGAAGTATCCTTGCAAGGGCAAGTCACACAAGGCTGGCACATGAGACTGGAATAGTTAGGTGGCTGTTATTGATAGGCGTGAATTGGGTGGATCAAAGGGCCTTTTTCCTGTGCTGTATAAGGTGAGTCTGTGAAAACGGTTATAAATAATGCCTTATTCATGTTAATCACAGATGATCTGTTTATCTCAGTTCCTACAACACGTACCTGGACATGGCATTTCTTTGCTCTTGTGTGTCCCGCTGTGTTGAACCTCACAGGAGATTTTGCTGGGGCAATCTACCGCTGACCCGGGCAGGGTTAACTGGCTGCTCAGGGTATAGGTTCCCTTCTTGTTTCTCACTGATGGGTAAGTCTTCAATCCAGTCGTGATTAGCTCCCCTCCTTTCTTCCAGGTTACCTTGGTGACGTCAGGGGAATAGTCCATCGCCAAACAACCAAAGATCACAGAACCGGTGTTGTGCTCCTGACAGGAGGAGACCAGGCCATAAAGCGTGGGGGGAAACGGTGTCTCTACAATAGAATGACCAATTGAGCATGTTAGTTTCTGTTAATTTGACCTTATCAGTTACTCAAATGTATCCTCAGCTGTTTGCCAGTATGCTCCCGCTGAAGTCGACAGCATAACTGGGGTTTATTTTTGTTTCCTATCAGTTGCTGATCATGATCATTGGTTCCCTCTTTAGAAACATGCCCTCGACCTTGACCATTGCCATATAATTTTGGAAGAAGAACATCCTGATCCCACCCCAGTAACTGTTTGAAGATCTCACCAACTGACACTTTCACTGGATTGCTGTGAAGAGCAGAGACGTTTCACAAAATACAAACCAAGGAAATGCAGATTCATCGAAATTCTACAGTGTGTGCAAACAGGCCATTTGGCCCAACAAGTCCACACCCACCCTCTGAAAAGTAACGCATCCAGACCCATTCCCCTACCCGATTATGCTACAGTTAACCCTGACTAATGCACCTAAACTCCTAATCACTGAATACAACATTTGCAATTCCCCCAGCTTGCACATCTTTGGAGTGTGGGAGGAAACGCACACAGACATGGGGAGAAAGTGCCAACTCCACACAGACAGTCACCCGAGGCTGGAATGGAACCCGAGTCCCTAGCACTGTGAGGCAGCAGCACTAACCACGGAACCAGCGTGCTGCCCCACGAGGTGCCGTGCTGCTGGAAATACCCAACAGCTGGCAGTACCCCCGGAGAGAAGTCAGAGTGAATCATAGAACATAGAACATTACAGCGCAGTACAGGCCCTTCGGCCCTCGATGTTGCGCTGCCCTGTCATACTAATCTGAAGCCCATCCCACCTACACTATCCCATGTACGTCCATATGTTAGCTCAATGACGACTTAAATGTATTTAAACTTGGCGAATCTACTACCGTTGCAGGCAAAGCATTCCATACCCTTATTACTCAATGAGTAAAGAAACTACCTCTGACATCTGTCTTATACCTATCTCCCCTCACTTTAAAGTTGTGTCCCCCCGTGTTTGCCATCCCCATACTTGGAAATCAGGTCCAGTGAGCCTTCCTCACTTATCAATGCAAGGTAGAATGTTCTCTCTGGGAGGAAGGTCACTGCAGCAGCAGCACAGGCAGGAGCTGAGCACTGGGACGGGGAGGATGGCTGTCACGGCTGAACTCTGGAAGTTGAAACATCTCATTTACAATTATCTGAATTCTGGAGGCCTCTGAAAAATGGAGGACTATTAAGGTTCAGAGACTTTGGAGTGTTACAGCTGAGTATTTACGTAAATATGATTTGAGAAATGAACAAGTAATCTGTAACTTTAATAACTATCAAACTGACACGCAGTTCACCACCAAACCTCATGTCTCAGACTAACTACTGCACTTACTCTGTCTAGACCTAAATTCCCACTCACATTGACAAACCCTACCCTGCTATACACCCATTCATGCCCGGAACACACAACCCCTATCACACGAAACACATCCAAGGCAATCCATATTGGTAGTGTAGCTGAGCAGAGAGATCTCGGTGTCCATGTACATAGATCCCTAAAAGTTGCCAGCCAGTTTGATAGAGTTGTTAAGAAGGCATACTTTGTGTTGGCTTTCATCGATAGAGGGAATGAGTTTCAGAACCACGAGGTTAGGCTGCGGCTGTACAAAACTCTGGTGTGGCTGCACTTGGGAGTATTGTGTACTGTTCTGGTCACCACATTATAGGGAGAATGTTGAAGCTTTGGAAGAGTTCAGAGGAGGTTTACCAGGATGTTGCTTGGTACGGTGGGAAGGTTTAATTCGGAAAGGATGAAGGTATTTGAGAGAAGAAGGTTGAGAGGTTACTTAATTGAGACATAAAAGATAAACAGAGGGTGGACAGTGAAAGTCTTTTTCCTTGAATAGTGATGGCTAGCAGGAGAGGACATAGATGACAGATGTCAGAGGTTGTTTCTTTACTCAGAGAGTAGTAGGGCCATGGAACGCACTGCCTGCAACAATAGTACACTCGCCAACTTTAAGGGCATTTAAAAGGTCATTGGATAAACATATGGATGTAAATGGAATCGTGTAGGATAGATAGGCTTCAGATTGGTTCCACAGGTCAGCGCAACATTGAGGGCTGAAGGGCCTGTACTGCACTGTAATGTTCTATATTCCAGATGGACATATGATCTCAATTCCTTTCACTCCTTTACACTCCAGCCGCCCTGCACCTGGCCCATGGTGAATCTGGCCCTGACTGGACCTAGCACCATCATTTTCACAACCTCTGACAAAAGCCCACTACCCAAGACGTGACCTCAGTCCTTGATCACTGACCTCTCACCTTACCCAAGTCAACCTGTGCACATTGCATCCCAGCTCCTTTCGCATCTGTCCTTTACCACCCACCATTTTGCCAGACTCCGAGCTTTGCATTTTGACAACACGTCCCCCTGTCACTTCATTACAGTGACCTTCCACCCCCGAAACATCCTGGCACTCTGCCCATCTCTGCACTAACCAGCCTGGCACTCTGCCCATCTCTGCACTAACCTGCCTGGCACTCTGCCCACCTCTACACTAACCAGCCTGGCACTCTGCCCACCTCTACACTAACCAGCCTGGCACACTGCCCACCTCTACACTAACCAGCCTGACACTCTGCCCATCTCTACACTAACCAACCTGGCATCCTGCCCATCTCTGCACTAACCAGCCTGGCACACTGCCCACCTCTACACTAACCAGCCTGGCACACTGCCCACCTCTACACTAACCAGCCTGGCACTCTGCCCACCTCTGCACTAACCAGCCTGGCACACTGCCCACCTCTACACTAACCAGCCTGGCACACTGCCCATCTCTGCACTAACCAGCCTGGCACACTGCCCACCTCTACACTAACCTGCCTGGCACTCTGCCCACCTCTACACTAACCAGCCTGGCACACTGCCCATCTCTGCACTAACCAGCCTGGCACACTGCCCACCTCTACACTAACCAGCCTGACACTCTGCCCATCTCTACACTAACCAACCTGGCATCCTGCCCATCTCTGCACTAACCAGCCTGGCACACTGCCCACCTCTACACTAACCAGCCTGGCACACTGCCCACCTCTACACTAACCAGCCTGGCACTCTGCCCACCTCTGCACTAACCAGCCTGGCACACTGCCCACCTCTACACTAACCAGCCTAGCACACTGCCCACCTCTGCACTAACCAGCCTGGCACTCTGCCCACCTCTACACTAACCAGCCTGGCACACTGCCCACCTCTACACTAACCAGCCTGGCACACTGCCCACCTCTACACTAACCAGCCTGACACTCTGCCCACCTCTGCACTAACCAGCCTGGCACTCTGCCCACCTCTGCACTAACCAACCTGGCATCCTGCCCACCTCTGCACTAACCAGCCTGGCACTCTGCCCACCTCTACACTAACCAGCCTGGCACTCTGCCCACCTCTACACTAACCAGCCTGGCACTCTGCCCACCTCTGCACTAACCAGCCTGACACTCTGCCCACCTCTGCACTAACCAACCTGGCATCCTGCCCACCTCTGCACTAACCAGCCTGGCACTCTGCCCACCTCTGCACTAACCAGCCTGGCACACTGCCCACCTCTACACTAACCAGCCTGGCACTCTGCCCACCTCTGCACTAACCAGCCTGGCACACTGCCCACCTCTACACTAACCAGCCTAGCACACTGCCCACCTCTGCACTAACCAGCCTGGCACTCTGCCCACCTCTGCACTAACCAGCCTGGCACACTGCCCACCTCTACACTAACCAGCCTGGCACACTGCCCACCTCTACACTAACCAGCCTAGCACACTGCCCACCTCTGCACTAACCAGCCTGGCACTCTGCCCACCTCTACACTAACCAGCCTGGCACACTGCCCACCTCTACACTAACCAGCCTGGCACACTGCCCACCTCTACACTAACCAGCCTGACACTCTGCCCACCTCTGCACTAACCAGCCTGGCACTCTGCCCACCTCTGCACTAACCAACCTGGCATCCTGCCCACCTCTGCACTAACCAGCCTGGCACTCTGCCCACCTCTACACTAACCAGCCTGGCATCCTGCCCACCTCTGCACTAACCAGCCTGGCACTCTGCCCACCTCTGCACTAACCAGCCTGGCACTCTGCCCACCTCTGCACTAACCAGCCTGGCACTCTGCCCACCTCTACACTAACCAGCCTGGCACACTGCCCACCTCTACACTAACCAGCCTGGCACACTGCCCACCTCTACACTAACCAGCCTGACACTCTGCCCACCTCTGCACTAACCAGCCTGGCACTCTGCCCACCTCTGCACTAACCAACCTGGCATCCTGCCCACCTCTGCACTAACCAGCCTGGCACTCTGCCCACCTCTACACTAACCAGCCTGGCATCCTGCCCACCTCTGCACTAACCAGCCTGGCACTCTGCCCACCTCTGCACTAACCAGCCTGGCACTCTGCCCACCTCTACACTGACCAACCTGGCATCCTGCCCACCTCTGCACTAACCAGCCTGGCACTCTGCCCACCTCTGCACTAACCAGCCTGGCACACTGCCCACCTCTACACTAACCAGCCTGGCACTCTGCCCACCTCTGCACTAACCAGCCTGGCACACTGCCCACCTCTACACTAACCAGCCTAGCACACTGCCCACCTCTGCACTAACCAGCCTGGCACTCTGCCCACCTCTACACTAACCAGCCTGGCACACTGCCCACCTCTACACTAACCAGCCTGGCACACTGCCCACCTCTACACTAACCAGCCTGACACTCTGCCCACCTCTGCACTAACCAACCTGGCATCCTGCCCACCTCTGCACTAACCAGCCTGGCACACTGCCCACCTCTGCACTAACCAGCCTGGCACACTGCCCACCTCTGCACTAATCAGCCTGACACACTGCCCACCTCTGCACTAACCAACCTGGCACACTGCCCACCTCTACACTAACCAGCCTGGCATCCTGCCCACCTCTACACTAACCAGCCTGGCACACTGCCCACCTCTGCACTAACCAGCCTGGCATTCTGCTCACCTCTCCATAAACCAGCCTGGCAAAGACAGACCTCCTGCATTTCAGCTCAAACTACCCCTCACCTACCAAGCACAATTCGACCAAATTATCCTGTGACCATTACCATTTACCTTGATGCCACCTTGCCAGACAGAGTGCATGCAAGCTTACCCAGCAGCCAGCCAACACCTCACAGCCTACCAGCCCAAACTCTCCCACATGCCCAATCTAGCCCCTCACTTGCTCACCACCTTCCAACTTTGAGCCTACTCCACCATAAAGTCAGTGAGTCATAAAGTCATACAGCACAGAAACAGTTCCCTTGGTCCAGCTCATCCATGCTGACCAGAGTTCCCAAATTAAACTAATTCAACATGTCTGCCTTTGGCCCATATCCATCCAGACCTATCCAGTTCCTGGAGCTGTTCAAATGTCTTCTAAATGTTGGACCTATCTCTGCATTTACCACTTCCTCTGGCAGTTCATTCCAATGTTTTGGACAGTTACAACATGAAGCTCCAACTCCTGCACTCAGTGCTCTGACCAATGAAGGTACATGTGCCAAACGCCTTCAACACATTAGCTACTTGAGACAACGCTTTCAAGAATCTATGAGTCTGGACCCTCAGGGTCCTCAGTGTTCAACATCACTACCCAGTGCCTTACCATGAACTCTGTAAGACTCTATGAATCTGGACCCTCAGGGCCCTGTGTTCAACATCACTATCCAGTGCCCTACCATTAACTCTGTAAGTTGTGACCTGATTTGTCTTCTCAAAAAGCAACACGTCATATTCATTTAAATTACACTCAATCTGCCACTCCTCAGCCCATTGGCCCAGCTGATCAAGATCTCATTGTACGTTTAGATAACTTTCACTGCCAATTATACCACCAATGTTGGTGTTATGTGCAAACTTACAAACCATGTCCCAGTCAATGTTTTCATGGCTTCCAACCAATATTGTACCCTGTTTGCCTTTCTCCCACATAACCGGAGCATTTTTTTAAGGATTGAAGGAATCTATCTCCTTATTGAAATCATTTAATGTTTTGTCCTCAATCAATTTCTGTGGTGGAGAATTCCAAAGGTTCACCATTCTTTTGCTGGAGAGTAAACAATCAGGTTCAATGTTATCAGTGTGTTGGGAAGACTGGTGAGCAGCAAGATTAATGATGATCCCATGAATGGAATAGCCTTCTAGAGGGGCCGAGGGGCCTTCTTCAGCTTCCAGTTTGCATGCTGACATGTCCCTTCAGCAGCATGTTCCAAAGCTGTGATCCTTGAGGATAAGGGTGCACATGCATGTAAATGCTTCACCTGAAAGCTCTCCTCTCAACTATTTCTCTGCCGTTTCCTCTTCCTCAATCACAGCCATGGGACTCACTTCCTAACAGCGCTGTGAATGTGCTAATACCACACAAACTTCAGCAATTCAAATAGACTGATGATAACTGGTTTCTCAAGGCGATATAAAAAGTCTGACACTTCCACACCTGTCTAGAGATTCAAACAACCACTGGAAGAATTGAAAATTATTTGAGGCACTTGTGTGTCTCCACAAGATGACATGGTTTCCTTTTGTGTGATTTGACTGTGTTTTCACTGAATGAACAGAGCTATTTCTTAATTATATAATAGGAATGAAGCTTCCCTCATTTTTAGCAGGGCAATCACACATTATATTTCTTTATTCCAGGGAGGTACAGTGTTAAATTAATGAAATATGATGATTGGGATGTTTCAATTGGAAATTGTCAGAGATTTAAAGTTTACTTTCATGAGAAATTAATTCCAGCCTCATTGTGTCACAGTACTCACAGGAATGTCTTTCAGAAATGGTGTCTCCCTTTGTTACGGGCAGTCCAATCAGTAAATCTGGGATAGTTTTTGCTTGTTAATCAAAGGTGTTAAAGAGTTTTAGCCAAAGGGAGACCTGTGGATTTAGCTCACAGATGCTCCATGATCTAAGTAAGTGGTGGAACAGCTCGAGGGGCTGAGTGCCCTCCTCTTGCTCCGACCTTCCTATCATTGTGTCATTCATTAAGCTAGCACTGGCGGTGAACACTTTTTATTAAAATATTTCAACAAATTAATTGTTTCACACATGCTGTAAAAAAACCTTCTGTTGATTATTTGGAACGGGATCATTGACATTCTCTATTTGAGTGATCAAAATAACTTCCACCCAATTACAGCAGCCACTGCGCTCTGGAGTGTGTTGTTACTTCATAATAGTTTCTTGTGAAATTAGAGCTCGAGATCAGGGCGATCAAATTCAATGATTCTCTGATATTTAATATCTCTGAACATTCGCAATTTGTTCAAATGCATCTTTTCTCTGAAGAACGTATTTCATCGAACAGAACTTTTTTCAATGAAACAACAAACTTTAAATGCTAGAAAACCAAAATAAAGACAGAAATTTCTGAAGAAACTCAGCAGGTCTAGCAGCTCCTGGGGAGAGAAGGCAAGGTTAACCTTTCGCATCCAGAGACCCCCGCCCCCCTCTTCACCAAATTGTTTTCATGTTTTTGCCACAAGAGCTCACACCTGTTGAGATAAACAGTGATTACGTTGGCTTGACTCCTGTTGGAAAAAGAATTCTTAGCAGAGGTACTGGATGGTCTGAGATAGCAATTGAAGACCAACTGAAAAGCTATCACCATCTGCAGCAAGTGTTGGATTTAGCGCAACTCCCAGCGTACTGAACAATCAAATTCAGCTACAGCACTGGTTTAATATAAAGTAAACCAGCCTAAGCCTAATCTCATCAAATATGCTTCGAAAATGATTCATTCTGGATTAGTTATAAATGATATTGTTAGAACAGCAAATCAAAAGCTGGGATTTCTTTGAGCACTTACTCCATTAACCCCATCGAGCGATGCCCAAAAGCTTGTGAACAAATATTGATCTGGAAAAAGCTGCTAACCACCAAATTTCTGTTTAATATCTAAGAGACACAAGTCAGGACTGCGATTGAATAGATTTCATTGGCCTCTGTGAGTGGAATTCCAACAAACACCCAGACATGTCAATCTGCTTTCTTGCACTGAAGTAACCTGATAAGAGATTGTGTTACATACCTCTCTAACAGTTGTAAGTGAACACAGGCCACCTGGCACAGAATCAGGGATTCTATCACAACATCACAACAGACCTGAACACAATGAGCTTGACACTATCACGGAGAACACAGCCCACATGTTTTGACAATACATAAACCATGTTAGTTATTATCACCTTCCAACAACCAGGGATTGTTCCAGAATGTTTGTACAATGAAAGTAACATTTCAACATATATCCAAGAATGCTTTGACAGCAGCTCCAAATTGTTCAAACTCTATGGGAACTTCAGAGGAATAAATCTAGGAATTGCATTGCCATCAATTCACTGTCACTGGATTCCAACCTAGAACTCCCTTCCTCTTTCCCCTGTGAAAGTTGCTGCACCAGACGGTCGACTTAGTTTGGAAAAGATTAAAATGTTTTGAAGTGTAATATGACCGTTGCCAGTGACAATAAAAGCTGATAATAGGTTTTCAAATAATAAGATGCAAAAAAATTCTGATTCTACATTGTGCCACGGAATATGTCCTGCATAACTGAGGCACAAAGAAAATATGCAGCAAATATCTCTTGTTGCCAACAACCAATTTCAAAACTCTTGCTATCTGCCTTTTGTTCCTGAAACGTTCGTTCTGATTGGAACAACTTAGTCAGGGCTCTCAATTCTGGGGCACCTAATCGAATATTGTATTTCTGGCAGATAAAAGTGGTTTTGAAGCGCGAGATGAAATTGAACTGTCTGAGATTCAGGTATCCGAACTGGACAATTTACAAATGGTCAGGACCATTGACAAGTTAGTCAGACATAGCACTGAAACAAACTGCACAACAGACTTAATCCTAGAGGATACATTGCTCAACTCCTCACGTCAAATATATTCACTGTAATTGAACATTCATCAGAGGAACTAACCAGAGGATTAATGTGAATGAGAATGTGTTCACAATGAACATACATAACCACTGAGTTAATAAACTTAATAAGTCATTGTATTTAACAAAATTATTGAGGTGGGAAATATCGCCAATTAAAGCACAGATCCTGAGGAAATGGATTATTCTCTAAATTATTTTTACATATTCTTAAAACGTTCCTTGAACAGTGGAGATTTTGCATGCACTGCATAAAGTCAATACTGCATTCCAGTGTGGAAAGCATTTCTGTTGAAGGAATTAGGGCAAGGTCATTTTCTTGTTAACTGCTTTTAATGAACGAAAATGTTTAAAAAGGTATGAATTGAAAACATGCCTCTGTCTGGAGTTGCCCGCTTTAGCGGATGTCTAAGTAAATGTGGGCACTGCTGCCTCACAGATCCAGGTACCCAGGCTCGGTTCCAGCCTCGGGTGGCTGCCTATGTGGAGTTTACACAATCTCCCCTGTGTCTGTGTGGGTTTCCTCCCACAATCCAAAGATGTGCATGTCAGGTGAACTGGTCATGCTATATCGTCCATAGTGTTAGGTGCATTAGTCAAGAGTAAATATAGGGTAGGGGAATGGGTCTGGGTGGGTTACTCTTCAGAGGGTCGGTGTCGACTTGTTGGGCCAAAAAGCCCGATACATACTGCAGGAAATCTAATCTAAATGATTGTCACACTTAACTAATGTGAGCAGATTCCTTCCGATCGCTACATTGCAATAAATCGGTCAAGTATATTTATTAAAATAAATATTACTCTCTTTTCAGTGTCTGAATAAACAATGTGCTCTGTTATCCTCTAGTTCATGTCTTCTGCAAATTTGTGAACTCTGCATCCGTCTGAACACATCGATGTGAAATGTATTCTCTGCGTTTGCAGCAAGCACTCCCATGGTTTTAAAAGTAGGGTTCCTACAGTATAGAAACAGGCCATTTGGCCCAACAATTCCATACTGACCCTCTGAACAGTAAATAGCCCACCCAGACCCATTCCCCCTAATGTATATTTACCCCTGACTAATGCACCCGAACCTACACATCCCTGAACACTGTGTGCAATTTAGCAGAGCCAATCACCTGACCTGCACATCTTTTGGACTGTGGGAGGAAACCAGAGCGCCCGAAGGAAACCCACGCAGACACAGGGAGAATGTGCAAACTCCACACAGGCAGTCACCCGAGGGTGGGATCGAATTTGGGACCCTGGCACTGTGAGGCAGCAGTGCCAACCACTGAGACACCATGCTGCCCTGCGAGTTCATGAGTGGATTATTTTAATTAATTCGAAATTTGGCCTTGGTCACATAATTCACTATAGCAGTTGTTTCGAAATAATGACTCCTCAGTTGATATTTTGTTGGAAAATGTAACTATTTATTTAAAATGCACAGATTGGGAACACCTAAAGCACTGTGCAGATTAAATAATTCAGTTAATGTTTTATTTTATCCAGTAAATCCAGTTTAATCAGGGACATAACAATTAATTAACTCAAGTTACGTGTGAAACTGATCAAAGCAGTGAAACTGATCTGTTCTTCATAGAATTGAGCAGAATTTCCAAATGGTCTTTGCCAATGATCTTTTCCAACCAGTAAAATATGTATGTAGTGTACAGCGGAATTGAAAGGTGTTTCTTGATCAATTATAACACAGTCATGGCGTTTTTGCTCAAGAGCAAGAACTATTAGAATATTACACTTTTGAAATTCTATTTATATTTCTCTATGACTTGTAAACTGTTTAAAGACAGACCTTGTGATTGAACTAGATAGTGGGGTTCTGAATTTGGATTGTAAAGCATGGATTAGATTAATCCTTAATTATTACTTTTAAGTAAAAATGGCGCCCAAAGGTATCTGTTTTCCCTTCATTTCTAAAACCTTTGCGATTTGTCTTTCACTTAATAATAGGCTTTATGAAATTTCACCTCGCATGCTGATCGCATTGAATGAGGAACCTGGAGCGGTTCACTGTCACCAACCGTGTTAACATTGCAAAAACAATGTCGAAACCAGAAACGGTTTCCCAAATATAACATATTTAATGTTACCCAAGCACAGTCCCTCCTCAACAGATCAATGATCACCAGATCACAACACGGTGTGTTTGCAGCAGAACTAGCTCTGCAAACATTTTCAACAGAACCAAGAACATGATGTAACCTCACAAAAAAAAACAAATTGAAGTCTAACAAAGCTGCTCAGAATCCAGCAAACTAATGATTAAATTGAAGAGAAATAACAAGTCATAACAGCAGCCTTGTTTGTGAGGGGACTTAACACTTAAAGCTGTAACGTTTCTGGCAACAGTTCAATTTATTTCCAACCTGTACACCCTTCCTGATCATGACAATCTTGTGCAGCACACAGTAGAGCGGTTGAAGGCATATATTGATTAATCACTTCATGGTCAAAACAAAATTACTGAATGGACAAATATTACCACATTATAATTTTAAGTTAGTTTCAATTACATAATCTGACCAATTCTGCAGTTTCAGATTTTAGTCCCAAATTTTATTTTGAATGAGGCTACTCAAAATAAAATTCAGTTAGTTTACAATTAGAACTGAGTTTTTTTTTAAAGTCAATGCATTAAAAACTCGTTTTTTTTTTCATTTCTCACACTTCCGGGTTTCTGCCTTAAGTTGTTTTTCAGACCGTTACAAATGGATGTAATGTTTTCAATCAAGCAGAGAAAAATGTGTCATATTAGTTTAACAAATGCAGAAATGATTCATGAAAAACCAAAGAACTTCACAAATATTGGTAATGAAAAGTAATCCAGAGAGTCAATCTCCTCACCAGAAAGAAAACACCGATTACAGAAAGCATGAAAACGCTGATCAATTTCACAAACTGAATAAGAATCCAATCAACTCAATTCAACAGAATCAAGGAAAATAAAATCAGAATCCAATCAACTCAAAACAACAGATTTGAATGAAACATAATCAGAATCCAAACAATTCAATTCAACAGAATCAAGTAAAACAATTTCAAAAGCCAATCAACACAATTCAACAAAACCAAGTAAAAACAAAGTCAGAATCCAATCAACACAGTTCAAACCGAACCAACTAAAACAAAGCCAAAATCCAATCAACTCAATTCAACAGAATCAAGTAAAACAAACTCAGAATCTCATCAACAGAATGCAATATAGCACCGCAAGAAAATTTTATGACAGTTTCTAACCTGCTTGTCATCAACTAATTAACAAAATAAATGCGAAAATATAATCAGGGTAAGAACATACATTCGAGAAATTAATAATGATATTTTAGCATATTTTAATCATGTTTGGTAATGTCTCGAACATCTTTGAATTCTTAGCGTTTATTGTTGATAATAAAACTCACAGTCAGGGTGTCACTGACATTAAACATTACTTATAGTTGACTGATTAAGAGACATTAGATGTTTCAAGTAACCCAGCCACACAGAATACCCATCTGATCAAAAAAAGAGATACACCGAGCAACTGACTCCATCATCCCCATTGTAACTATTTGCTGAGCCTTAACTGAAGTCTGTAATCAGTCTGAACAAAAATCAATCCGAACCAAACCAAACTCAGCAAAGAATCTGAGTTTCATTTAATTCAGAAATTAGTCACATGAATAGAAAGTTATAAAAAAGTCACTAAGAAAGTTCAAAGTTCTTACCTGAAGTCACTGTCACCATGGTCCCTTGGCCCCAGTAGCCAAGATCGTCACAGTGTTACATCCTCTGGACTGGGTCACACAATAACTAACTCTGTATAAAACAAATCAAAAATCTACCATCAATTTAAATTTTCAGAACTACAGGCAAAATAAAGTCACGATAAATCTTCATCACATAACTGTGCTAGTGAATTCTGATCATTCTTGATAAATTTTAATACTGTTTTATACTTCACAGAGTAACACATGAGCTGATTCTCAAAATCCCCAACTGGTGTATCATTAATTACCCAACACTTTTACAAATTAAATAGTGATACTGGCATTAAACCGCACAGAACTAATACTGCAGTGCAAGTTAAGACGGTTTGTAGAAGTAATCACTGACTAGTTTCAAACAATGGAGGCTGAATAGGTTTTTGTATTGATCATAATTGCAGTGTCACTCCAGCTATATCACTGTGAGACACGTTGTGTCAAATACTATGACAGACTGTAAACTGTAAAATGCAGAGAATTTCTTCACTTCCTAGAAAGCAGTGATTCAGACTCCTCTAAAAATGATTCAGTGTGTTATTTCAGCTTTTACGATCCATTGTATTTTGAAAGCTTGGAATACTTTTCCAGGTTTGGTCTGTATTTAACTTGACAATCAACACGAAGAAGGTAGAAAAAATTATACATTTGTACAAACTAGCACTACTGGATTGCGTTTAAATTGCATCTCACATTATTTCTCGCTCCTGCCATGGTAGAAATCACCAATTTGAGATAAACACTTGTCAGTGGTTTTTGTATGAGGATGTCGCTGTGCACAACACTGTGACCCACTGTAGTATCACAATGATGTAGACCAGTACACTCATTCTCTGTTCTTTACTCGAGGTCTCAATTTTCATTTGAAAGAGCCATTTAGTACTGATCATGTTTAGAATTGATGCCATAGTTGACATAACAATGAGCAGTGATTTCCTGAGCTGTCAGATATATTAAAACGAACATTTTGTCCGAGCATTTAATTGATGGAAGTGTTAGCAGTACATATGACATGCCCAAAACATTGTCCCATTGTGTCACCAGTTTGCTAGTTTAAATGGTACATTTCCTCTTTGATAGTTTTGTAAGAGGCAGCCTGAGGTCTGCTTCAGATCGCAGTTGGTATAATTGTATTTAAAACTCGTACTGACCGTCAGTTTATGATGGAATTGACAAAATGTTCCCTCGAGCTGTTTTTGAACGGGTCCAGCCCTGGTTCCTCTCGCTGTGGTATCTTGCACAGTAATAGATGGCGGTGTCTTCGATCTTCAGGTTCCCCATGTCCAACGCGAAAATGTTGTTTGAAGTGTCTTTGGATGCAGTAAATCGACCCTTAATCGCTGGTGCATAGTTATTGCTGTTTGAATTATAGTAGTACAGCAGCCACTCCAGACCCTGTCCGGGAACCTGTCGGACCCAGTACATGGTGTAGCTGCTAAGATCGAACCCGCTGGTTTTACAGGTCAGTTTCAGGCTGCCTGCGGGACGGCCAGTCTCTGCCTCTGGCTGGGTCAAAACAACCTCCGACTGGACACCTTTAAAAAAGAAAACAAATAAACCATGAGCATTAATGTTGGTGAAATGATGACTGAGTCTTTTACATTCCTGCCGTAGACTAACATTGAGACAGTAACAAAGAGAGACTTGAACAACAAACACTCACATGATAAGAAAGTCAGTAACAAACTGAGAAAAAGTGTCGACACAATCATTCTGATAACTTGTGGGAAGCGGTTCTGCTAAGATCTTTCTAAACAGAGCCGACCCAGGAGTGTTGAATTACGGTCCAGTGCCCAGGATTTATATGGCCATCGGAAGGGGCAGGCTTACAGCTTCCGCGTGTTGGTTTCCTGCTGGAGGCTGAGACTGGATCCTGGTATCAGCTTGTACAGCCCGAACACATGGGGTCATGTCTTTACATGAGATTCTGCTTAAACATGGACACATACACATCTTGGCATATTTGTTTTGCTGAATAGCTTCTTTGGAAGTAAATTTGAGTGGCTTCAGGTCTGCTTCACTTGATAGTTGCCTGTATTTTGTTTTAAAAAAACCATTCAACTGGAAGTTAGCTCCCTTTATTTCTACATTCATTCACAAGCAGATAAAACTAAAATTAAAGTTCAAACATATAACTAGCTAATAAAACAGTTGAGATTTTCTTCCCTGGATACTGCAAGTCTCTGTCGCACTAAAAAATAACATGTAATTCATACTAAACATTTCAAAATTCAATTTAGGCAACTGAATACAGAGCGTGTCCAAAGTGATTATATTTAGAATATTCAATTAGAAGTTAACTCCCTTTAATCCTACGTTCCACCACAAGCAGATAAAGCTAAAAAGAACTTCAATAATATTATTAGCCAACAAAATGAATGACTTTATTTTTGCTGTCACTCAAAGTCTCTCTCACATTACAAACTAACATACCATTTCTAATGTGCGTTTCTAAATTCAGTTTCGGCAACCTAATATAGAGAAAGTCTAAAGTGATTATGTTCAGAATGTGAGTGTATGTCACTAAACAGTTTGGACCCGGAGATGAGAAGCGCCTCCTTACATTGCAGAATGTCTCTCCCTGCATTTCTTTTTCAAATTGCTCCGACACTAAAATGCCCAGTAAAGGAAAGCTGTGTGTCTGAGAAACAAAATGTGAGTCCGCAGTGATACATAACACCGAGGTACACTTTTGAAAGAGCATCTAATGAACTAGAACAAGACATTCCATAAGTTTTTTTTAAAATCCTCAACGTCTAAACCATTGCATGTCACAGTCTGGGTACATCAGGAATGTTTGGTTAAGTTAGAGAGTATTACAGGAATAATTACCACGAATGTAGGTTATAAACAGTACATTTCTCTGCTCACTGATAGCTCTGACAGGGCAGTTAACTCATAAAAATCAGCAAAAATTCGCTGTTACACTACACCAGTGTTAACCATGTATAAAGGGCCCACTCAGTTTTAATGAGATACATGAATCTGAGAATGGTGTAACAAGTGATGTGAGTTTGAACCAATTCAAATTTGTTAATTTACTTTGAGATGATAACAAATGTTACTTCAATGTGGGATTTTGGATCCATTAACTTCATTTTCAGGAGCTTTAAAGATACTCAATAAACAGACTGAACTAACCAGAACGTCATTGCATTCAATGTCCTGTTTTCTGATAGTCATACAGTGAATGCTGTATTCAGTGACTTTCCTTTTAAAGGGAGAAATGCCAAGTGAAATGTGTCCATTGTGAGTTAATGGGAAAATATAGTTTATTTGGTAGGATTTTACTTTAGTTGATTCATTTTCCCTTTAATCGGCCGGATCCAAGATTTGGCAGCAATTAAGCTGACGACAGAAAAGGTCCTTGAGTTCCCAGTTTCATTTACTGGAAGCAGGTGGAGTTTCTGCAGTGGATCAAAGATATTTTGTCTCACTGTTGACCAGTTGGTGGAAAGCCAACTGCAAACTATAACCACCGCCTCCGCAGAAACACATCTACTCAGCAACAATGCTGGAGAAAAGTTTATTTTCAGTTGTGTAACTTGGAGAACTAGTCACTCCTCTCATTGAAGGAAATATTCGCAGAGTCTCAGACACAACCTTAACATCAACAGTTCATTCAAGGATCACTACAGCACTGTTTAGTATTGAGAAAAACTGATCAATAGTCATAGAGTCATGTAGTGATACAGCATGGAAACAGACCCTTCGGTCCACCCAGTCCATGCCTGTCCTAATCCCAAACTAAACTAATCCCACCTGTGTGTACTTGGCCCATATCCATCCAAACATTTGATATTCATTTACTTATCCAAATATCTTCTAAAGGTTGTAAGTATCCACCGCCAGATCATCCCACACACAAACCATTCTCTGTGTCTCTGATAACCTTTTTAAAATTTTTCTCCTCTCATTGGAAAAACATGTTCCCTATTGTTGAAATCCCCCACCATAGGGAAAATACACCAATGTCTGGGTCAAAAATTGAAAACAATCCCAGCTCCAAACATTTGCAAAATATCACTATGGATCTTCCTCGAATCTAAAAAAGATTGTCACCTTTGATCAATGATTTATAAAATTTACTCGCGTATCTACTATGATAGACGTTTTCAAATAACTTCTTAGGTGCAAATTTTTTTCACATCAATCGGATTAAAGTAACATTTCGTGCGCTACCCCCACACACTAAAAAACAAGTTTGTTAACACGAATTGCTCTGAGGAAGTCTACGATGGATTCTTTTATCAAACAAAATCATTTCCAATGTTGTGAGAGCTCGTCTATCTTCTGTGCAATGGTCTGAATTTTAAGTTGTGTCTGACTGCAGATGAAATTGGCTGATCTGGGTAAAAGTACAGTTTGTGCCTTTCGCATTGTGAATGTATATTGCTGACTTTAGTTGAATAAAGAGATGTTGTTCCAGCATCGTCTGGCACCATTAATTAGACCATTAATTTCCACATCACTAACCGTAGGGTCAGGTGTAGTTTATTGATATGTGATATTTTTGAAACGAAAGCTTCGTACATTCCCAGTATGAATCGTGTCAATTAGAGCCATTCACCTTTCCACTCATGGCTTTATAAACTTATATGAGGTCACCCCCCCCCCCCCCCGAACTCTCACCCTCCAGTGACAAAAGTTACAGTCTATCTGGATTTCCAACATGATTCTGTTCCCTCACATTCTGCTGTGAAAGATCCTCCTGCCACCCCAGATCCACAGACAGTATCCCTTGTTACTAGTTCAAAGAAATGAAAGGAACTTCTCCCACCATATTGTTCAATTTTAGTTGGCTTCAAACACTATCACAAATAAATGTTCATGTCATTGCTGATTTTTGGGAGAATTCCGTGTACACAGTATCTGCTGAAATACCTGTAGTACCATCCTGAATCTGGTTCGCAGATTCATCTGTTGCTCACAAACGCATCCAGACATCAGGGAATAGTGAACATCGCCCACCCCCACCCCTCCACCCTTCCCCTCTGTACTTTGCACTTTGTGAAATCCGTGTTGTCAATAATCAGTTAAAAGAAAGTTTTGAAAAAACTTTCTTAATTCATGTTGCTGATCTTGGCTGAATAAAGGTATGTTGCTGTCAGCATTTCTGGGGAACATGTCTGCATTTTTTTCATGTCAGTTTACAATGATATTAAGTCAAGAATAGTCAAAATGTCCTGAGGAACAACGTTTAGAAATGGGCCTATTAGTTCCTCAGGGATGGACCAACTGTTTGAATATTGATACAGTTCTGCCCCTACGTTTTCCCCATAAGACAGGATTTACAGCATTGGAGATCATATCGATGTTGATAATGGATTAGACCCTACACAATGTTCCCGAATGTTTACAGTGCTATCACCTGCAGGGTTATGGACAACATGCTATAAATGGGGTGTTGGCTGGAAGGCTCTATCTTCACGTGATACAGGTGCGATGGGCGAAGTGATCTCTCTGTCGTGAAAACATCCTACTACTCGAAATTCATCTTTCCTACTTTGTCTCCAGGATGTTGCCTGGAATGGAGAATAGGTCGCACGAGGACAGGTTGAGATTGCGAGGCCATTTCTCATTGGAAAGGCGAAGGAAGAGGGGTGACTTGATAGAGGTTTATAAGATGATCAGGGGAATAGATAGAGTAGACAGTCAGAGAGTTTTTCCCCGAGTACAACAGAGTGTTACAAGGGGACATAAATTTAAGGTGAAGGGTGGAAGGTATAGGGGGGATGTTAGGGGTATGTTCTTTACCCAGAGAGTGGTGGGGGCATGGAATGTGCTGCCTGTGGGAGTGGCAGAGTCAGAATCATTGGTGACCTTTAAGTGGCAATTGGATAGGTACATGGATAGGTGCTTAAGCTAGGACAAATGTTCGGCACAACATCGTGGGCCAAAGGGCCTGTTCTGTGCTGTATTGTTCTATGTTCTATGTCTCGTTCAGAGGCTCCACTTCACATGATTCATACCGGAAATATTCCAAGCATTCGTTTCAATGAGATCAATACACCCCACCTGATAGTCTGGCTAGTGATGTGGAAATTAATGGTCTAATTAATGGTGCCAGACGATGCCTGAGACAACATCACGTTATTCAACTAAAGTCAGCAATATACATTAACAACGTGAAAGGCACAAACTGTACTTTTACCCAGATCAGCCAGTTTCATCTGCAGTCAGACACAAAATTCAGACCATTGCACAGAAGATAGACGAGCCCTCACAACATTGGAAATTATTTTGTTTGATAAAACAGTCCATCATAGACTTGCTGAGAGCAACTCGTGAATATTGCTTGATTTCTTTTTGTGTGGGGTAACACATGAAATCTTACTGTATTCCGACTGATGTGAACCATTTGCACTTCAAGTTATTTGAAAACGTCCTTCACAACAGATGTGTTAGTAAATTTTAGAAATCAATGATCAAAGGGACAATTTTTTTTGGATTCCAGGAAGATCCATAGTGATATTTTGTAAATGTTTGGAGCTGTGATTGCTTTAAATTTTGAACTAAGACATTGGCATACAGTGCACAACTTCACAATTTGCTGTAACATGAAACTCGCAACCACTGTGAATCTGGAAGGCGATGGTTCAGAATTTAACAAGGACCTCGCAAGGTTCGTGGAATGGACCAACAAATGATTCATGAAATTTAACAAAGGCATTTCTGAAATGATTAATTTAGCTAGGAAGAATGTCGAGACACAAATTCACATCTCTGTTTGCATTTCAATATACTATAAATTACTTTTCTATTATATCCTAAAATACTTGTGTCTTTGTTCATATTTAATACACTCTATCTTGTTCCGGAGCTAACACAGTTTCTTTATTTATTTCACTCAAGACTGTATGCTGTATTTTTGCCTCAGTATTGACCAAACTCGGTTTGGTGCCAGCTTATACCACTTGAGCTGCTTTTTCAGGAAGTGAATCTCTCCACCTGTTTTGTCAAAATAATCTGTTCATGCTTAGATCAAAATAAATCCTGTTAATATCATCCCAAATTCAGGCTCGGTTATTTTGTATTTATTCATTGGAAATGAACAGAATATGACCGGCCTGTTCTTAGTGCAGTGGGAGAGGGAGTTAAAGTGGTCAGCCACGGGGCCGTTGGGTTGGTTGGCACGGGTGTCCCAGAGATGTTCTCTGAAATGATCCGCAAGTTAGTGTCCTGTCTCCCTGATGTAGAGGAGACCACAGCAGGTGGAACAGACACAGTGGATGACATTTGTGGAAGTATAGACAAATTGCTCCGGGATGTGGTAGGATCATTTGGGGCCTTGTCGGAGGTGAGGGGGGAGGTGTGGGCTGGTGGAGGGGCATGGACCTGATGAGGGAGTCACGGAGGGAATGGTGTCTCCGGAATGCAGATAGGGGTAGGGAGGGAAATACACCCCGAGTGATGGGGTCTGTTTACAGGTGGTGGAAGCAGTGGAGGATGATATGATGCATGCAAGGTTGGTGCGATGGAAGATGAGGGCCAGGAGGGCTCCCTGTTGCGATTGGAGGGTTGGGGTTCAAGGGCATCGTCGACCACATGGGAGGGGAAATTGCAGTCTTTGAAAAAGGAGGTTATCCGGGATGTTTTATGGTGGAACTGGTCCTCCTGGGAGCGGGTGCAGTGGAGGCAGAGGTATTGACAATAAGGGATGGCATTTTTACAGGAGGTTGGGTGGGAGGAGTGTAGCCCAGGTAGCTGTGGGAGTCAGTGGGCTTGAAGTAAATGTTTAGTCGGTCACTGGAGATAGAGGTGGTGAGGTCTAGGAAAGGGAGGGAGGTGTCCAAGATGGTCCCTGTGAAGTTTAGGTCAGGGTGGAAGGCTTTAGTAAAGTTGATGAACTGTTCAATCTCCTTGTGCTAGCATGAGGTGGCGTTGATACAGTCATCAATGTAGCGGTGGTAAAGATGGGCAATGATACCGGTGTCGCTGTGGAAGATTAACTGTTCCACATATCTGACGAAGAGGCAGGCATAGCTGGGGTCCATACAGGTGTCCATGGCTACCCCTTTGGTTTGGAGGAAGTGGGAGGATTGAAAGGAAATGTAGTTGAGGTTGAGCATGTACTGCTTGGTTTGGCGTGACAGGAAGAAACGGAGGGCTTCGAGGCCGACATCATGGCGTTTGGATGTGTACGGGGCCTGGACATTCTGTTCTCTCTGGGGCTTATCAATAGCTTGCAGTTATTATGGAACTGAAAGTGCAATGGCTGGGAACTCGGAGAAACCAATGTTTAAGTCTTCTGCTTGAAGCACATTTTGACCAGAACATTTAAACACCACAAAGCTCACTGTAGGAAATGCCTGGGCTGCAACTTTTAATAATGTTTGAAACTTTGTTAAAAATAGGGATTTTTAGTCATAGTTTCTGAAATAATCAAGAAAAGAATTAACCGTTAGAACAAGCTCTTTCAAAGAGAGAGGATTTGCAAAGATTGAAACCATACAGTGCTGTGCTTTATTTGAATTCAATGTCGGTCAGAGTTCGATACAGCCCAGATGATCTCTCCATATATTGGTTCTGTTAATCTGACACACTAACATACCTGTCTGTACAAAACTGTATTATTTGTTTAGTTGATCAAAATTTAGGAAACAGATCAAACAGAATGTATTCGGCTGGGAAGGTGATGGATACAGAAGACAGAATCAAAAACTGGGAACATTAAATCTGAAAAGAGAGTAACAAATAGTACAAGATCAAAGACATGACAAGGTGCATGTCGATATGTCCCAGACAGTGAATCGAATGAGCTTGTTAGATGGTCGAGAGACTCGTCCAATGATGTCCTGGAATCAGACCGCGAAACAGAGATCAAAAGGTCAATTTGCAAATGTCACTTCAATGTAATCACTTCACACTCTGTGTCCTGATATAGGCCACATTGGCAGATGTTTCCGCTAGATTGCATCCCCCGGGTTTATTTTCTGATCAGAACGGAGATGTGTGGCTTACTGCTGGCACAGAGAAACAGGAAGTTGTGTGCCAGCTGAGAATGATACATCAGGCGCTACTTTCCGTATTATCAGCACAAAGTCTTCCTGCCTCTGAGGGGGAACACACACTGACAGTGTCAAGAACAAACGGATAGATTGCTGTTGGTTTCAACACTGTATTCAATTCCATTCCCATTTCCCAGAATGAAACAGAAGAGACACAAGATTATTTCAGCTAGAGTAAATTATCTGTCAGAGAGATAAGAAGAGTTGTCATCGGGTGAAAGGAGCTAAGTGACAATGTGTAGTTTCACTCATAAACCTATGTTTAAAAGTAGAAAGCTTGAGGGAAGTTAATTAGTAAATCTAAGAGACAGCATTCATTAAAAGTTGGAATTGTAAGGTTTAAGCAATAAAATTCAGCATGGCTTTGGTGGAAGTGATATCATATCGGAAGTGGTTGATTCTGTTTTCCGGAGAGGCAATGAGATGTAACATCGGGTGTAAAAAGTGGATGTAATGCTTCTAGACTTCAATCAGGTTTTTGACCAGATCTTGCATCTTTAATATGGTAAGGGTTCATGGGAGCTGGTGCAGTTTGGCAAATGATTCGAAGGTTTATTTGTTGGCAGAAGGTAATGGTCGAAGGTAGTCATTGTGAAGACATCTTGTGTCCAGTGGCTTACTACATGACTGGTTGCTGGATCCTTTGATGTTTGCAGCGTATATGAACGGTCTAGTCAAGAATGTAGCAATTTTCATCAGTAAGTTCAAAGATGAGGTGAAAAACGTTTGGTTTTGCAATTAGTGAGGAGGAAAGCCAGTGTGACATCGATGACCTTGTCTGTCGGAGAGAAGAATTGAAAACAGAACATTATATCCTAAAGTCTGTGAAGTAAAGCATTTTCGAGACTAACAATTTAAGCGAATATACGATGCATTGTTGGAATCTACACAATACAAAGGATAAGCAATCTTCTGTTGTGAATATCCACATTATGGAGTGGGGGTTGGAATTATAGTCTGGAGATATTGTGCCTAGACCATTCTTTCAGGAAACAGGGGTCGGAGCCCACAGTGCTGCCACATCAAGACATGAATTAAAGTTGATAATTAAACAACTCATTGAAGGAATAAGCTCCACAGATATTTCCTTACTCTGCTTTGGAGAGCACAACACATCAGCACAAAAGTTAAGGCTGAAGCATTCACAGCAATCTTCAGCCAGAAGTGCCAATTGTGTGATCCATCTCGGCATTTTTCATAGATCACCAATATCACAGCTACCTGTCAGCAGGGAATTCGCCTCTCTCCATGTGAAATCAAGACACTGTGGCTGGGTGGGGGGGGGGGGGGGGGGGGGGGGGGGGAGGCAGGGGTTACTGCAAATGCTATGGAGCCTGACAAAATTCTGGCAATAATACTGATGACTTGTGCAAGCCAAGCAATCCCGGTACAGCTTAAACACTGGCATGGACAATGTGGAAAATAGCCCAGGCATGTCCTGTGCACAGAAAATAGGTCAAACCACCCTGGCGAATTACTGCCCCATCAGTCCATGCTCAATCATGAGTTAGGTGTAGGGAGGTGCTATCAAGCAGCACTAGCTCAGCAATAACCTGCGTAAATGTGGGTTACGCAAGGCCTACTCAGCTCATGTCTGAATTACAGACTTGATTTAAACATGGACAAAGAACTGAATTCCAGAAATGAGGGGAGAGTGACAGCCCTTCACATTAAGGTCACATTCGACAGAGGGTGATATTATGGAGCCTAGCAAAACTGGGTTCAATGGGTATCAGGTGACAACCTCCTTGCTGCCTGCAGTCATACCTCACACATTGAAAGATGGCTTTGCTTGTTAGAGGGCAGTCGTCTCAGCCAAAGCAAATCCCTGTTGGAGTTCCTGAAGAAAGTGTCCTTGGCACAATCATGTTCAGCTGCTTCAGCAATGACCTTCCCTCCATCAGAAGGTCAGAAGTGAAATCTGCATTAATCTCGCACTTTTTAGTGACTCCTCAGTCCACATTCAAACACAACAAAATTTGGACAATTTCCAGACTTGAGCTGACAAGTGGCACATAGCATTCACACCACAAAGCTGCGAGACAATGACCATTGACAATAAGAGACAACCTAACCAAAACCCCTTGACATTCAATAGTGTTACCATCACTGAATCCCTCACCATCGACACCCTGGGTTTTATTGTTCATTAGAAATTGAGCTGGACACTCCATATAAATACAATGGTTGTACGAGCAGGCCGGAGGCTAGGAATACTGCAGCGAGTAACTCACCCTCCTGACTCGCAAAGCCAATTGACTGTCTAAGAGACAGAGGTCAGGAGGCTAATAGCACAGCTCGCCCCTTGACTGGATAGGAGCAGCTTCAACTGCACTCAAGAAGCTTGGCATTGTCCAGGACAAAGCATCCCACGTGATCAGTAGCACATCCACAAGCGTCCATTGCCTCCAAATCTGATTCTTAGTACCTGCCATATGCACTATCTAAAATCCTACACTGCAGAAACTTAGCCACTTCCTTAGACAGTACCTTCCCACTACCACTTGCATCTCGAAGGACAGGAGCAGCAGATACATGGGAACAGCACCACTGTGAGCTTCTCTCTAAAACACTCGGCATCCTGACATGGAAATATGTCACCGATCCTTTACTGTAATTGGGTCAAAATCTGGAATTCCCTTCCTCAGGCCATTTTGGAACATGTTATTTCAGAAAGGCAGCTTACTGCCATCTGCTGAAGGACAACTACGGACAACTAAAAGCAACCACCATGTTTCAGGAGTCAATAAAAACATCATTGAAGCTAACATGACAGTTTGATAAAGTGGTTGAGGAGGCATTATGAGTATGTAATAAGCAATCAAAAGGTTTGAAGTAAAGTTCCAGAATCAGTCCCTACCATGGTAGCTTCAATTAATAAAAGAGTATGAAATGAAAATGCTGGAATAATGAACGATAATCACAGACCTACCAAAGGTTTGAAGCATGTTACATGGTTCAGTATTGTCCTTCAGAGGAGGTCGTCTGACCTTCCTACCTGGCCTGCACTACCCGTTCAACAATAAGGTGATGGTCCTTTCCTGTGCCGAACCTGACTAAGAAACCCATCAGGAGAAAGTGAGGACTGCAGGTGCTGGAGATCAGAGTTGAGAGTGTCGTGCTGGAAAAGCACAGCAGATCAGGCAGCATCCGAGGAGCAGGAAAATCAACGTTCCAGGCATAACCCCTTCATCAGGTATCCTAATGAAGGCCTCATGCCCGAAACGTCGATTCTCTTGCTCCTCGGACGCTGCCTGACCTGCTGTACTTTTCCAGCACTACAGTCTCGACTGAGAAGCCATTTGGCTGTAATAAAGCTTCTTAAGAAAGATCAACCATAATTAGCCGAGTAAGATGGCAGGCCTTCAAAAAGGTAGCTGATGAGCACCTTCTTGGGATATGTGACTAACTTTTTCATAAGTCAGTGAAGAATTCAAAAAATGCAAATTATGGTGAGTCAGGCTCTTCAGACAGAGTCCGGTACACAGTTTAGATTGATGATTGGATACAAAGTCTCCTGTGATGTTGCTGTGAACAGCAGGAGAGTTCTTGCCAGTATTGCACTCCAATATTTGTTCATGATGTAAAGTGTCAGATTGATTGCATTTCTGTTTGTGACTGCTTTCTGTGCATTCCCAATATTAGGATCACAGCGGTGACACCATGACACCAATATTCCCAAACTCCAGTTTGATGCTGAATGGACGGGGTGTGGAATACCATCGTTTGCCCAGGGTGAAATTTGAATTCAAAGAAAGCCTGGAATCGGAAAGAAAGCCAAATGGTGACCATGTCACCCGAGTCAATGGGAAAATACAAAAACAGCTGGTTCACGAACGACAAGGCATCTGTCACCTTTCCATGGTCTGGCCGACATGAGATTCCAGACCCACTGTGTTCTGAAGTGGCTTTAGCAAGGTATTCAATGGGCAGTTGGGGATAGGGACTCATTGCTGACCCTTACCAGAAAGTGATACGTGTAACAAAACCTCACAACAACTATATCAATTAAATGTAATTGTTGCGCAGTTCCTGATGTCATTTCAAGTATTTCATGTGAATATTCTAAAATGCACTTTGAGTGATGTTGCACCGTCTAAACGGACTACAATATAAATTAGTGGGACATTCAGAGTAGGAGAAAGTGAGGACTGCAGATGCTGGAGATCAGAGCTGAAAATGTGTTGCTGGAAAAGTGCAGCAGGTCAGGCAGCATCCAAGGAGCAGGAGAATCGACATTTCAGGCATAAGCAACACATTTTCAGCAGCGACATTCAGAGTAGATCCAGTTCAACATTGAAGTTTAATTGCAGAATTTTCAGCACTGAATATTTAACCTAAATAAAAGTTTTAAATTGTGTTTATCATTCAGAAATAAATAAAATCTGTTGCAATTCGTCTTCATAAATTGGTATTCACTTCTGAAAATGGTCACCATTCTTAAAATAAACTTGTTTCGATTTGAATCTTACCAACAAATCACTTCTTTCATCTGGCTTTGCTGTCCCCATCACTTCATTGAAACCAATTAAGCATTTATGTAAATAAACACAGAAATAGAATTCTCAGAATAAATTACAGAACAACAAAACCGCAATTTATATTTCCCCACAAGCACAGCACACGAATTGTGGAAAAAATGCAAATAACTCAATGGATTCCAATACTAATTGATGTTAGGACTTTTTAATACATAATTTGTATAATTGTTGAATGACAGAGGTATCAATTGTCATGTTTAGTCAAAAAAAACTATAATTAAGTGATACATTGGCACAGCTAATATTTCTGTCTCTCTTTTTCTCTCTTCCCCTCCTGCCTCCCCCCATTTTCCTTTATATCTGATGCATTGTTTTGCCTCTCCACAATCGGACAACGTTTTCCTTAATAACATGAAGCCAACACCTCACCAACATATGCTCTCAGCCAAATTCATCCATTTCTTTCGAGAGATTTGAGTCAGTACAACCAGATTTTCTCAAAAATCTGTCTGAGTATTGAGTGATCTGGAAATGCTTGATCGGAAAGACTTTACTGTGATAGTGTTTTCATTGTAACTCAGCAGTATTATTCTTGGCTGAGGAATGTTTAATGGTTCAGTGCAATGCATATTTAGTCTACAATTAACTTTTACTGCACATCTCATGGAATGTTTAATATTGTAGAGGATGATTTATTCTGTGTAGACTCTGTGTTGTACCTGCTCTGGGAGGGTTTTCTTTAGGGAATCCTGGATGCGGATCTATACTGTGTCTAAACCAAAATGTATTTGACATGTTTGCATTGGACAGCACAATATAGAGGGAGATTTACCCAGCACATTACATGAGCTGTACAATCACAGAAAACATTTGATGTAGCCGTGTAAAGGGGCTTGAACTCCGACGCACTGTCATTCTGATTTTGAAATGCTTGATACCAGAATAAAAAGGGAACAACACGATGCATCGAAACTTTGTTATACAAGCAGATTATCATCTACAGGCACAGACATACATACACACATAAGCAAATCTTCTATGAACAACCCTTGCAGTGTTAATGGATAAGTGCAGAGAGACCTTTAATATGCAATGTGTGTATTCCATGCAATGCATACCGACAATGCGTTTGATATGGTAGTTTAAATGTAGTTTTGATCTGTCTTTAACCTTTTCTGTGACAGCTGTGGTTGTGTTTGACAAATATTCAACAGAACTGGAGGACTATAAATGCAGTCACTGCATTAGAGGCAGAATGCAATGCCATCAAACAGGGAGAAAGGCGATCCCTGTCTTTTTTCATGATGAGGAGGCATTGAAGCAGCCGGGCTGCAAACATGAAATGGAGGTTAATTTAAATGAGGCCGAGATAATTCTGAAAAGACTAACTTAGAGCAAAGGACAATGATAGAGAACCAGAAGCAGCCTGTTCAGCCAATGGGGTTTGGTCTTCCAAACAATGACATCATGGCTGAACTGATAACCCTCACCTCCACTTTCCAGCGTTTTAACTGTCAGCATTGATTCAATTACCAATCAAAATCTGTCCATTTCCGCCTTCAAAATACTGAATGACCCAACCTCGACAGTCTTCTGTGGTAAAGAATTCGACAAATTCTCTACATTCTGGGAGACAAACTCTTCTGCTCGAAAGTTGTGACCTCTAATTCAGAGATTCTACTCCCTGGTCCGAAACTCTCCCACAAGGGGAAACAACATTTCTGCATTTACACCATCAAGTTTCCTGAAAATAATAGATGTTTCAGAATGTCAGTACTGAATCTTCTATGTTCTAATGAGTATAGGCCCAAACGACTCAATCTCTACTCTCAAGACAGTCTCTCCATCTTTAGGATCAGTCGACTGAACCTCATGTGGATTGTTTCTCTGTCCAGTGTACCTTTTCTTTGTGATATCAGTCCCAAGAACAGGTCACAGTATTCCAGGTGTGGTAAGAATACAGCTTCTTTTCAGTTTTAACAAACATTATAGTCATACAGATATCCATCACAGAAACAGACCCTTCGGTCCAACTGCACTGACCAGATATCCCAATCTGACTGAGTACCATTTGCCAAACATTTGGCCAATCTTCCTCTAAATGTTACCTGTTCATACACCCATCCAGGTGCCTTTTAAATGCAGTAATTGAACCCGCCTCCACCACTACCACTGGCAGCTTTTTCCACACATACACATGAAAAGGTTACCCCACAGGTTCTTTTCAAACGTATCTCCTCTCACGTTAAACCGCTGTCCTCTAGTTTTGGACTCTCCCGCTCGAGGAAAAAGGCCTTGGCTATTCACCATATCAATGCCCCGCATGATTTTATAAGTCTTGTTCAGGCTACTCCTTAGCCTCCTTTTCTCTCACTGCAGGGAAAAGAGAAGCCCCAGCCTATTCAGCCTCAGCTTATACCTTAAACACTCCAGTTCCAGCATCATTCTTGGAAATCTTTTCTACACCCTCTTAAGTTTCACAAAATTCTTCATAGAAACGGTCAGCCAGATTTGTCTATAATAATTCTAAATGTGGCCTCACAAATGTTCTGTACAGCTGAGACATGACATCTCAACTCCTACACTTAACATTTTGACCAATGAATGAAAGCGTGCCAAACACCTTCCCCATCCTGTCTCCCTGCAACTCCACTTTCAAGGAATGATGCATCTGCACCCTTTGGTTTCTTTTCTCAGCAACACTCCCCAAGGCCCAGCCATTAATTGTATAAGTCCTGCCCTGGTTTGCCTTACAAAAATGCAACACCTACATTTATTTAATGAATCATGGGTTCATGAAAGGCAAGTCATCTTTAACTGATTTATTGGAATTCTTTGAGGTTGTAATGAGCATGGTAGACAATGGGGAACTGGTGAACGTGGTGTATATGGATTTCCAAAAGGCATTCAGCAAGGTGCTGCACAAAAGGCTGCTGCATAAGATAAAGATGCACAGTATTACGGGCAATGTATTAGCATGGACAAAAGAATGGTTAACTAACAGAACCCAAAAATTGGGGATAAATGGGTGTTTTTCTGGTTGACACTCAGTGGCTAGTGATGTGTCTCAGGGATCAGTGTTGAGAATGCAACTGTTTACAATTGTTGGGACTGCAGTTGTTTACAATTCAGGGAGATTGCTTCGAGTTAGAGACCAAGTGTAGTGTGTTGTAGTTCGCAGAAGCCACTTAAATGAGTGATGGAGCAAAGTGTGCAGGAGGATATAGACAGGTTAAGGGAGTGGGCAAGGGTCTGGCAGATGGAGTACAATGTTAGTAAACATGAGGTCATCCATTTTGGTAGGAATAATAACAAAGTGGTCTACTTTAAAATGGTGAAAAATCACAGAATGCTGCTGTGCAGGGGGACCTGGGTGTTCCTGTGCATGAAACACAAAAGTCTGGTTTGCAAGTCCAGTAGCTAATTAGGAAGGCAAATGGAATAATGTCCTTCATTGCCAGTGGATAGAGGTTAAAATTAGGACTTTCTGCTGGAGCTGTATTGGGCGCTGGTGTGGCCACGCCTGGAGTACTCTGTACACTTTTCATCGCCTTACATGAGATGGCACTGGGGTGGGGTTTGCTGAGGAGTTTGACGACGTTGATTCTGGAAATGAGGGGGTTGGCTTATGAGCAGACTGGGATTATACTCATTGGAATTCAAAAGAATGAGGGAGGGGATTGTAAAATTATAAATGCGATAGATAAGACAGAAGCAGGGAGGCTCAAAGTTTGTGAGAAGATTTGTAGCTCGGGTGCACGTTGTTGTGGTTCTGTTCGCCGAGCTGGGAATTTGTGTTGCAGACGTTTCGTCCCCTGTCTCGGTGACATCCTCAGTGCTTGGGAGATCCTGTGAAGCGCTTCTGCGATGTTTCCTCTGGCATTTATAGTGGTTTGTATCTGCCGCTTCCGGTTGTCAGTTCCAGCTGTCCGCTGCAGTGGCCGGTATATTGGGTCCAGGTCGATGTGCTTATTGATTGAATCTGTGGATGAGTGCCATGCCTCTAGGAATTCCCTGGTTGTTCTCTGTTTGGCTTGTCCCAATAGCAGTTTGTCCCAGTCAAACTCATGTTGCTTGTCATCTGCGTGTGTGGCTACTAAGGATAGCTGGTCAAGCCAACGTCTTCATCCAAAGAGTTGTGAATCTCTGGAATCCCCTGCCTAGTGAAGCAGCTGAGGCTAACCTGTTGAATGTTTTAAAGGTGAAGATAGATTTGTGAACAGTAAAGGAATGAAGGGTTATCGTGAGCAGTGGGTAAGTGGAGTCTCAGTCCATTGAAAGATGATCCATGATGTTATTGAAAGGCAGAGCTGACTCATGGAGTCAGATGGCCTACTCCTGATTGTATTTCTTATGTTCGGATGTTGTTATGTTCTAACAGGCCTCCAATTCAAAACGTAATGCTCTCTAACTACTAAATAAAAACTGAAAGAGCTGTGGATGCTGTGTATCAGAAACAAAAGCAGAAACTGCTGGAAATGCTCAGAAGGTCTGGCAGCATCTCTGGTGTGAAAGGCTCACCAGTTTATGGTTCCTTTGTTTTTCCATACAACTTTCTTCAATAATGCTGCCACATTAGTCACTCTCCAGTCTTCTGGCATCTCATCTATGATTATCAACGATACAAATATCTCAGCAAGGGGTCCAGGAATCTCTTCCCTAGCTTCCCACAAAGTTCTGGGAAATATCTAATCAGGTCTCCAGGATTTATTTCCATTTTTCTACTTTAAGACTTCCAACACCTCCTTTTCTGTAAAATGAACTCATTTTAAAGAACTCATTATTTATTTCCCAAGTTTCTTAGCTTCCATGCTCCTGTCTACTGTAAATATTGATGCAAAATATTTCCTTAGTGTCTCTGCCATCTCCTGTGGTGACATGCAGGAAAGCCATGTTGATCTTTAAGGCCTGTATTCTCTACTTAGTTATTCTTTTAAACTTAAAATAATTTTAGAATCTTTTCGGATTCTCCTTAATTCTATTTGCCAAAGCAATTTGATGTCCCATTTTTTCCCTCATGATTTCCTGTTTAAGTATACTCCTACTGCCCTTATACCCTTCTCAGGATCACTCAATCCCAGCTGTCTATATCTGATGAATGCTCCCTTCTTTTTCTGGACAGGAGTTGCAATTTCCCTCATCATTGAGCTTTTCCCATGCCTTGCTCTTCACACAAACAGAAACATACCATCACTGAACTCTCATTGTCTCATTCTTAAAGGCCTCCCACTTGTCAGCTGTCCCTTTACCTGTGAATAACCTCCCTCAACCAACTTCTCAAAGTCTAATACCATCGAAACTGGCCACACTCTAATTTGAAACTTTCATTTTTAAATCAATGTTATCCTTTCTCATCATTATTATTAAACCAATAGAATTATGATCACTTTCCTTGAAGCGTGCCCCTGTGGACACCTCAGTCACTTGCCCTGCCTTGGTTCCCAACAGAAGGTCAAGTGTTGCGAACTGTCTCGTAGGTGCATCCACTATTGAATAACGTTTTCTTGTACACACTTAACCAATTTCTCCACATTCCAAGATCTTAACACTATCCCAAACTCTGTTTGGAAAGTTAAAATTCCCTACCATTATCCTTTTTTCTTACAGATAGCATAATCGCTTGTAAATTTCCCACTGACTATTAGGAGGCCCATTTTACAATCCCAGCAAGGTCATCACCTCTTTCTTATTTTTAAGTTTCATCCATATAACTTCACTGGGCAGTCTCCAAGAAATATCCTCTCTACATCCAGCTGTAATGTTCTTTCTAACCAAAAACACCATTCCTTCTCCTGTCTTGCTCCTCTGTCTATACATTCTACAGCATCTATATCCTGGAACATTAAGCTGCCAGTCCTGTTCATCCCTGAGCCACATTTCTGTAATGGTAATGATATCCTTGTCCCACATTCCCATCTATGCCCCATGTCCATCTGTCTCACATGTCAGGCCTCTTACATCAAAGTAAATGCAGTTTCGCAGTCTTACCTCGCTCTTGCCAAACTGTTGTCTGCCTCGACCCCTAGAATTGCTCACCACATCTCACCTCAAACATTTCTCTTTTCTCACTATCTTGTTGGTTCCCACCATCCCCCTTACTAGCTTAAAACCTTCAGCATACTGCTAGCAAACTTCCCCACAAGAATATCGGTCCCCTTCCAATTCAGCTCCCTCTTATACAGGTCATTTCTATCCCTGAAGAGATCCCAGCGATTGAAAAATAGGAATCCTAACCCCTGCAGCATCTCCTCAGCCACACTTTAGCTGCTCTATCTGACTGTTCCTCATCTCAATATTGCATTAGTTTTTAAACAAACCCCAACATGACATTTGCCATCCTTATTGACAGTTGAAATTAAAAGCTAACTTTTTGTGGTTCGGAGATGCTGATTCCCTGTAGATTTCTGAATTCAATCTCGATCTTGCCCGTTAAAATGCATGACATCACTGTTTATGTCTGTTCTCATTTATTTAATCCACATTCCATTATTATGCAAAGCTCCTTGTTCACTCTCTTGTCCTATCTGTATCTCTCCACAAACTTCTTTTTGTGTCATACTCACCACTTGTCTCTGCTCCAATTTTTGAGTCATTCGCAAACTCACCTACAATATACTCACTTTCCTCATCTAAGTCATCAAAATACTTTGTAATTTTTTTTGTCCCCAGAACAGATATATGTGGTACTCCACAGATTGACATTCTGTACAATAAAACTCTTAATCAAACTTTTCTGATTGGGATTTCAAAGATCCTCTCTCCATGTTAATCCAGTACCTCCAAAGCCAAGGCTCCTATCTTATTCAGTAATCTTATGCATGGGTGCTATCAAACACCTTCAGAAAATCAAAACATATTACAATCACGGTTTCCTCCATTTTCTCCAAGAATTCCGATACTTTTATCAGGCAAGATTTCCATTTTATAAAGCCATTCTCAGTTTTCTGCTGTAACATCCTTTTTTAAACACTCGACCATTTTTTTCAATAAATGATGTTAAACTAAGTAGCCTCATTCAATCTTTTGTGTGCCTTAACTTTTGTGAGTGAAGGTGTTGGGTGACGGGTCTACTATCAGCCCTCACTTCCAACTGCTAGAGAAGCACTGTCATCTACTGTGAACATCTCAACAAAATGTATCTATGTTCATTTACTGAGAAAACAATTCCACAAATGTTCTAGCTCACCGCCTTCTGCTGGCGGTCCCAGATTTTACGAAGCAATTCACTGAAAGTTGACAAGGCTAATTAGCATCAAACCAAGATCAATATTTGAGCAGAAATATCTCAATTCCTGGTCACGTATTTTTGCTCATCTCTTTTTAGGACATTAGCTTCGACAATGTGGAGTCTGTGTGGGTGGAGCTATGAAATACCAAAGGACAAAAACATTAGTGGGTGTCATACAGAGATGCCCAGACTGCAGTGGTCATGTTGGAATAGTATTAAACAGGAAATTCGACGATGCCCTCCACCGCATCTCCTCCACTTCCCGCTCCTCCGCCCTTGAGCCCCGCCCCTCCAATCGCCACCAGGACAGAACCCCACTGGCCCTCACCTACCACTCCACCAATCTCCATATACATCGTATCATCCGTCGTCATTTCCGCCACCTCCAAACGGACCCCACCCCACCACCAGGGATATATTTCCCTCCCCTCCCCTATCAGCGTTCCGAAAAGACCACTCCCTCTGAGACTCCCTCGTCAGGTCCACACCCCCCACCAACTCAACCTCCACTCCTGGAACCTTCCCCTGCAACCGCAAGAAATGCAAAACTTGAGCCCACACCTCCCCCCTCACTTCCCTCCAAGGCCCCAAGGGATCCTTCCACAAATTCACCTGCACCTCCACACACACCATTTACTGCATCCGCTGCACCCGATGTGGCCTCCTCTATATTGGGGAGACAGTCCGCCTACTTGCGGGACGTTTCAGAGAACACCTTTGGGACACCCGGACCAACCAACCCAACCACCCCGTGGCTCAACACTTCAACTCCCCCTCCCACTCCACCAAGGACATGCAGGTCCTTGGACTCCTCCATTAGCAGACCATAGCAACACGACGGCTGGAGGAAGAGCGTCTCATCTTCCGCCTAGGAACCCTCAAACCACAAGGGATGAACTCAGATTTCTCCAGTTTCCGCATTTCCCTTCCCCCCACCTTTTCTCAGTCCCAACCCTCAAAATCAGCACCGCCTTCCTAACCTGCAATCTTCTTCCTCACCTCTCCACCCCCACCCCCACTCCGGCCTATCACCCTCACCTTGACCTCCTTCCAGCTATCGCATTTCCAACGACCCTCCCCAAGTCCCTCCTCCCTACCTTTTAACTTAGCCTGCTGGACACACTTTCCGCATTCCTGAAGAAGGGCTCACGCCCGAAACATCGATTCTCCTGCTCCTTGGATGCTGCCTGACCTACTGCGCTTTTCCAGCAACACATTTTCAACTCTGATCTCCAGCATCTGCTGTCCTCACTTTCTCCTTAAACAGGAAATTAGCCAAGCTAATGATATGGAGACATCTGTGATCATGGGTAATTTTAATCTGCATCCAGATTGGACAAATCAGATTAGCCACAATGTCTACTTGGGGGAATTCCTGGCCTACATATGGGATGGTTTTCTTAACCAACATGTGGATGAACCAACTCGAGGGCAGGCCATCTGAGACTGGGTACTGTGTAATGAGAAGGGAATCATTGCCAATCTAGCTGCGTGTGACTCCTTGGGGATGAGTGACCATGACATGATACAGCTTTTTTATCAGGATGGAGAGTGAGCCAGCTGATTTGGAGACTAGTGTGCTGAATTTTAATAAAGGAAACTATGAAGGTATATAAGGCATGAGTTGGCGTTGATAGATTAGTGGAAGTTGCTTAAAGGTGGGACAGTAGATAGGCATTGGCAAATATTCAATGAAATCATGGGGGAACTGCAACAACTATTTATTCCTGTCTGGTACAAAAGCAAAATGGGTAACAGGGCCAATCCATGGCTTATAAAGGAAATTAGATAGTATCCAATTGAAGGAAGAAGCATAGAGATTGGCCAAGAAGAATAATAGGTCTGATGTTTGAAAGCAGTTTCGAATTCAGCAAAGAAGGACCAAGGGATTGATTAAGATGGGGAAAACACAGTAAAAAGGAAGTAAGCTGCAGGGAACATGAAGACTGACACTACAAGGTTCTACAGTACGTGAAGAGAAAGAGATTGGTGAAGACAAATGTAGGTCCCTACAGATAGAAATGGGGAAATGTATAACAAAGGACAAAGGAACAGCTGAGCAACTGAATACATACTTTAGTTTTGTCTTCACAAAAAAGGACAGTTGTACAGGAGGTTGGTCAGGCTGCAGTTGGAGCATGTGTTCAGTATTGGTCACCTTGCTCAAGGAAGGATGTTATTAAACTGGAAAGAGTGCAGAAGAAATTTATAAGGATGTTGCTCGCACTCAGTGGTCTGAGTTATAAGGAGAGGCTGAACAAGCGAGAACTTCTTTTCTTGGCAGTCTAGGAGACTGAGAGGGGACCTTACAGAACTGTACAAAATTATGAGAGGCATACACTCAGTCTTTTTTGCCAGGGTTGGGGAATCGAGGATTAGATGGCATTAGTTTAAGGTTAGCGGGGAAAAGTACAAAAGGAAACCTGAGGGGCAATTTGTTTACACAGAGGTTGGCACGTGTATGCAATGAGCTGCCAGCGGAAGTAGTTGAGGTGGGTACGTTAACAACATTTAAAGGCATTTTGACAAATACATGGATAGGATGTGGACCAAATGCAGGGAAATGGGGTTAGCATGGGTGGACAATTTGGTCAGTATGGACCACTTTGGGCCAAACGACATGTCTCTGTGCTTTAGGACTCTCTGACTCGAAGATACAAATCAAGTACCAGAAATCCTGGAGAACGCAAGATTTAGTGAGAGGGAAGAACTGAGGGAGGTCAATATTAGTAGAGAAATGGTGCTGGGAAATTGAGGGGATTGAACCTGATAAATCCTCAGGGCCTGATAAATCTGCATCCCAGAGCACTTAAGGAAGTGGTTCCAGAAATAGTGGATGCTTTGGTTGTCAGGATTCTTTAGATTTTGGTACAGTCCCTGTAGATTGGAGGGCAGTTTCTGCCACTCCAACACTTAGAAAGAGAGATACAGAGAAAGGGAATTCGAGACCAGTAAGCTGCAGATCAGTAGTGGGGAAAATTCTCAAATCCTTTACCCTTTATGACAGAGCATTGAGAAAGCCGTGGCAAAATCAAACAGAGTCAGCATGGAGTTATGGAGGGGAAATCATGCTTGACAAATCTATTGGAATTCTGTGAAGATGTAACTATCAGAGTTGACAAAGGGGAACTGGTCAATATGGTATATTTGTACTTGCAGAAAGCATTTGACAATGCCCCATTTAAGAGGTCACTGTACAGGATTAAAGCACATGGGATTGGGCTAAGTGTTCTGAGATAAATAGAAAACTGGTTGGCAGAGAAGGAACAGGGGAGGGCTGAAGAGGCCCGTGTCAAACAGGCAGACAGTAACTAGTGGGGTGCCACAGGGACTCCAGCTATTAACAATATATATTAATGATTTGGATGAAGGAATAAAATGTAACATCTCAAGGTTTGCAGATGATACCAAGTTGGGTGGGAGGGTGATCTGTGACGAGGATGCAGAGACCCTATGGCATGGTCTGGACAGATTGGGTGAGCGGGCAAATCAATGGCAGATGCAGTTTATTTTAGATAAATGTCAGGTTATTCACTTTGGAAACAAAAGGAAGGTGGTGGATTACTACCTGACTGGCTGTAAATTGGGAGAGGGGAGTGTGCTGCAGGGCCCACATGTCCTTGTGCACAGGCGCTGAAGGTACGCATGCAGGTGCAGCAGGCAGTAAAGAAGGCAAATGCTATATTGACCTTCATTGAGAGATGTTTCGAGTACAGGAGCAGGGATACGTTGTTATAGTTATACAGGGCCTTGGTGAGGCCACACCTCAAACACTGTGTGCAGTTTTGGTCTCCTTTTCTGAGGAAGGATGCTCTTGCTCTGGAGGGATTACAGTGAAGGTTTACCTGACTGATTCAGAGGATGGTGGAACGAACATATGAGGACAGGTTGTCAAGCTTAGGATTGTTTTCGCTGGAGTTTAAACGAATGGGAGGGGATCTCATTCTAACAGGACGAGACAGGTTAGATACAGGGAGGATACCCCTGATGGTGAGTGTGTCCAGAATCAGGGGACACAGACTGAGGATTCGGGGTGGATCATGTAGGATGGAGATGAGGAGACATTTCTTCACCTAAAGAGTGATGAGCCTGTGGAATTCATTACCACAGGAACTTGTTAATGCCAAAGCATTGAATGTATTGAAGACGCAGCTCCATGTATCATTGAGAGCAAATAGGACCAAAGGTAATGGGGAGTAAACAGGACGAGGCTATTGAGCTGGATGATGATGAATGGCAGAGCAGGCTCAAAGGGCTGAGTGGCCTTCTCCTGCTCCTATCTTCAATGTTCATGAGGATATTGCCCTGAGAAAACCGTGAACATTAGTGATTTCCCATTTACCTCAAGATATCACTCATCACCCCACCCGAAAAATAATGTGGGGACGTAACCTCTCAAATTTCAATGACACAGCTCCTCCCAAGAGTCAAGGTGTGATGGTTGAGGTGCAGCTTTGTTCATTCTTAACACAAGATGTCATTTTGTTCTGTGAGTGCTTGTGTGTGTCTGTATTTGTGTGTCTGTATTTGTGTGTGTGTGTGCATGTGTATTTGTGCGTGTGTCTGTGTGTGTGCGCGTGTGTGTGTATGTCTGTGCATATCCATGGCGATGTGTCTGTCTCTGTGTGTGTGTGTGTGAGTGTGAATGTGAGTATGAGTGTGTGTCGCGCACGCGCGCGGATGTACATTTCTGTGTCCGTGGCATTTTGAAGCACATCATATTTCCTTGAAACGACTTTCTTTGTCAGAGGCCACCAGCATGCTCCAGTTGCTGGAAGGTGCTCTGATGTATTTCAGATTGCGTGCCTCCATGCAATGTAACTTTGCTGCTTGACGAAGATACTAATTCATAACAGACAACTTTTATCACCAATATCTCATTAACACTTACAGAGTGTCAATTTATGCCTTTAGTTTTAGCGTCTAAGGTGATGTCTGGTCACCCTGATAGCTCATGGCAAACCAATGGAAATCTTCCCATGTTGACATGTCCAAGACACATTGGTTGGATGATTTAGGAACTCTCCATTTGAGAGGACACAGAATTCAAGAATTTGTCATGTCACTTCCAAATCTCAGCATTCCAACTTGGATACCCTCACCCACATCTCAATTAAACCCAACAACCCCTGCAGGTCTCCATACAACAGCCTTTTCACTCCTCCTTCTGCATGTCCCAGGACCACAAAACTCCTTGCAAGTGCATCTGTACCTCGCAGCTTACTTCAGACCAGACCAGACATCCGAGGGAAAAGGATAAGGTGAGTACTGCAGATCAGAGTCAAAACGTGTGGTGCTGGAAAAGCACAGCAGGTCAGGCAGTATATCCAAGGAGTAGGAGAGTCAACGTTTCGGGCATAAGACTTTCATTGAGTTTCCTGCCCAAAACACCGACTTCTCGGTCAGGAGTGAAGACTATTGTTGGGACAAGGTCTGCTGTTGGAATTGGGCAGTGAAAATCAATAACTTCGTCATCATTCTAATAGAGGGCAATAATTCAATAAGCTAGTGGATGTATTATCTCATGTTCAAAATAAAATACAATGAACATCATTGCTATGTGAATCATGAAAGAATTGGAAAACATTAACGGAGAGGTAGCAAGGTCATAAAGTCACCAATTGAAACAGCAGAAGAAATCAAAGAGTACAGAAAAGCAAGTTGAAGCAGAATGATCAGAGCCCACCTTTGATTGAACGGCTGAGACAAAACAAGAACAGATGGAGAACTAATGGATATTTTTAGTTCAGAGAAATGAACTCAGCTACAACAGAAAGATGAAAAACTGAAGCAATTGCATTGAAAAGCAAACACAGAAGAAGAATCTGAGTGCATTCCCAAATGTTACTAACTTAAACATGATGTCTTGATGAGACATTCAGGCAGATGGGAAAGTGGGAGAAATTCATTACCGGGGACTTATAGAAAGGAGGTGTGGCAGGTAGCACATCAGTCACCTGTGGGTCATTGTGGGAGTGAGAAGAACTCCCGGCAAAATACAAAAACATTTTTACTGGCCTGGACTTCATTTAGGTGGAGATGAAAATTGCCAGAAATGTCACACATGTCATGTAACCGGAAAACTTCAGGCAATAATAAAACTGGCAACTTTAATGCCCATCCCTGCATTTGAGGAATCTTTTACAAGGGTCTTACTTGATTGAGTAGGACCCCTACACAAAACAACAAGTGGTTATCAGTATTTGTTAACAATGATAGATGCGTCCATTTGATATCCACAGGCCATTCTATTTGTGCAATCCCACTGCTAGAAAGGTTGTAGAAGAGGTACACCAATGTTTAACTCGATACAGACCACCCACAGAGATACAATCAGGTCAAGGGTCAAATTTTACATCAAATGTATGCATGGAAGGTATGGGTAGCTTATCGGAGGAGAAAGTGAGGACTGCAGATGCTGGAGATCAGAGCTGAAAACGTGTGGCTGGAAAAGCGCAGCAGGTCAGGCAGCATCCAAGGAACAGGGGAATCGAGGTTTCGGGCATAAGCCCTTCTTCAGGAAGAAGGAAGATTCCTGAAGAAGGGCTTATGCCTGAACCGTCGATTCTCCTGTTCCTTGGATGCTGCCTAACCTACTGCGCTTTTCCAGCACCACATTTTCAACATGAGTAGCTTATCACCTGCTTACCAACAAGCATGGTAAGGGAGTGTTCGAAAGGTGGCGTTAAACTTTAAAGACCATTAGTGAGCTTAGAGAAGACCATACCGAGGGCTTATTGTCAAGACAATCCAAACGACTGGATAAAGGAATTCCATTTGTACATCAATGAGTTTTGGGGCATGAGCTGAGAGGACCACTGAAAATAAATAAGGAGAAATTAGTGAGTCAGAGTTCAACGACCACATATTTGAACTGTGAATGATTAAATTGAGAGGGAGAGTTGGCTCCAATTATGCAATATCCTTACACACTTACGCCAAAGAAAGTTAGCATATGTTCAAAGACAGACTGAACGGATGTTCCAAAAACAACAGCATCAAAGTGAGTTGCAGCAACTGGAGCTCAGCCATAGTAATGGTGCCAAAGCCAGATGGTACCCACGGTTGTGTGCAGACTGTTGCAAAGTTAATGCAGTTGCAGAGTCTGATTCATATCCGATTCCACATTGGGAAGGCTGTATTGGAAAAGGTAGGACAAGCAACTTAGATTTGTAATTTATACTTGCTCAGAGGATACTGGCAGGTACCTTTATCCGAAGGAGTGAAGACTATTTCGGCTTTTGTAACACTGAACGGAATTTACTAACTTAAAGTCATGCCAGTTGGTATGGAAAATGTGCCAGCCACATTTCAAAGGGTAACCAATCAAGTCATTCCTGGGCTATCCAATTGTATGATGTACATCGACAAACTTGTGCTCTTTTCGTCACACAGGGAAGGAACATTTGCAGCCTTTATTGGAACTATTTAATTGACTTTGGGAGGCAGGCTGGTGATAAACGTGGCTAAGCGTGAATTCACCAAAGTCCGAGTCATGTGTCTGGGCCCTGTTATCAGGCATGGACATATGGTCCCAACCATAACATTGACAAAGACAGCAGGACTATGATTCCTGGCAGTGAACAAGTTTACCAGAAGTTTGTACAAAATTGTAGTAGTGTGGTTGCTCCACTGACTGACTAATTGAAGAAGTACTGGATATTTTAGCGGACAGTAGAATGTCAGAAGGCATTTGCCAGCCTGAAAGCTGTGTTAACCACTGCCCCAGTGTTAGCTACACCTAACTACACAAAGCTACTCGAGATCGCTATTGATGTGGGTGATGTGGGTGTTGGTGCTGTATTCTTACAAGACGGCGATGAGAAGATAGGAAGCCCCATTGGTTATTTCATCAGGAAACTGAATATTTATCAGGAATATTCCATGATTGAGGAGACCTTGAGCTTGGTGTTCCAACATTTATATTGTCAGTAATGGGTCTTGTACAATTGTCTGTACTGATCATAACCCACTAAAGCTTTTGGAGAAATGTAAGGGCTGCACTTCCAGATGGTTTACATGGAGCTTATTACTGCAGCCATTCAATTTGAAACTGATACACGTGGCAGGATGAGAAAATGTAATTGCTGATGTGTTGTCACAACTTGGATGATGTAAGATGGAGGGAGTTGGTTGCAGGAGTAAATGGACAGAAACAGAATGCAGTAATGCATGGTTACAGTTGATGCAATTTGCGTGTATTGTCGCGTAATAATAGATTAAGACCAAGGGTTTTAAAATGAAATAATCTTTGTCTCTTATTAATGTTGCAGTAAAATTACAACATGGGTACGTAACCAACAATGCTGACACTTGCCCAGGGATGTCCTGTACACACAAAGAAAACAGGACAAATTCCACCCAGCCAATTAACGCCCCATCAGTCTATTCTCGATCATTAGTAAAGTGATGGCAAGTATCATGAACAGTGCTATAAAGCAGCACTTTCTCAGCAATAAGCTGCTCAGTGAGGCCCAGTTTGGGTTCTGCCAGGGCCAGTCAGCTCCTGACCTCATTACAGCCTTGATCCAAATATGGACAAAACAGCTGGGTGCTTGAGGGAAGGTGAGAGTGACAGTCCTTGACATCAAGGCTGCTCTCGATTGAATGTGGCTTCAAGGAACCATCGGAAATCGGGAATCAATGGGTGCAAACTCTCTGATGGTTGGAGTCATACCTGACACATAGGAAGATGGTCGTGGTTGTTGGAGGTCATTCACCTCAGGGCCAGGACGTCTCTGCAGGAGTCCCTCAGGGGAGTGTCCTCGGCCTGACCATCTTCAGCTGCTTCATCAATGACCTTCCCCTCCATCACAAGGTCAGAAGTGGGGATGTTCGCCGATGATTGTACTATGTTCACCATTCACGACTCCTCAGATTCGGGTGTCCATGTTCAAATGCTACAAGATCTGGACAATATCAAGGCATGGGCTGACAAGTGGCAAGTAACATTTCCATCAAAATAAAAGACAATCCAACCACTGCCCCTTGGCTTTCAATGATGTTACCATCACTGAATCCCATAATGTCAACATCCTGTGGGTTATCATTGACCAGAAACTCAACTGCTGAAAATGTGTTGCTGGAAAAGCGCAGCAGGTCAGGCAGCATCCAGGGAACAGGAGAATCGACGTTTCGGGCATAAGCCCTTCTTCAAGGCTGTAATGAGGTCAGGAGCTGACTGGCCCTGGCAGAACCCAAACTGGGCCTCACTGAGCAGCTTATTGCTGAGCAAGTGCTGCTTTATAGCACTGTTCATGATACTTGTCATCACTTTACTCATGATGGAAATGTGTTGCTGGAAAAGCGCAGCAGGTCAGGCAGCATCTAGGGAACAGGTGAATCGACGTTTCGGGCATTAGCCCTTCTTCAGGAAGGCTAATGCCCGAAACGTCGATTCTCCTGTTCCCTAGATGCTGCCTGACCTGCTGCGCTTTTCCAGCAACACATTTCCATCTCTGATCTCCAGCATCTGCAGACCTCACTTTCTCATCACATTACTAATGATCGAGAATAGACTGATGGGGCGTTAATTGGCTGGGTGGAATTTGTCCTGTTTTCTTTGTGTGTACAGGACATCCCTGGGCAAGTTTCAGCATTGTTGGTTACGTACCCGTGTTGTAATTTTACTGCAACATTAATAAGAGACAAAGATTATTCCTGGTGAAGGGCTTATGCCCGAAACGTCGATTCTCCTGTTCCCTGGATGCTGCCTGACCTGCTGCGCTTTTCCAGCAACACATTTTCAGCTCTGATCTCCAGCATCTGCAGACCTCACTTTCTCCTCAGAAACTCAACTGCACTTACCACAAACACAGTAGCTACAACAGCAGGTCAGAAGCTAGGAATACTGCTGCAAGGAATACTGCAGCCTGTCCACCATCTACAATGTACAAGTTGGAAGTGTGATGGAATACTCCCAACTTGCCTGGATGGGTGCAACCCCAGCAACACTCAAGAAGTTTGACACCATCCAGGAAAAGCAGCCCAAATCCACAAGTGTATATTCCCTCCACCACACATGCTCAGTACACACTGCTGCTACTATCTACATGATGCACTGCATAAATTCATCGAGGATCCTCAGACAGCACCTTCCAAACACACAACCACTTCCATCTAGAAGAACTAGGGCAGCGGATGTGTGAGAACTGCACGACCTTCAAGTTCCCCTCCAAGTCATGCACCATCCTGACTTGAAAATATAATGCCGTTCCATCACTGTCACTGGGTCGAAGTCCTGGAATTCCCTCCCTAATGGCATTGGGGGTTAACCCACCGCAGGTGGACCACAGTAGTTCAAGGCGGAAGCTCACCTCCACCTTCTCAAGGACAACTAGGGAGAGGCATAAAATGCTGGCCAGCCAGCGACACCCACAACCCATAAAATGAAAAAAAGATAACAGTTCATTGTGTGTGAGAGAGAGATCGAGAGAGAGAGAGAGAGACAGAGACAGAGAGAAAGACCATATATCTCTGTGTGTGTGTGAGAGAGAGAAGCACTATGCCTAAGAGTGTGTGTGAGAGTGTGAGTGAGTGAGTGAGAAAGAGAGAGAGAGAAACACATGACTGCGTGTGTGCGAGTGCGTGTGTGAGAGAGAAATCATGCCTGTGTGTGAGACAGAAAGAGAGACAGACAGACACACAAACAAAGACCATGTCTGTGCATGACAGAGGGAAAGACCACGTGTGTGTGTGTATGTGAGTGTGAGAGAGAGAGAGAGACTCTGTGTGTGTGTGTTTGTGTGTGTGAGTGTGTGACTGGGGGCAGGGTGAGTGGGGAGTGTGGTGGTGTGAGGATGCTGTCACTTTAAAAAGGTTACTTTGGCCTGTGTTTTTTTGAAGAGGGATTGTAAAGGCAGAGGTGCCAAAGAGTCTCGAGTGCCTGTGGGTTTTTCTTAAAAGCAGTTTAACAATGGAAAAGGAGTGGCCAGTTCAGGTTCTTCTAGTTTTGGTCTAGCTGCAGCAATTCCAAGATGTTTTGAGTGTCAGAAGGTTGCAAGCTTCAGTAAATGATTCCTAACTGAGCACTCGGACATTTCTCTGGATGTTGTTCCCTCCGCCTGTAAGAATACGAGTTTGAATTTACCTTTTTGCCAAGGGGTGTGTTTATGAGATGTTACAACATTGGATCAGGAAATGAGTAAGTTACTGTATCAAGTAGTCGGTTATGTTTTCCAATTGTTTACTTATTCTTAATGCCACTTTCTTTTGTTTGTGTTTCAACCGTAGTGTTTAAATAAATTCTGTTTGGATTAATGCAGAGTGGTTTAACCAACTGAATCACACCTGGAACATCATTGTCACATTTGCTTCAAACAAAGAAAACCTTATTTACCCGAACTATGCCCCTCATGATTTTACAAACCTCTATAAGGTCACCCCTCAGCCACCAATGCTCCAGGAAAAACAGCTACAGCTTCTTTAGCCTTTCCTTGTCGCTCAAACCCTCCAACCCTGGCAACATCTTTGTATATCTTTTCTGAACCCTTTCACAGCTTCCTTCCTTTAGGAGGGAAGCCAGAATTGCACGCAATATTCTAACAGTGGCCTAACCATTGCCCTGTATAGCTGCAACATGACCTCCCAAATCCTATACTCAATGCTCTGACCAACAAAGGGAAGCATACTCAATGCCTTCTTCACTAAGCTGTCTTCCTGGGACTACACTTCCACGGAACTATAAACTCCAAGGTTTCTTTGATCAACAACACTCCCCAGGACATGACCATGAAGTGTATAAGCCCAGCCCTGATTTGCCTTTCCAAAATGCAGCACCTTGCATTTATCTAAATTAAACTCCATCTACCAACCTTTGGCCCATTGGCCCATCTGATCAAGATCCCGTTATACTCTGAGGTCACCTTCTTCGCTGTCCATTACACCGACAATGTTGGTGTCATCTGCAAACTTACTCCATATACCTCTATGCTCACACCCAAATCTTATAGTAGTGGATCCAGCACTGATCCTTGTGGCACATCACTGGTCACAGGCCTCCAGTCCGATAATCAAACATCCACCACCACCCTCTGTCTTCTACCTTCAAGCCAGTTCTGTATCCAAGTGGCTCGTTCTTCCTTTATTCCATGAGATCTAACCTTGCTAACCAGTCTCCCATGAGGAACTTTGTCGAATGCCTTACTGAGGTTCATATAAATCACGTCCATCGCTCTGCCTCACTAATTCTCTTTGTTACTTATTCAAGAAACTCAATCAAGTTTGTAAGACATGATTTCCCACGCACAAAGCCATGTTGACTATCCCGAATCAGTCCTTGCCTTTCCAAATACATGTACATCCTGTCCCTCAGGATTCCCTCCAACAACTTGCCCACCGCCGAGGTCAGGCTCACTGGTCTGTTGTTCCCTGGCTTGTCCTTACAACCCTTCTTAAACAGTGGCACCACGTTTGCCAACCTCCAGTCGTCCAGCACCACACCTGTGACTATCGATGATACAAGTATCTCAGCAAGAGGATTTACCCACCTTTATGTATTTTAAGACATCCAGCACCTCCTGCTCTGTAATCTGGACATTTTTCAAGATGTCTCTATCTATTTCCCCACATTCTATATCTTCCATGTCCTTCTCCACAGTAAACATTGATGCAAATACTTCTTTTGTTTCTCCCCCATCTCTTGCGGTTCGACACATAGGCTGCCTTGCTGATCCTTGAAGGGCCCTATTGTCTCCCTAGTTACCCCTTTATCATTAATGTATTTGTAGAATCATTTTGGATTCTCCTTAACCCCATTTGCCAAAGGTATCTCATGCCCCCTTTTTGCCCTCATGATTTCCCTCTTAAGTATACTTCTACTGCCTTTATACTCTAATGATTCACTCGATCTATTCTGTCTATACCTAACATATGCTTCCTTCTTTTTCTTGACCAAACCCTCAATTTTTATAGTCACCCAGCATTCCCCACACCTACCAGCCTTGCCTTTCACCCCAACAGGAACACTCTGTCTCATTATCTCATTTTTGAAATCTTCATCATTTTCCAGCCATTCCTTTACCTGCAAAACTCCGCACCCAATCAACTTTTCAAAGTTCTTACCTAATACTGCCAAAATTGTCCTTTATCCAATTTAGAATTTTAACAGTTAGATTCTGTCTATCCTTTTCCATCACTATTTTGAAACTAATAGAATTCTGGTCGCTGGCCCCAAAGTGCTCCCCCCCTGACACCTCACTCACCTGCCCTGCCTTATTTCCCAAGAGTAGGTCAAGGTTTGCACCTTCTCTTGTAGGTTCATCCACATACTGAATCAGAAAATCTTCTTGTACACACTTAACAAATTCCTCTCTATCTAAAGAAGAAGGGTTTATGCCCAAAACGTCGATTCTCCTGTTCCCTGGATGCTGCCTGACCTGCTGCGCTTTTCCAGCAACACATTTTCAGCTCTGATCTCCAGCATCTGCAGACCTCACTTTCTCCTCTCTATCTAAACCCTTAACACTACAGCAGTCCCAGTCTACAGTTAGAAAGTTAAAATCCCCTACCATAACCACCCTATTATTCTTACAGATAACCGAGATCTCCTTACAAATTTGTTTCTCAATTTCCCGCTGACTTTGTGGAGCTCCATAGTACAGTCCCGCAAAGGTAATAATCTCTTTCTTATTTCTCACTTCCACCCAAATGACTTCCCGGATGTATTCCCAGAAATATCTTCCTCAGTACAGCTGTAATGCAATCCCTTATGAAAAAAGCCTCTCTCCCCCCCCCCCCCCTCCTGTCTTGCCTCCTTTTCTATCCTTCCTGTAGCATTTGTATCCTCGAACATTAAGCTGCCAGTCCTGTCCATCCCTGAGCCATGTTTCTGTAAATGCTCTCATATCCCAGTCCCATGTTCCTAACCATGCCCTGAGTTCATCTGCCTTCCGTGTTAGGCCCCTTGCATTAATGTAAATGCAGTTTGATTTATCGGTCCTACCTTGTTCTCTGCTTTGTCCCTGCCTGCCCTGACTGTTTGACTTGCTTTTCTTCCCAACTGTACCAGTCTCAGATTGATCTCTTTCCTCACTATCTCCCAGGGTCCCACACCCCCACCTTATTACTTTAAATCTCGCCAAGCAACTGCAGCAATCTCCCTCTAATTCCCTCCCAATTCAGGTGCAACCCATCCTTCTTGTATAGGTCACTCCTACCCGAGAAGAGCTTCTAGTGATCTAAAATGTGATCCCTTCTCCCATACACCAGCTCCACAGCTATACATTCATTTGGACACTGCCCTCCCTCCCCTTCCTGGGGCTCTCCATCTCCATCAACAGTGACCGACTCAACACAGACATCTTCTACAAACCCACCGGCTCCCACAGCTAAACAAGGACAGAATCCCCCTGATCTTCACCTTCCATCTCACCAACCTCCGGATACATTTCACCATCCTCTGCCATTTCCACCACCTACAAATGGACCCCAGCACCAGAGATATATTTCCCTCCACACCCTTATTTGCTTTCTGTAAAAACCATTCCCTCCGCAACTCCCTTGTCAGGTCCACACCCCATACCCCACCAACCCACCCTCCCCTCCTGGCACCTTCCTCTGTCACCACAGGAATTGCAAAACCTGTGCCCCGAACTCCCTCTCACTTCCCAAATGCCCCAAAGGAGCCTTCCACATACATCAGAGCTTTCGCTGCACTTCCACACGTCATTTACTGTATCCGTTGCTCCCGATGCAGTCTCCTTTACATCGGGGATATAGGTCGCCTACTTGTTGAGCTCTTCAGAGAAAATCTCCGGGACACCCGCACCAACCAACCCCACCACCCTGTGGCTGAAAACCTCTCAACTCCCCCTCCCACTCTGCCGAGGACATGCAGGTCCTGGGCCTCTATCACTAAACCCTAACCACCCGACACCTGGAGAAAGAATGCCTCACATTCTGCCTTGGGACATTGCAACCACACACTATCAATGTGGGTTTCACCAGTTTCCTCATTTCTCCTCCCCCTCAACACCCCCCCCCCCAATCCCAGCCCCAACCTTCCAATTGGCACCGCCCTCATGACCTGTCCTACCTGTCAATCTTCCTTCCCACCGATCCACTCCCCCCTCCCCTCCGCTCCGACCTTTCACCTTTACCCCCAACTCCATCCAGCTAATGAACTTTCAGCTACCTTACCCCAGGCCCACCCCCTTCCATTTATCTCTCCACCTCCTTGGCTCACAGCCTCATTCCTGATGAAGGACTTTTTCCTAAAATGTCGATTCTCCTGCTGCTCAAATGCTGCCTGACCTGTTGTGTTTTTCCAGCACCACGTTCTCGACTCTGATCTCCAACATCTGCAGTCTTCACTTTTTCCTAGACGTTCATCTGCTCGATCCTCCTATTCCTAGCCTCACTAACTCTCAGCATCGGGAGTAATCCAGATATTACTACCCTCGAGGACCTCCTTTTAAAATTCCTGCCTAACTTTCTATCTCCTCTCTTCAACATCTCATCCTTTTTCCTTCCTGTGTCATTGGTTCCAGTGTGCACAGTGACCTGCTGCTGGTCCCACTGCCCTTTGAGAATATTCTGCCTTGATCCTGGAAACAGGGAGGCAACACACCATTCTGATTTATCGCTGTCGGCCGCAGAAACATCTGCCTGTGCCTCTGACTAGAGAATCCCCTCTCACAATCGATCGCTTGGTACCTGACATACCCCTCGTTACATTACAGCCTGGCTCGGTCCCAGAAACTTGGCTGTTCATGCTGCGTTCTCCTGAAAGGCAATCACCCCCTACATTTTCCAAAACAACATACTTGTTTGAGATGGGGTTAGCCGCAGGAAACTCCGACACTACCTGCCTCCCTCTACTACTTTTCCTGGTTTTTCTCCCTTCCTTAAAACTACCATCCGTCAGATGCCCCTAGCTCCTGTAAATTCCTCATTGCCTCAAACTGCCGCTCCAACTGATCGATGTGATCTGATAGGATTCAGAACCAAACACACTTACTGCTGACATCATCATCAGTATCAAGGAAACTCTCCCTAATCTCCAACAGCTGACAGGAAGAGCACATCACTCCACTCAAGGCCATCTTTGTACCTTAACAACCTCCAGAAAATAGCATAGTCTTATGCACTAAAAAAAAACACTAATCCAGTCTAACTTAATATCAATGTTTCATATTTTTAAATTTTAATCAAAGGACAGATCTAAAAAAAACGAAAAATAACCAACTCCATTCACTATTAAAAATGACAGCAATATTATACTTAAAAACCATGCACTTATCTGCTCCTGTGCTGTGTGCTCTCCAACATAGTTTCTTCGGATGACAGCTGTGAATTTTGCTGTTTGTCAATTTTTCTTCAACGCACCCCAATGTCCGGAAACACTTGAACTCAAACAGCAAAGGCAGTAACTGTGCAGATTCACTGCTGTGTCAGTCAGCAGTGTGTGTTTTTTTCTCTCTGTCTCTGTCTCTCTCTCTCTCTCCCTCCCTCTCTGTCTCTCTCCCTGACCATGGGGTCACTACCTTTGTTCACCTCCTTCTTTTTATAGTGTCATTATTTTGATTTTTTTTTCTCCCAAACTTCCAAAACAATGCAACGGCTTAAGAACAGTAATTACTGCATGTGGAATTCGAGAAACTCACTTCCAACACCTAATATACCCTAAAAGCGAGCAGTTCTTACAGCCAAAGCATTTCCCATCCTCCATCGTGCATTACCCAAATCCTGGTAGCTTTTGCTCCATCTCCATGGCAATCCCTATCACTCATCAATTGGTTCTCCCTGTTTCAGTTTGCTTACTTGTCTTCTAATCCTGACCAGTGTAGGGCAGAAATGTTCAATTTTGTTTTTCTTTTAGCAACATTTTGGTTTTGTTCAGTTCTATAACAATAGTTCACAATCTTTTTTTAAAGGCCTTTCCACTTCTCTAATGGCTACATTTAATGCCTTCAGTTGTGAAGAATATTTGTCTGTATTCTTGAAGAAACTGAGCCCATCTCGTACCAACCTGGTTGAATGTCAGACAGATCAGGGAGTCAGGTATCATTCACCCTAGATGTACACTGACAAGGAAAGCCCAGACTTGAGTCAAGTTTTCTCTTGTTTCTCACCAGCTATTCCTTAAGATACTGAAACTTGACTGTCCTCCAGTCCATTTCGGGAGTTCTTAATCCATGAACCTTCAACCTTCAGTAGGGCCAATGGTGAAATGCCACAGTGGGGGTGATCCCTTCAAAAAGGAACTACCTTGCATCAGAGATGCTAAAATGGCTCAATATATCTCATGCAAAACTAATTTATTTGACTTTTATCCAAAATATTAAACCTGTCATCACAGGTTAATTAACCTGAGCATAAACAGACTCGGTGAACATGGCTTGGGCCTGGATGTGGTTAACAGCACAATCTCATTGCTGTAGTTCGTTATGAACACGTCGGAGTCTCAGCAGGTAGAATGAGTGAGCAAACCCTTCTTACACACGGAGCAGGTGAATGGCCTCTCCCTGGTGTGAACTCACTGATGTTTGATGTCAGATGATTGACTGAACCTGGTCCTGCAGTGAGGGCCCCAGAAAGGTTTCTCATCACTGTGAACATGTTGGTGGAACATCAGTTCCCTGGAACCTTTACAGCACTTCCCACAGTCTGGACATTTAAAAGGCCTGGTCTCAGTGTGAACTCACTGGCCTCCCAGTAGGGCAGAAGAGTGAGTAAATGCCTCCCTAAACACAGCGTAACGAAATAGTCTCACCCTTGTGTGAACTCACCGGTGTTTTTGCACATCGGATATGGTATAGAATGCCTTCTCATTCGGCTCAAGGGAACAGTCTGGGTTTGCCGATATATCTGCAGCTGGATGACTGAATGAACGCCTTGCCGCAGTCAGAGCAGGTTCTCAGCCTCTACCCAGTGCGATCTCGCTGGTGTGTAGTGAGTTGAAATGATTGCCTGAACTGAATGCCGCAGTGAGAACTCCTGAATGGTCTCTCCTCTGTTCGAATACATCAACGGCACTTCAGTTGTCCAGAATTTCCATGGCATTTTCCACAGTCTTGTCATTTTAAAGGGTCTTTGATCTGGGTGAACTCTATGGTCTGCCTGCAGTTGAGAAGACTGAGTGAATCCCTTCCCACACTTGGAGCAGATGAATGGCCTTTCCTCAGTGTGAGTGCATTGATGAATTTCCAGTTGAGGTGGGGATTTGAATCCTCCTTCACCGTCCTCATATTCCCATCCTTTCTCCCAGCGTGACTGTGATTATGTCTTGACAGTTCAGATGATTTCATCCACACACAGGACAGGTGCACAGTTTCTCCTCACTTGGTGTTTGCTCCTTCCAAGTTCAGAATTGAACAATATTCCAAACATAAAATAAAAATCAATCTTTCCAATTCTAATATGATACCTGGTTCTGTTTCCTGACCACAGACTGTCCCCTCCACATAATCTGTGAAGCTAATTGAAGAGAAGGAGAGTGAGTGAGAGAAGCCCACAGTCTGACTGAATGGTCCTCCCTGAGACCTGGCTGCAGGGTGAAGTTCTAGGACACTCCTGAAGAGGGCGCGCGATATGTCTATCCCAAAGGACGCCAGTGCGCAGGCGCCGATTGAGCACGTTGGAGCATGCGCACATTGACTGAAGGCCCCTTTTTCATTCTCCAGGTAATGGCGGGGAGGGGGTGGTTACAAAGGAATAATAGAGCCAGCGGTGGGAGAGGTGGTGCGATCCGTCTTGGCAATGCCCAGGAAAGGTCCCGCGAACCGAATAAGAATTAGCGGGTCCCGCGGTTTCAGCCCTGAGTTTAATTCCCGGGACCTGGGCCGTGGTCACCATTTTGTTTGGGACGAGGCGCATGCGCAGTTATTCTGGTGACGCACCGCGCTTGGGCGGGGCCTGCGGTCCCAGTGACGGAGACAATGGGGACAATGGAGATGGGGCGGGGCCTATGGGGCGGGGCCTATGGGACTGACCCAGGGAGGGGGGGACAGGCATTCCCAGCTCTGGGGGGTGGGGGGGACAGGCATTCCCAGCTCTGGGGGGTGGGGGGGACAGGCATTCCCAGCTCTGGGGGGTGGGGGGGACAAGCATTCACAGCTCTGGGGGGTGGGGGGGACAAGCATTCACAGGTCTGGGGGGTACAGTGATTCACAGCTCCGGGGGAGGGGGGACAGGCATTCACAGCTCTGGGGGAGGGGGGACAGGCATTCACAGCTCTGGGGGGTGGGGGGGACAGGCATTCACAGCTCTGGGGGGTGGGGGGGACAGGCATTCACAGCTCTGGGGGGTGGGGGGGACAGGCATTCACAGCACTGGGGGTGGGGGGGACAAGCATTCACAGGTCTGGGGGGTACAGTGATTCACAGCTCCGGGGGAGGGGGGACAGGCATTCACAGCTCTGGGGGAGGGGGGACAGGCATTCACAGCTCTGGGGGGTGGGGGGGACAGGCATTCACAGCTCTGGGGGGTGGGGGGGACAGGCATTCACAGCTCTGGGGGGTGGGGGGGACAGGCATTCACAGCACTGGGGGTGGGGGGGGACAAGCATTCACAGGTCTGGGGGGTACAGTGATTCACAGCTCCGGGGGAGGGGGGACAGGCATTCACAGCTCCGGGGGAGGGGGGACAGGCATTCACAGCTCTGGGGGGTGGGGGGGACAGGCATTCACAGCTCTAGGGGGTGGGGGGGACAGGCATTCACAGCTCTGGGGGGTGGGGGGGACAGGCATTCACAGCTCCGGGGGTGGGGGGGACAAGCATTCACTGGTCTGGGGGGTACAGTGATTCACAGCTCTGGGGGAGGGGGGACAGGCATTCACAGCTCTGGAGGAGGGGAGATAGGCATTCACAGGTCTGGGGGGTACAGTGATTCACAGCTCCGGGGGAGGGGGGGACAGGCATTCACAGCTCTGGGGGAGGGGGGAACATGACGGGGACAAATAATTCACCAATACTGGAAATGGTCTGAACTTCTCTCCTGTCCTGACAGTGATCAGTTTATAAACTTCTTTTACAAGGGATCAGGAGAGGGCCAGAGAAAGGAAACTCAAACCAAACCAAAAACAGTCAAAATCTGATCCAACACAATGAATCAGGAACTGAATGCTATCGGTGTTTGAACTTGGAAGCAGGAGTGTTCCAACCAGATGCACAGCCTTGGAAAAGCTTTGCACCATCCACAGCAGACAGGACCTGGACAGCATGGAGTTACAGAGATCTACAGCACAGAAAAAAGATCCGAGAGCCCTTCTGCAATTTAAACGAAACGCAGAAAAACTCACCTTGCCTCGTAATCTGGTAAGGGGACAGAGGACTCCCAAATGCCACTGTTTTTTTTAAAAATATCAATTTTATTCTTTAACCCTAAAAGTGAGCATTAAACATTTTAAAAAGTGAATGTTTTAACTGGGGAAAATGAAATTATGACGCGATCAGACAGGAGTTGGGACGTACAGACTGGGAGCAATTGTGCCATAGAAAGGGCACAGCAGCCATGTGGGGCAGTTGTTGCGAGTGATGCACAAATATGTCCCTCTGAGACGGGTAAGAAGGGGTAACGAGAACAGAGGAGCTTCTCCTCAAAAGGAAGAAGGCAGCTTACGTAAGGTGGAGGAGGCAAGGATCCAACACAGCTTTCGAGGATTACAGGCTTGCTAGAAAGGAGCTCAGTAATGGACGGAGGAGAGCCAGGAGGGGGCATGAAAAGAGCTTGGCAAGAAGGATCAGGGAGAATCCAAAGGCATTTTACACATACCTGAGGAATAGAGAATGATCAGGGAGAAGGTAGGGCCAATCAGTGATACCGTAGGGAACTTGTGCGTGGAGTCTGAGCAGATAGGGGAAGCCCTAAATGAGGTTTTTTGCTTTGGTTTTCACTAAGGGGAGGGACCTTGTTGTGAATGAGAACTTTGAGGAGCTGGGATACAGGCTGGAACAGATCAGGATTGATGAAGTTGATGAGCTGGAAATTTTGGCAAACATTAAGATTGATAAGTCCCCATGACCAGACCGGATTTATCCCAGGCTACTCCGGGAAGCAAGAAAGGAGGTTGCTAAGCCGCTGGTGAAGATCTTTGCATCCTCACTCTCCACGGGAGTCGTACAGGAGGATTGCTAGGAGACGAGTGTTGTTCCTCTTTTCAAGAAGGGAAATAGGGAAATCCCTGGCAATTACAGACCAGTCAGTCTTCCGTCTGTGGTCAGCAAGGTTTTGGACAGAAATCTGAGGGATAGAATTTATGACTATTTGGAAAAACATAGCATGATTAAAGGCAGTCAGCATGGCTTTGTGAGGGGCAGGTCATCCCTCATAAATCTTATTGAGTTCTATGAGGAAGTGACAGGACAGATCGATGAAGGTCGAGCTGGTGGATGTGATGTATAAGGACTTCAGCAAGGCATTCGATAAGGTTCCCCATGGTAGGCTCATCCATAAAGTCAGGAGGTATGGGTTTTGGAAGATTTGGCTATTTAGATTCAGAATTGGCTAGCTGACAGAAGGCAGAGAGTGGTTGTAGATGGCAAGTTCTGCCTGGAGGTCAGTCTTGAGTGGGGTCCCACCGGGTTCTGTTCTTGGGTCTCTGCTCTTTGTAGTTTTTATAAATGACTTGGATGAGGAGATTGAGGGGTGGGTTAGTAAATTTGCAGATGGCACATAGGTTGGAGGTTCTGTTGATAGTATCGAGGGCTGCAGCACAACATAGACAGGATGCAGAGCTGGGCTGAAAAATGGCAGATGGAATTAAACCTGGATAAATGCAAAATGATGCAATTTGAAAGGTCGAAATAGAATACTGAATACAGGATTAAAGACCTGATCTTGGCAGTGTGGAGGAACAGAGGGATCTTGGTGTTCAAGTACATAGTTCCCGCAAATATGCCACCCAAGTGGATAGGGTTGTTAAGAAAGTATATGGTGTTTTGGCTTTCATTAACAGGGGAATCAAGTTTAAGAGCCGAGAGGTTTCGCTGCAGCTCTACAATCCCCTGGTGAGACCACACTTGGAATATTGTGTCCGGTTCTGGATGCCCGACTATAGGAAAGATACAGAGGCTTTGGAGAGGGTGCAAAGAATGTTTACCAGGGCTGCCTGGACTGGAGGGCTTGCCTTATGAAGAGAGATTGACGAAACTCAGACTTTTCTCTCTGAAGAGAAGGAGGAAGAGAGGAGACCTGATCGAGGTATACAAGGTAATGAGAGTAATAGATAGAGTCAATAGCCAGAGACTTTACCCCAGGGCAGGATTGACTGGCACGAGGAGTCATAGTTTTAAGTTATTAGGAGAAAAGTTAAACGGGTTGTCAGAGGTAGTTTCTTTACGCAGAGAGTTGTGAACGCATGGAATGCTGTTGCCAGCGGTGGTGGTGGAAGCAGAGTCATTGGGGACAATTAAGCGACTACTGGACATGCACATGGATAGCAGTGAAGTGAGGGGTGTGTAAGTTAAGTTATTTTATTTTACATTAGGATTAATCCTTGGCACAACATCGTGGGCCAAAGGGCCTGTTCTGTACTGTACATTTCTATGTTCTATGTAAACAATAACTATTTACAACTCTGAACCACTTTTCTCTTAAAGATCTGTTTTCTATGTCCAACTCTATAACAATATACTGATCCAATAATCCCCAATTAAAATGTGCAACATATTAATTTTCAAATCCGGTGTCGATCTTCCTGTTTGTAGATCTCCCTGGGTCGTCTTTAAACTTCTGCTGCAAGGTTAAAAAAAAACTACCTTTGATCGAGTGTTTTGGATGGCAGTCTCTCTCTCTCTCTCTCTCTCTCTCTCTCTCTCTCTCTCTCTGTCTCTCTCTCTCTCTCTCTGTCTCTCTCTCTCTCTCTCTCTCTCTCTCTGTCTCTCCCTTTCTCTCTCTCTAGCTAACTCTCAAAATGCTGACCTTTGATACCCCAAATATCAGATCATCTCACTGGTTCTAAGTTGTCAAAACGGTAAAATTCACATTCCATTGGGTTTTAGTATACTGGGGCATAATTTAAATGGATTGGTTGAATTCAAATGGTGGTCAAACTACTGAGGTATCTAGTTTACAACCAAATGTTACATATTTTCAAGTCATAGTCAAGTCACACGACAGTTGCTCTCACTGCCAAAACATCCTTCACTCTCCCTTAAAGGTACAGTATACATCTTCAACTTCATAACAACATTTTCAACATTTGGAGAGTTTCTCCTTCTGAACCCCTTACAGACAGTGAGTTCCCATTTCCCACCACCGTGGGGGTGTGCTTGTGTGTGGGCAAGGCTTGAACTTATCACCAAACCTGGAGACAAGCAACAACACCAGTACCACAAGGAAACCATGTAAACATGGGGATTGTGGAAAGGCATTCAAATACTCATTCCTGTTGGAAATTCATCCACACAGTCACACTGGTAGAAGCCATTCTCCTGCACTCAGTGTGGGAAAGGATTCACTCAGTCAACAACTCTGCTGACACACCAGCTATTTCACGCAAGTGAGAGACCATTCACCTGTTGTCTCTGTGAGGAAGGATTCACTCAGAGTGACTGGTAGATCAGGTTCATACTGGGGAGAAGCTATTCATTCCCCTGCTCCATTTGTGAGAGGGATTTTCTCAACTGTCACAGCTACTGATCCATCAGCATGTTCAAACTGCGGAAAGAATATTCATCTGCCGTGTGGGAGAAAGGGTTCCCTCATACATCTAATCTTCTGACCCATCAGTGAGTTCACACTGTGTCGTGGTCATTCGCCTGCCCTGTGTGAGAGGAAGGATTCACAACTTCATCCAACTTCTGACACATCAGCAGATTCACACCTGGGAGTGACCTGTTCAACCAGTGCAAGTGGATGTAGTCAGCTCCCACACCAACAAGTCTACAAGTGACTGCAGAGGTTGGAATATTCCATTACTCCTGTTGCTCTGACATCCAGCACTGAATCAAGTTCGTCCTGACAGTTAGGGCTTGCTTCTGCTGAAGTTACTTCCTCATCACTAGAGTAGAGTTGAAGATTCTTGTCATCATAGCTGACAGCTTTCTTCAGGGTATAGCGACCCTTTAAAACCAGCTCACTATGATCATTCTGTCAAATTCAGAAAAATTTCACAGGCAATTAGTGTGCAAATAATATTGAATTTCTGCTTCAAATGGAACTTGCTCCCTGGGAAAAGAACTGAAATTTGATATCTGAAAGGTTCCCCGGCATTAAAATCTCCAAAAAGAAAGTTGATGAATCCTTGCTGACAATTCTTATTGACTTGAACGTTGCACACATGGCCCTACTTTCCTCCCAGGAAGAATGGGAATCAAAGTTTATGTCAGACAGGGGGAGATTGGTGTCAGTGACTGTGGGGCTGATTTACCATAGACTGTGACGCTGGTTTATATCAGTCTAGGGGGAATTTGTGAAAGATTTTGTGGAAATGGTTTAAATTGGACTAGGGGAGTTTCGTATCACTCTCTGGGGGACTGGTTTATATCAGGAGAGATTGGTGTCAGTGAATGAGGGGCTCCTTTATATCAGACATGGGGAGATTGGCGTCAGTCACTGTGGGGCTGGTTTATATCAGACTGGGGGACATTGGCGTCAGTGACTGTGGGGCTGGTTTATATCAGACAGGGGGAGATTGGCGTCAGTGACGGTGGGGCTGGATTTTATCAGACAAGGGGAGATTGGTGTCAGGGACTGTGGGGCTGATTTATATCAGACAGGTGGAGATTGGCGTCAGTGACTGTGGGGCTGGTTTATATCAGACAGAGGGAGATTGGTGTCAGTGTCTATGGGGCTGGTGTATATCAGACAGGGGGAGATTGGCGTCATTGACTGTGGGGCTGGTTTATATCAGACAGGGGGAGACTGGTGTCAGAGACTGTGGGTCTGGTTTAAATCAGACAAGGGGAGATTGGTGTCAGTGACTGTGGGTCTGGATTATATCAGATGGGGGAGAGTAGTGTCAGGGACTGAGGGGCTGTATTATATCAAACAAGGGGAGATTGGTGTCAGTGACTTTGTGGCTGGTTTAAATCAGACAAGGGGATTTTGGTGTCAGTGACTGGGTTGGTTTATATCAGACAGGGGGAGATTGGTGTCAGTGACTGTGGGTTGGTTTATATCAGACAGGGGGAGATTGGTGTCAGTGTCTGTGGGGCTGGTTTATATCAGGGGAGATTGGCGTCATTGACTGTGGGGTTGGTTTATATCAGACAGGGGGAGACTGGTGTCAGAGACTGTGAGGCTGATTTATATCAGACATGCAGAGATTGGTGTCAGTGACTATGGGACTGGTTTATATTAGACAGCGGGAGATTGGTGTCCGTGACTGTGGGACTGGTTTATATCAGACAGGGGCTGATTGGTGTCTGTGACTGTAGGGCTGGTTTATATCAGACAGAGGGATATTGGTGTCAGTGTCTGTGGGGCTGGTTTATATCAGACAAGGGGAGACTGGCGTCAGTGACTGTGGGGCTGGAATATATCAGACAGGGGGAGATATGTGTCAATGACTGTGGGTATGTTTACATCAGACAGGGAGAGATTGGTGTCAGTGATTGTGAGGCTGGTTTATATCAGGCAGGGGGAGATTGCTGTCAATGACTGTGGGTATGTTTATATCAGACAGAGGGTGATTGGTGTCAGTGTCTGTGCGGTTGTTTTATAGCAGACAGGGGAAGCTTGATGTCAGTGACTATGGGGCTGGTTTTGTGTCAGACTAGGGGAGATTGGTGTCAGTGACTGTGGGGCTGGTTTATGTTAGACTGGGGGACATTGGCGTCAGTGACTGTGGGGCTGGAATATATCTGACATGGGAGATTGGTGTCAGTGACTGTGGGGCTGGTTTATATCAGACAGGGAGAGATTGGCGTCATTGACTGTGGGGCTGGTTTATATCAGACAGGGGGAGACTGGTGTCAGAGACTGTGGGTCTGGTTTAAATCAGACAAGGGGAGATTGGTGTCAGTGATTCTGGGTTGGTTTATATCAGACAGGGGGAGATTGGTGTCAGTGTCAGTGGGGCTGTTTTATATCAGACAGGGGGAGACTGTTGTCAGAGACTGTGGGTCTGGTTTAAATCAGACAAGGGGAGATTGGTGTCAGTGTCTGTGGGGCTGGTTCATATCAGACGGGGGAGATTGGCGTCATTGACTCCTGGTTGGTTTATATCAGAAAGGGGGAGATTGGTGTCAGTGACTGTGGGTTGGTTTATATCAGACAAGGGGCGATTGGTGTCAGTGACTGAGGGGCTGGTTTATATCAGACAAGGGGAGATTGGTGTCAGTGACTGTGGGGCAGGTCGATATCAGACAGGGGGAGATTGGTGTCAGTGACTGAGGGGCTGGTTTATATCAGACAAGGGAGATTGGTGTCAGTGACTGTGGGGCAGGTCTATATCAGACAGGGGGAGATTTTTGTCAGTGACTTTGGGGCTGGTTTATATCGGACAGGGGGAGATTGACGTCAGTGACTGTGGGGCTGGTTTATATCAGACAAGGGGAGATTGGCGACAGTGACTGTGGCGCTGGTTTATGTCAGACAAGGGGAGATTGGTGACATTGACTGTGGGCCTGGTTTATATCAGACAGGGGTAGATTGGTGTCCGTGACGGTGGGTTGGTTTATATCAGACAGGGGGAGATTGGTGTCAGTGACTGTGGGTTGGTTTATATCAGACAAGGGGCGATTGGTGTCAGTGACTGAGGGGCTGGTTTATATCAGACAAGGGGAGATTGGTGTCAGTGACTGTGGGGCAGGTCGATATCAGACAGGGGGAGATTGGTGTCAGTGACTGAGGGGCTGGTTTATATCAGACAAGGGAGATTGGTGTCAGTGACTGTGGGGCAGGTCTATATCAGACAGGGGGAGATTTGTGTCAGTGACTTTGGGGCTGGTTTATATCGGACAGGGGGAGATTGACGTCAGTGACTGTGGGGCTGGTTTATATCAGACAAGGTGAGACTGGCGTCAGTGACTGTGGGGCTGGAATATATCAGACAGGGGGACATTGGTGTCAATGACTGTGGGTATGTTTATATCAGACAGGGGGAGATTGGTGTCAGTGATTGTGAGGCTGATTTATATCAGACAGGGGGAGATTGGTGTCAGTGACTGTGGGGCTGGTTTATATCAGACAGCGGGCGGTTGGTGTCTTTGTCTGTGGGGCTGATGTATATCAGGCAGGGGGAGATTGGTGTGAGTGACTGTGGGGCTGGTTTATGTTAGACTGGGGGACATTGGCGTCAGTGAATGTGGGGCTGGAATATATCTGACATGGGAGATTGGTGTCAGTGACTGTGGGGCTGGTTTATATCAGACAGGGGGAGATTGGTGTCAGTGTCTGTGGGGCTGGTGCATATCAGACGGGGGGAGATTGGTGTCAGTGACTGTGGGGCTGGTTTATATCAGACAGAGGGAGATTGGTGTCAGTGTCAATGGGGCTGGTGTATATCAGACAGGGGGAGATTGGCGTCATTGACTGCGGGGCTGGTTTATATCAGACAGGGGGAGACTGGTGTCAGAGACTGTGGGTCTGGTTTAAATCAGACAAGGGGAGATTGGTGTCAGTGACTGTGGGTCTGGTTTATATCAGACAGGGAGAGATTGGCGTCATTGACTGTGGGTCTGGTTTAAATCAGACAAGGGGAGATTGGTGTCAGTGATTCTGGGTTGGTTTATATCAGACAGGGGGAGATTGGTGTCAGTGTCAGTGGGGCTGTTTTATATCAGACAGGGGGAGACTGTTGTCAGACTAGGGGAGATTGGTGTCAGTGACTGTGGGGCTGGTTTATGTTAGACTGGGGGACATTGGCGTCAGTGACTGTGGGGCTGGTTTATGTTAGACTGGGGGACATTGGCGTCAGTGACTGTGGGGCTGGAATATATCTGACATGGGAGATTGGTGTCAGTGACTGTGGGGCTGGTTTACATCAGACAGGGGGAGATTGGCGTCAGTGACGGTGGGGCTGGATTTTATCAGACAAGGGGAGATTGGTGTCAGGGACTGTGGGGCTGATTTATATCAGACAGGTGGAGATTGGCGTCAGTGACGGTGGGGCTGGTTTATATCAGACAGCGGGAGATTGGTGTCAGTGTCTGTGGGGCTGGTGTATATCAGACTGGGGTAGATTGGTGTCAGTGACTGTTCGGCTGGTTTATATCAGACAGAGGGAGATTGATGTCAGTGTCTATGGGGCTGGTGTATATCAGACAGGGGGAGATTGGCGTCATTGACTGTGGGGCTGGTTTATATCAGACAACGGGAGACTGGTGTCAGAGACTGTGGGTCTGGTTTAAATCAGACAAGGGGAGATTGGTGTCAGTGACCGTGGGTCTGGTTTATATCAGACAGGGAGAGATTGGGGTCATTGACTGTGGGGCTGGTTTATATCAGACAGGGGGAGACTGGTGTCAGAGACTGTGGGTCTGGTTTAAATCAGACAAGGGGAGATTGGTGTCAGTGATTCTGGGTTGGTTTATATCAGACAGGGGGAGATTGGTGTCAGTGTCAGTGGGGCTGTTTTATATCAGACGGGGGAGACTGTTGTCAGAGACTGTGGGTCTGGTTTAAATCAGACAAGGGGAGATTGGTGTCAGTGTCTGTGCGGCTGGATCATATCAGACGGGGGAGATTGGCGTCATTGACTGCTGGTTGGTTTACATCAGAAAGGTGGAGATTGGTGTCAGTGACTGTGGGTTGGTTAATATCAGACAAGGGGCGATTGGTGTCAGTGACTGAGGGGCTGGTTTATATCAGACAAGGGGAGATTGGTGTCAGTGACTGTTGGGCAGGTCGATATCAGACAGGGGGAGATTGGTGTCATTGACTGTGGGGTTGGTTTATATCAGACAAGGGGAGACTGGTGTCAGAGACTGTGAGGCTGATTTATATCAGACATGCAGAGATTGGTGTCCGTGACTGTGGGACTGGTTTGTATCAGACAGGGGGTGATTGGTGTCAGTGACTGTAGGGCTGGTTTGTATCAGACAGGGGGAGATTGGCGTCAGTGACTGTGGGGCTGGTTTATATTTGACAAGGGGAGATGGGTTTCAGTGATTATCGGGCTGGTTTTGTGTCAGACAGGGAGAAATTGGTGTCAGTGACTATGAGGTTGGAATATATCAGACAGGGGGAGATTTGTGTCAGTGATTGTGGGGCTGGCTTACATCATACAGAGGGCGATTGGTGTCAGTGACTGTGGGGCTGGTTTATATCAGACAGGGGGAGATTGGTGTCAGTGTCTGTGGGGCTGGTTTATATCAGACAGGGGGAGATTGGTGTCAGTGACTATGGGGAGAAAGTGAGGTCTGCAGATGCTGGAGATCAAAGTTGAAACTTTATTGCTGGAACAGCACAGCAGGTCAGGCAGCAACCAGTGAACAGGAGATTCGACGTTTCGGGCACAGGCCCTCCTTCATTCCTGAAGAAGGGCCTGTGCCCGAAACGTCGAATCTCCTATTCCCTGGATGCTGCCTGACCTGCAGTGCTGTTCCAGCAATAAAGTTTCAACGTCAGTGACTATGGGGCTTGTTTATATCAGAAAAGGGGAGTTTGGCGTCAGTGACTTTGGGGCTGGTTTATATCAGACAAGGGGAGGTTGGCGTCAGTGACTGTGGGCTGGTTTTATATCAGACAAGGACTGATTGGTGTCAGTGTCTGTGGTGCTGGATTATATCAGACAAGCGGAGATTGGTGTCAGTGACTTTGGGGCTGGTTTATATCAGACAAGGGGAGACTGGCATCAGTGACTGGGGGGCTGTTTTATATCAGACAAGGGGAGATTGGCGACAGTGACTGTGGCGCTGGTTTATGTCAGACAAGGGGAGATTGGTGACATTGACTGTGGGCCTGGTTTATATCAGACAGGGGTAGATTGGTGTCAGTGACGGTGGGTTGGTTTATATCAGACAGGGGGAGATTGGTGTCAGTGACTGTGGGGCTGGTTTATATCAGACAGAGGGAGATTGGTGTCAGTGACTGTGGGGCTGGTTTTGTGTCAGACAGCGGGAAATTCGTGTCAGTGACTGTGGGGCTGGTTTATATCAGACGGGGGAGATTTGTGTCAGTGACTGTGGGGCTGGTTTATATCAGACAGGGGAAGCTTGATGTCAGTGACTATGGGGCTGGTTTTGTGTCAGACTAGGGAAGATTGGTGTCAGTGACTGTGGGGCTGGTTTATGTTAGACTGGGGGACATTGGCGTCAGTGACTGTGGGGCTGGAATATATCAGACAGGGGGAGATTGGTGTCAGTGACAGTGGGGCTGGTTTATATCAGACAGGGGGAGATTGGCGTCAGTGACTGTGGGGCTGGTTTATATCAGACAGGGGGAGATTGGCGTCAGTGACGGTGGGGCTGGATTTTATAAGACAAGGGGAGATTGGTGTCAGGGACTGTGGGGCTGATTTATATCAGACAGGTGGAGATTGGCGTCAGTGACTGTGGGGCTGGTTTATATCAGACAGCGGGAGATTGGTGTCAGTGTCTGTGGGGCTGGTGTATATCAGACGGGGGGAGATTGGTGTCAGTGACTGTGGGGCTGGTTTATATCAGACATAGGGAGATTGGTGTCAGTGTCTATGGGGCTGGTGTATATCAGACAGGGGGAGATTGGCGTCATTGACTGTGGGGCTGGTTTATATCAGACAGGGGGAGACTGGTGTCAGAGACTGTGGGTCTGGTTTAAATCAGACAAGGGGAGATTGGTGTCAGTGACTGTGGGTCTGGTTTATATCAGACAGGGAGTGATTGGCGTCATTGACTGTGGGGCTGGTTTATATCAGACAGGGGGAGACTGGTGTCAGAGACTGTGGGTCTGGTTTAAATCAGACAAGGGGAGATTGGTGTCAGTGATTCTGGGTTGGTTTATATCAGACAGGGGGAGATTGGTGTCAGTGTCAGTGGGGCTGTTTTATATCAGACAGGGGGAGACTGTTGTCAGAGACTGTGGGTCTGGTTTAAATCAGACAAGGGGAGATTGGTGTCAGTGTCTGTGCGGCTGGTTCATATCAGACGGGGGAGATTGGCGTCATTGACTGCTGGTTGGTTTATATCAGAAAGGGGGAGATTGGTGTCAGTGACTGTGGGTTGGTTTATATCAGACTAGGGGCGATTGGTGTCAGTGACTGCGGGGCAGGTCGATATCAGACAGGGGGAGATTGGTGTCATTGACTGTGGGGTTGGTTTATATCAGACAAGGGGCGATTGGTGTCAGTGACTGAGGGGCTGGTTTATATCAGACAAGGGGAGATTGGTGTCAGTGACTGTGGGGCAGGTCTATATCAGACAGGGGGAGATTGGTGTCATTGACTGTGGGGTTGGTTTATATCAGACAAGGGGAGACTGGTGTCAGAGACTGTGAGGCTGATTTATATCAGACATGCAAAGATTGGTGTCCGTGACTATGGGACTGGTTTATATTAGACAGCGGGAGATTGGTGTCCGTGACTGTGGGACTGGTTTATATCAGACAGGGGGAGATTTGTGTCAGTGATTGTGGGGCTGGTTTATATCAGACAGAGGGCGATTGATGTCAGTGACTGTGGGGCTGGTTTATAGCAGACAGGGGGAGATTGGCGTCAGTGACTGTGGGGCTGGTTTATTTCAGACAGGGGGAGACTGGCGTCAGTGACTGTGGGGCTGGTTTATGTCAGACTGGGAGATATTGGTGTCAGTGTCTGTGGGGCTGGTTTATATCAGACGGGGAGATTGGTGTCAGTGACTATGGGGCTTGTTTATATCAGACAAGGGGAGGTTGGCGTCAGTGACTGTGGGCTGGTTTTATATCAGACAAGGAATGATTGGTGTCAGTGTCTGTGGTGCTGGATTATATCAGACAAGCGGAGATTGGTGTCAGTGACTTTGGGGCTGGTTTATATCAGACAAGGGGAGACTGGCATCAGTGACTGGGGGGCTGTTTTATATCAGACAAGGGGAGATTGGCGACAGTGTCTGTGGGGCTGGTTTATATCAGACAAGGGGAGATTGGCGACAGTGACTGTGAGTCTGGTTTATATCAGACTGGGAGAGATTGGCGTCATTGACTGTGGCGCTGGTTTATATCAGACAGGGGGAGACTGGTGTCAGTGTCTTTGGGTCTGGTTTAAATCAGACAAGGGGAGATTGGTGTCAGTGATTCTGGGTTGGTTTATATCAGACAGGGGGGGATTGGCGTCAGTGTCTTTGGGGCTGGTGTATATCAGGGGAGATTGGCGTCATTGACTGTGGGGCTGTTTCATATCAGACAGGGGGAGACTGGTGTCAGAGACTGTGAGGCTGATTTATATCAGACATGCAGAGATTGGTGTCCGTGACTGTGGGACTGGTTTGTATCAGACAGGGGGTGATTGGTGTCAGTGACTGTAGGGCTGGTTTGTATCAGACAGGGGGAGATTGGCGTCAGTGACTGTGGGGCTGGTTTATATTTGACAAGGGGAGATGGGTTTCAGTGATTATCGGGCTGGTTTTGTGTCAGACAGGGAGAAATTGGTGTCAGTGACTATGAGGTTGGAATATATCAGACATGGGGAGATTTGTGTCAGTGATTGTGGGGCTGGTTTATATCAGACAGAGGGCGATTGGTGTCAGTGACTGTGGGGCTGGTTTGTGGCAGACAGGGGGAGATTGGCGTCAGTGACTGTGGGGCTGGTTTATTTCAGACAGGGGGAGACTGGCGTCAGTGACTGTGGGGCTGGTTTATGTCAGACTGGGAGAGATTGGTGTCAGTGTCTGTGGGGCTGGTTTATATCAGACGGGGAGATTGGTGTCAGTGACTATGGGGCTTGTTTATATCAGAAAAGGGGAGTTTGGCGTCAGTGACTTTGGGGCTGGTTTATATCAGACAAGGGGAGGTTGGCGTCAGTGACTGTGGGCTGGTTTTATATCAGACAAGGACTGATTGGTGTCAGTGTCTGTGGTGCTGGATTATATCAGACAAGCGGAGATTGGTGTCAGTGACTTTGGGGCTGGTTTTTCTCAGACAAGGGGAGACTGGCATCAGTGACTGGGGGGCTGTTTTATATCAGACAAGGGGAGATTGGCGACAGTGACTGTGGGGCTGGTTTATATCAGACAAGGGGAGATTGGCGACAGTGACTGTGGGTCTGGTTTATATCAGACTGGGAGAGATTGGCGTCATTGACTGTGGCGCTGGTTTATATCAGACAGGGGGAGACTGGTGTCAGTGTCTTTGGGTCTGGTTTAAATCAGACAAGGGGAGATTGGTGTCAGTGATTCTGGGTTGGTTTATATCAGACAGGGGGGGATTGGCGTCAGTGTCTTTGGGGCTGGTGTATATCAGGGGAGATTGGCGTCATTGACTGTGGGGCTGTTTCAAATCAGACAGGGGGAGACTGGTGTCAGAGACTGTGGGGCAGGAATATATCAGACAGGGGGGAATTGGTGAAAGATTTTGTGGAAATGGTTTAAATTGGACTTGGGAGTTTGGTATCACTCTCTGGGGGACTGGTTTATATCAGGGGAGATTGGTGTCAGTGAATGAGGGGCTCGTTTATATCAGACAGGGGGAGATTGGCATCAGTGACTGTGGGGCTGGTTTATATCAGACAGCGGGCGGTTGGTGTCTTTGTCTGTGGGGCTGGTGTATATCAGACAGGGGGAGATTGGTGTCTGTGACTGTGGGGCTGGTTTATATCAGACAGAGGGAGATTGGTGTCAGTGACTGTGTGTCTGGTTTATATCAGACAGGGAGAGATTGGCGTCATTGACTGTGGCGCTGGTTTATATCAGACAGGGGGAGATTGGTGTCAGTGACTGTGGGGCTGGTTTATATTTGACAATGGGAGATTGGTGTCAGTGTCTGTGGGGCTGGTTTATGTCAGACAGGGGGAGATTGGTGTCAGTGACTATGGGGCTGGAATACATCAGACAGGGGGAGATTTGTGTCAGTGACTTTGGGGCTGGTTTATATCGGACAGGGGGAGATTGACGTCAGTGACTGTGGGGCTGGTTTATATCAGACAAGGTGAGACTGAGGTCAGTGACTGTGGGGCTGGAATATATCAGACAGGGGGACATTGGTGTCAATGACTGTGGGTATGTTTATATCAGACAGGGGGAGATTGGTGTCAGTGATTGTGAGGCTGATTTATATCAGATAGGGGTGATTGGCGTCAGTGACTGTGGGGCTGGTTTATATCAGACAGCGGGCAGTTGGTGTCTTTGTCTGTGGGGCTGGTGTATATCAGACAGGGGGAGATTGGTGTCAGTGACTGTGGGGCTGGTTTATATCAGACAGAGGGAGATTGGTGACAGTGACTATGGGGCTGGTTTATATCAGAAAAGGAGTGTTTGGCGTCAGTGACTTTGGGGCTGGTTTATATGAGACAAGGGGAGGTTGGCGTCAGTGACTGTGGGGCTGGATTTCTATCAGACCACGGCTGATTGGCGTCAGTGTCTGTGGGGCTGGATTATATCAGATAGGGGGAGAGTAGTGTCAAGGACTGAGGGGCTGGATTATATCAAACAAGGGGAGATTGGTGTCAGTGACTTTGTGGCTGGTTTATATCAGACAAGGGGATTTTGGTGTCAGTGACTGGGTTGGTTTATATCAGACAGGGGGAGATTGGTGTCAGTGACTGTGGGTTGGTTTATATCAGACAGGGGGAGATTGCTGTCAGTGTCTGTGGGGCTGGTTTATATCAGGGGAGATTGGCGTCATTGACTGTGGGGTTGGTTTATATCAGACAGGGGGAGACTGGTGTCAGAGACTGTGAGGCTGATTTATATCAGACATGCAGAGATTGGTGTCAGTGACTATGGGACTGGTTTATATTAGACAGCGGGAGATTGGTGTCCGTGACTGTGGGACTGGTTTATATCAGACAGGGGGTGATTGGTGTCTGTGACTGTAGGGCTGGTTTATATCAGACAGGGGGAGATTGGTGTCAGTGTCTGTGGGGCTGGTTTATATCTGACAAGGGGAGACTGGCGTCAGTGACTGTGGGGCTGGAATATATCAGACAGGGGGAGATATGTGTCAATGACTGTGGGTATGTTTACATCAGACAGAGGGTGATTGGTGTCAGTGTCTGTGCGGTTGTTTTATAGCAGACAGGTGAAGCTTGATGTCAGTGACTATGGTGCTGGCTTTGTGTCAGACTAGGGGAGATTGGTGTCAGTGACTGTGGGGCTGATTTATGTTAGATTGGGGGATATTGGTGTCAGTGACTGTGGGGCTGGAATATATCTGACAAGGGGAGATTGGTGTCAGTGACTGTGGGGCTAGTTTATATCACACAATTGGAGACTGGTGTCAGTGACTGTGGGGCTGGTTGATATCAGACAAGGGGAGACTGGCGTCAGTGACTGTGGGGCTGGTTTATATCAGACAAGGGGAGAGTCGCGTCAGTGACTGTGGGGCTGGTTTATATGAGACAGGGGGAGATTGGTGACAGTGACTATGGGGCTGGTTTATATCAGAAAAGGGGTGTTTGGCGTCAGTGACTTTGGGGCTGGTTTATATGAGACAAGGGGAGGTTGGCGTCAGTGACTGTGGGGCTGGTTTTCTATCAGACCAGGGCTGATTGGCGTCAGTGTCTGTGGGGCTGGATTATATCAGATAGGGGGAGAGTAGTGTCAGGGACTGAGTGGCTGGATTATATCAGACAAGGGGAGATTGGTGTCAGTGACTTTGTGGCTGGTTTATATTAGACAGCGGGAGATTGGTGTCCGTGACTGTGGGACTGGTTTATATCAGACAGGGGGTGATTGGTGTCTGTGACTGTAGGGCTGGTTTATATCAGACAGGGGGAGATTGGTGTCAGTGTCTGTGGGGCTGGTTTATATCAGACAAGGGGAGACTGGCGTCAGTGACTGTGGGGCTGGAACATATCAGACAGGGGGAGATTGGTGTCAATGACTGTGGGTATGTTTACATCAGACAGGGGGAGATTGGTGTCAGTGATTGTGAGGCCGGTTTATATCAGACAGGGGGAGATTGCTGTCAATGACTGTGGATATGTTTACATCAGACAGAGGGTGATTGGTGTCAGTGTCTGTGCGGTTGTTTTATAGCAGACAGGGGAAGCTTGATGTCAGTGACTATGGGGCTGGTTTTGTGTCAGACTAGGGGAGATTGGTGTCAGTGACTGTGGGACTGGTTTATGTTAGACTGGGGGACATTGGCGTCAGTGACTGTGGGGCTGGAATATATCTGACATGGGAGATTGGTGTCAGTGACTGTGGGGCTGGTTTATATCAGACAAGGGGAGATTTGTGTCAGTGACTGTGGGACTGGTTTATATCAGACAGGGGGTGATTGGTGTCTGTGACTGTAGGGCTGGTTTATATCAGACAGGGGGAGATTGGTGTCAGTGTCTGTGGGGCTAGTTTATATCAGACAAGGGGAGACTGGCGTCAGTGACTGTGGGGCTGGAATATATCAGACAGGGGGAGATTGGTGTCAATGACTGTGGGTATGTTTACATCAGACAAGGGGAGATTGGTGTCAGTGACGGTGGGGCTGGTTTATATCAGACAGGGAGAGATTGGTGTCAGTGACTATGGGGCTGGTTTATATCAGAAAAGGGGTGTTTGGCGTCAGTGACTTTGGGGCTGGTTTATATCAGACAAGGGGAGGTTGGCGTCAGTGACTGTGGGGCTGGTTTTATATCAGACAAGGGCTGATTGACGTCCGTGTCTGTGGGGCTGGATTATATCAGACGGGGGAGAGTAGTGTCAGGGACTGAGGGGCTGGATTCTATCAGACAAGGGGAGATTGGTGTCAGTGACTGTGGGTTCGTTTGTATCAGACAGGGGGAGATTGGTGTCAGTGACTGTGGGTTGGTTTATATCAAACAGGGGGACATTCGTGTCAGTGACTGTGGGGCGGGTCTATATCAGACAGGGGGAGATTGGTGTCAATGACTGTGGGGCTGGTTTATATCAGAAAAGGGGAGAATGGTTTCAGTGACTGTGAGTCTGATTTTAATCAGACATGCATCGATTGGTGTCCGTGACTGTGGGACTGGTTTATATCAGACAGGGGGTGATTGGTGTCTGTGACTAAAGGGCTGGTTTGTATCAGACAGGGGGAGATTGGCGTCAGTGACTGTGGGTCTGGTTTATATTTGACAATGGGAGATTGGTTTCAGTGTCGTTGGGGCTGGTTTATGTCAGACAGGGGGAGATTGGTGTCTGTGACTATGGGGCTGGAATATATCAGACAGGGGGAGATTTGTGTCAGTGACTGTGTGGCTGGTTTATATCAGACAGGGGGAGATTTGTGTCAGTGACTGTGGGGCTGGTTTATATCAGACAGGGGGAGATTGGTGTCAGTGACTGTGGGGCTGGTTTATATCAGACAAGGGGAGACTGGCGTCAGTGACTGTGGGGCTGGAATATATCAGACAGGGGGAGATTGGTGTCAATGACTGTGGGGCTGGAATATGTCAGACAGGGGGAGATTGGTGTCAATGACTGTGGGTATGTTTACATCAGACAGGGGGAGATTGGCGTTAGTGACTGTGGGGCTGGAATTTATCAGACAGGGGGAGATTGGTGTCAATGACTGGGGGTGTGTTTATATCAGACAGAGGTTGATTGGTGTCACTGTTGTTTTATAGCAGACAGGGGAAGCTTGATGTCAGTGACTATGGGGCTGGTTTTGTGTCAGACGAGGGGAGATTGGTGTCAGTGACTGTGGGGCTGGTTTATGTTAGACTGGGGTCATTGGCGTCAGTGACTGTGGGGCTGGTTTATATCTGACAAGGGGAGATTGGTGTCATTGGCTGTGGGGCAGGTTTATATCAGACAGGGGGAGATTGGTGTCAGTGACTGTGGGGCTGCTTTATATCAGACAGGGGGAGATTGACGTCAGTGACTGTGGGTCTGGTTTATATCAGATTGGCAGAGATTGGTGTCAGTGAATGTGGGGCTGGTTTATATCAGACAAGGGGAGACTGGCGTCAGTGACTGTGGGGCTGGTTTATGTCAGACAAGGGGAGATTGGCGACCAGTGACTGTGGGGCTGGTTTATATCAGACAGGGGGAGATTGGTGTCAGTGACTATGGGGTTGTTTTATATCAGAAAAGGGGTGTTTGGCGTCAGTGGCTTTGGGGCTGGTTGATATCAGACAAGGGGAGGTTGGCGTCAGTGACTGTGGGGCTGGTTTATACCAGACAGGGGGAGAGTAGCGTCAGTGACTGAGGGGCTGGATTATATCAGACATGCAGAGATTGGTGTCAGTGACTATGGGACTGGTTTATATCAGACAAGGGGAGACTGGCGTCAGTGACTTTGGGGCTGGTTTATATCAGACAAGGGGAGGTTGGCGTCAGTGACTGTGGGGCTGGTTTTATATCAGACAAGGGCTGATTGGCGTCAGTGTCTGTGGGGCTGGATTATATCAGACGGGGGAGAGTAGTGTCAGGGACTGAGGGGCTGGATTCTAACAGACAAGGGGAGATTGGTGTCAGTGACTGTGGGTTGGTTTGTATCAGACAGGGGGAGATTGGTGTCAGTGACAGTGGGTTGGTTTATATCAGACAGGGGGACATTGGTGTCAGTGACTGTGGGGCGGGTCTATATCAGACAGGGGGAGATTGGTGTCAGTGACTGTGGGGCTGGTCTATATCAGAGAGGGGGAGATTGGTGTCAGTGTCTGTGGGGCTAGTTTATATCAGACAAGGGGAGACTGGCGTCAGTGACTGTGGGGCTGGAATATATCAGACAGGGGGAGATTGGTGTCAATGACTGTGGGTATGTTTACATCAGACAGGGGGAGATTGGTGTCAGTGTCAGTGACTATGGGGCTGGTTTTGTGTCAGACTAGGGGAGATTGGTGTCAGTGACTGTGGGGCTGGTTTATGTTAGACTGGGGGACATTGGCGTCAGTGACTGTGGGGCTGGAATATATCTGACATGGGAGATTGGTGTCTGTGACTGTGGGGCTGGTTTATATCAGACAGGGGGAGATTTGTGTCAGTGACTGTGGGGCTGGTTTATATCAGACAGGGGGAGATTGACGTCAGTGACTGTGGGTCTGGTTTATATCAGACAGGCAGAGATTGGTGTCAGTGACTGTGGGGCTGGTTTATATCAGACAAGGGGAGACTGGCGTCAGTGACTTTGGGGCTGGTTTATATCAGACAAGGGGAGATTGGCGTCAGTGACTGTGGGGCTGGTTTTATATCAGACAAGGGCTGATTGGCGTCAGTGTCTGTGGGGCTGGATTATATCAGACGGGGGAGAGTAGTGTCAGGGACTGAGGGGCTGGATTCTATCAGACAAGGGGAGATTGGTGTCAGTGACTGTGGGTTGGTTTGTATCAGACAGGGGGAGATTGGTGTCAGTGACTGTGGGTTGGTTTATATCAAACAGGGGGACATTCATGTCAGTGACTGTGGGGCGGGTCTATATCAGACAGGGGGAGATTGGTGTCAGTGTCTGTGGGGCTAGTTTATATCAGACAAGGGGAGATTGACGTCAGTGACTGTGGGTCTGGTTTATATCAGATTGGCAGAGATTGGTGTCAGTGACTGTGGGGCTGGTTTATATCAGACAAGGGGAGACTGGCATCATTGACTGTGGGGCTGGTTTATGTCAGACAAGGGGAGATTGGCGACCAGTGACTGTGGGGCTGGTTTATATCAGACAGGGGGAGATTGGTGTCAGTGACTATGGGGTTGTTTTATATCAGAAAAGGGGTGTTTGGCGTCAGTGGCTTTGGGGCTGGTTGATATCAGACAAGGGGAGGTTGGCGTCAGTGACTGTGGGGCTGGTTTATACCAGACAGGGGGAGAGTAGCGTCAGTGACTGAGGGGCTGGATTATATCAGACATGCAGAGATTGGTGTCAGTGACTATGGGACTGGTTTATATCAAACAAGGGGAGACTGGCGTCAGTGACTTTGGGGCTGGTTTATATCAGACAAGGGGAGGTTGGCGTCAGTGACTGTGGGGCTGGATAATATCAGACGGGGGAGAGTAGTGTCAGGGACTGAGGGGCTGGATTCTATCAGACAAGGGGAGATTGGTGTCAGTGACTGTGGGTTGGTTTGTATCAGACAGGGGGAGATTGGTGTCAGTGACAGTGAGTTGGTTTATATCAGACAGGGGGACATTGGTGTCAGTGACTGTGGGGCGGGTCTATATCAGACAGGGGGAGATTGGTGTCAGTGTCTGTGGGGCTAGTTTATATCAGACAAGGGGAGACTGGCGTCAGTGACTGTGGGGCTGGAATATATCAGACAGGGGGAGATTGGTGTCAATGACTGTGGGTATGTTTACATCAGACAGGGGGAGATTGGTGTCAGTGATTGTGAGGCCGGTTTATATCAGACAGGGGGAGATTGCTGTCAATGACTGTGGGTATGTTTATATCACTGTCAGGATTTTAGTTCTGTGGGATGACCACACTGTCAGGAATTTCGTATTGAGGGAGGACCACACCGTCAGGAGTATAATACTAAGGGAGGGCCACGCTGTTAGCAGTTTAGTTCTGAGGGAGGGCCGCACTGTCAGGAGTTTAGTTCTGAGGCAGTGCCCCACTGTCAGGAGTTCAGTTCTGAGGGAGGGCCGCACCGTCAGGAGTTTCGTATTGAGGGAGGACCGCATTGTTAGGAGTGTAGTACTGAGGGAGTGCCACACTGTTTGCAGTTTAGTTCTGAGGGAGGGCCGCACTGTCAGGATTTTAGTACTAAGGGTTGGCCGCACAGTCAGGAGTTTAGTTCTGAGGGAGGGCCGCACTGACAGGAGTTTAGTTCTGAGGGAGGGCCGCACTGTCAGGAGTTTAGTTCTGAGGGAGGGCCGCACTGTCAGGTGTTTAGTACTGAGGGAGGGCTGCACTTCAGGAGTTTAGTTCTGAGGCAGGGCCGCATCAGGTTTTTAGTACTGAGGGAGGGCCTCAATGTCAGGATTTTAGTTCTGAGGGTTGACCACACTGTCAGGAGTTTCGTATTGAGGGAGGACCGCACCGTTAGGAGTGCAGTATTGAGCAGGGCCACACTGTTAGCAGTTTAGTTCTGAGGGAGGGCCGCAATGTAAGTATTTTATTTCTGAGGGAGCACCGTACTGTCAGGAGTTTCGTACTGAGGGTGGGCAGCTCTGTCAGGAGTTTAGTTCTGAGGGAGATCCGCACTGTCAGGAGTATAGTTCTGAGGGAGGGCCGCACTGTCAGGTGTTTAGTTCTGAGTGAGGGCCGGACTGACAGGAGTTTACTACTGAGGGAGGGCCGCACTGTCAGGTGTTTAGTTCTGAGCGAGGGCCGCACCGTCAGGAGTTTAGTTCTGAGGGAGGGCCGCACTGTCAGGTCTTTAGTTCTGATGGAGGGCCGCGCCGTCAGGTCTTTAGTTCTGATGGAGGGCCGCACTGTCAGGTGTTTAGTACTGAGGGAGGGCCGCACTGACAGGAGTTTAGTTCTGAGCGAGGGCCGCACTGTCAGGATTTTTAGTTCTGAGGGAGGACCACACTGTCAGGAGTTTAGTACTGAGGGAGGGCCGCACCGTCAGGAGTTTCGTATTGAGGGAGTACCGCACCGTCAGGAGTGTAGTACTGAGGGAGTGCCACACTGTTAGCAGTTTAGTTCTGAGTGAGGTTCCGCACTGTCAGGAGTTTAGTTCTGAAGGAGGGCCGCTCTGTCAGGAGTTTAGTTCTGAGGGAGGACCGCACTGTCAGGAGTTTAGTTCTGAGGGAGGACCGCACTGTCAGGAGTTTAGTTCTGAGGGAGGACCGCACTGTCAGGAGTTTAGTTCTGAGGCAGGGCTGCACTGTCAGGTTTTTAGAACTGAGTGAGGGCCGCACTGTCAGGACTTTTGTTCTGAGGGATGACCACACTGTCAGGACTTTCGTATTGAGGGAGTACCGCACGGTCAGGAGTGTCGTACTGAGGGAGGGCCACACCTTTAGCAGTTTATTTCTGAGGGAGGGCTGCATTTTCAGGTGTTTAGTTCTGAGGGAGTGCCGCATTGTCAGAGGTTTAGTACTGAGGGAGGGCCACAATGTAAATATTTTATATCTGAGGGAGGACCGTACTGTCAGGAGTGTAGTACTGAGGGATCGCCACACTGTTAGCAGTTTATTTCTGAGGCAGGGCCGCATTGTCAGCAGTTTAGTACTGAGGGAGGTTCCGTACTGTCAGGAGTTTAGTTCTGAGGGAGAGCCACACTGGCATGGGTTTAGTTCTGAGTGAGGGCCGCACTGTCAGGAGTTTAGTTCTGAGGGAGGGCCGCACTGTCAGGAGTTTAGTTCTGAGGGAGGGCCGCACTGTCAGGTGTTTAGTTCTGAGGGAGTGCCGCACTGTCAGGAATTTAGTTCTGAGGGAGGGCCGCTGTGTCAGGATTTTAGTTCTGAGGGATGACCACACTGTCAGGAGTTTCGTATTGAGGGAGGACCGCACCGTCAGGAGTGCTGTACTGAGCAGGGCCACACTTAGCAGTTTAGTTCTGATGGAGGGCCGCACCGTCAGGAGTTTCGCATTGAGGGAGCACCGCACCGTCAGGAGTGTAGTACTGAGGGAGGGCCACACTGTTAGCAGTTTATTTCTGAGGGAGGGCCGCATTTTCAGGAATTTAGTTCTGAGGGTGGGCCGCTCTGTCAGGAGTTTAGTTCTGAGGGAGGACCACTCTGTCAAGAGTTTAGTTCTGAGGGAGAGCCGCACTGTCAGGAGTTTAGTTCTGAGGGAGCACCGCTGTGTCAGGAGTTTAGTTCTGAGGGAGGGCCGCACTGTCAGGTGTTTAATTCTGAGGGAGGGCCGCACTGTCAGGTGTTTAGTTCTGAGGGAGGGACGCACAGTCAGGAGTATAATACTGAGGTAGGGCCACACTGTCAGGTGTTTAGTTCTGAGGGAGGGCCGCACTGTCAGGCGTTTAATTTTGAGGGAGGGCCGCACTGTCAGGTGTTTAGTTCTGAGGGAGGGTCGCTCTGTCAGGAGTTTAGTTCTGAGGGAGGACCGCACTGTCCGGAATTTAGTTCTGAGGGAGAGCTGCACTGTCAGGAGTTTAGGTCTGAGGGAGGGCCGCACTGTCAGCTGTTTAGTACTGAGGGAGGGCTGCACTGTCAGGAGTTTAATTCTGAGGCAGGGCCGCATCAGGTTTTTACTACTGAGGGAGGGCCACAATGTCAGGATTTTAGTTCTGAGGGATGACCACACTGTCAGGAGTTTCTTATTGAGGGAGGACCGCACCGTCAGGAGTGTAGTACTGAGGGAGGGCCACACTGTTAGCAGTTTAGTTCTGAGGGAGGGCCGCACTGTCAGGAGTTTAGTACTGATGGAGGGCCGCACTGTCAGGATTTTAGTTCTGAGGGATGACCACACTGTCAGGAGTTTCGTATTGAGGGAGGACCGCACCGTCAGGAGTGCAGTACTGAGCAGGACCACACTTAGCAGTTTAGTTCTGATGGAGGGCCGCACCGTCAGGAGTTTCGCATTGGGGGAGCACCGCACCGTCAGGAGTGTAGTAATGAGGGAGGGCCACACTGTTAGCAGTTTATTTCTGAGGGAGGGCCGCATTTTCAGGAGTTTAGTTCTGAAGGAGGGCCGCTCTGTCAGGAGTTTAGTTCTGAGGGAGGACCGCACTGTCAGGAGTTTAGTTCTGAGGGAGGGCCGCACTGTCAGGTCTTTAGTTCTGAGGGAGGGCCGCACTGTCAGGTCTTTAGTTCTGATGGAGGGCCGCTCTGTCAGGAGTTTAGTTCTGAGGGAGGACCGCACTGTCAGGAGTTTAGTTCTGAGGGAAAGCCGCACTGTCGGGTGTTTAGTACTGAAGGAGGGCCGCACTGTCAGGAGTTTAGTTCTGAGGGAGGGCCGCACTGTCAGGTCTTTAGTTCTGAGGGAGGGCCGCACTGTCAGGTCTTTAGTTCTGATGGAGGGCCGCTCTGTCAGGAGTTTAGTTCTGAGGGAGGACCGCACTGTCAGGAGTTTAGTTCTGAGGGAAAGCCGCACTGTCGGGTGTTTAGTACTGAAGGAGGGCCGCACTGTCAGGAGTTTAGTTCTGAGGCAGGGCCACACTGTCAGGTTTTTAGTACTGAGGGAGGGCCGCACTGTCAGGACTTTTGTTCTGAGGGATGACCACACTGTTAGGACTTTCGTATTGAGGGACTACCGCACCGTCAGGAGTGTCGTACTGAGGGAGGGCCACACCTTTAGCAGTTTATTTCTGTGGGAGGGCTGCATTTTTAGGTGTTTAGTTCTGAGGGAGAGCCGCATTGTCAGGAGTTTAGTACTGAGGGAGGGCCGCAATGTAAATATTTTATTTCTGAGGAGGACCGTACTGTCAGGAGTGTAGTACTGAGGGATCGCCACACTGTTAGCAGTTTATTTCTGAGGCAGGGCCGCATTGTCAGCGGTTTAGTACTGAGGGAGGTTCCGCACTGTCAGGAGTTTAGTTCTGAGGGAGGGCCGCAATGTAAGTATTTTATTTCTGAGGGAGGACCGTACTGTCAGGAGTTTCGTACTGAGGGTGGGCAGCTCTGTCAGGAGTTTAGTTCTGAGGGAGAGCCACACTGGCATGGGTTTAGTTCTGAGTGAGGGCCGCACTGTCAGGAGTTTAGTTCTGAGTGAGGGCCGCACTGTCAGGAGTTTAGTTCTGAGGGAGGGCCGCACTGTCAGGTGTTTAGTTCTGAGAGAGGGACGCAATGTCAGGATTTTAGTTCTGAGGGAGGGACGCAATGTCAGGAGTGTAGTACTGAGGGAGGGCCACACTGTTAGCAGTTTAGTTCTGAGGGAGGACCACACTGTCAGGAGTTTAGTATTGAGAGAGAGCCGCTGTGTCAGGAGTTTCGTATTGAGGGAGGACCGCATCATCAGGAGTGTTGTACTGAGGGAGGGCCACAGTGTTAGCAGTTTATTTCTGAGGGAGGGCCGCATTGTCAGGAATTTACTACTGAGGGAGGTTCCGCACTGTCAGGAGTTTAGTTCTGAGGGAGGGCCGCAATGTAAGTATTTTATTTCTGAGGGAGGACCGTACTGTCAGGAGTTTCGTACTGAGGGTGGGCAGCTCTGTCAGGAGTTTAGTTCTGAGGGAGAGCCGAACTGGCATGGGTTTAGTTCTGAGGGAGGGCCGCACTGTCAGGAGTTTAGTTCTGAGGGTGGACCACACTGTCAGGAGTTTAGTTCTGAGGGAGGGCCGCACTGTCAGGAATTTAGTTCTGAGGGAGGGACGCAATGTCAGGAGTTTTGTTCTGAGGGAGTGCCGCACTGTCAGCAGTTTAGTTCTGAGCGAGGGCCGCTCCGTCAGGAGTTTAGTTCTGAGGGAGAGCCGCACTGTCAGGAGTTTTGTTCTGAGGGAGGGCCGCACTGTCAGGAATTTAGTTCTGAGGGAGGGCCGCACTGTCAGCAGTTTAGTTCTGAGGGAGAGCCGCACTGTCAGGAGTTTTGTTCTGAGGGAGGGCCGCACTGTCAGGAATTTAGTTCTGAGGGAGGGCCGCACTGTCAGCAGTTTAGTTCTGAGGGAGGGCCGCACTGTCAGGTGTTTAGTTCTGAGCGTGGGCCGCTCCGTCTGGAGTTTAGTTCTGAGGGAGTGCCGCACTGTCAGGAGTTTAGTTCTGAGGGAGGGCCGCACTTTCAGGAGTTTAGTTCTGAGGGAGGGCCGCTATGTCAGGAGTTTAATTCTGAGGCAGTGCCGCACTGTCAGGTGTTTCATATTGACGGAGGACTGCACTGTCAGGAGTGTAGTACTGAGGGAGGGCCCCTCTGTTTGCAGTTTAGTTCTGAGTAATGGCAACACTTTCAGGAGTTTAATACTGAGGGAGGGCCGCAATGTCAGGAGTTTAGTTCTGAGGGAGGGCCGCAATGTCAGGAGTTTAGTTATGCGGGAGAGCCGCACAGTCAGGTGTTTAGTACTGTGGGAGGGCCGCACTGACAGGAGTTTTGTTCTGAGGGATGGCCGCTCTGTCAGGAGTTTAGTACTGAGGAAGGGGAACACTGTTTGCAGTTTAGTTCTGAGTGAGGGCCACACTGTCAGGAGTTTAGTTCTGAGGGAGAGCCGCACAGTCAGGAGTTTAGTTCTGAGGGATGGCCGCTCTGTCTGGAGTTTAGTTCTGAGGGAGAGCCGCACTGTCAGGTGTTTAGTTCTGAGGGAGAGCCGCACTGTCAGATGTTTAGTACTGAAGGAGGGCCGCACTGTAGGAGTTTAGTTCTGAGGCAGGCCTGCACTTTCAGGTTTTTAGTACTGAGGGAGGGCCGCACTGTCAGGATTTTAGTTCTGAGGGAGGACCGCACCGTCAGGAGTTTCGTAATGAGGGAGGACCGCACCGTCAGGAGTGTAGTACTGAGGGAGGGCCACACTGTTAGCAGTTTTGTTCAGAAGGAGTGCCACACTGTCAAGAGTTTAGTTCTGAGGGAGGACCACACTGTCAGGAGTTTAGTACTGAGGGAGGGCCGCACCGTCAGGAGTTTCGTATTGAGGGAGTACCGCACCGTCAGGAGTGTAGTACTGAGGGAGGGCCACACTGTTAGCAGTTTATTTCTGAGGGAGGGCCGCATTGTCAGGAGTTTAGTTCTGAGTGAGGGCCGCACTGTCAGGAGTTTAGTACTGAGGGAGGGCCGCACTGTCAGGAGTTTAGTTCTGAGGGATAGCTGCACTGTCAGGAGTTTAGTTCTGATGGAGGGCCGCTTTGTCAGGAGTTTAGTTCTGTGGGAGAGTTGCACTGTCAGGTGTTTAGTTCTAAGGGAGGACCACACTGTCAGGAGTGTAGTACTGAGGGAGAGCCGCACAGTCAGCAGTTTAGTTCTGAGGGAGGGACGCACTGTCAGGATTTTAGTTCTGAGGGAGGGCCGCTGTGTCAGGAATTTAATTCTGAGGGAGGGCCGCACTGTCAGGATTTTAGTTCTGAGGGAGTACCGCACTGTCAGGATTTTAGTTCTGAGGGTGGGCCGTTCTGTCTGGAGTTTAGTTCTGAGGGAGAGCCGCACTGTCAGGGCTTTAGTTCTGAGGGAGGGCCGCATCGTCAGGAGTTTAGTTCTGAGGGAGGGCCACACTGTCAGGAGTTTAGTTCTGAGGGAGGGCTGCACTGTCAGGAGTTTTGTTATGAGGGAGGGTCACACTGTCAGAGGATGAATGTTGTCGGAGCTCCGCACTGTCAGAGGGTCAGTACTGAGGGAGTGCTGCACTGTCAGAGGGTCAGTACTGAGGGAATGCTGCACTGTAAGTGGGTCAGTATTTAGGGAGTGCCGCATTGTCAGAGGCGCAGTAATGAGGGATTGCCTCACTGTTGGAGAGTCAGTACTGAGGGAGCGCTGCACTGTCAGAGGGTCTGGACTGAATGTGCACTCCATTTTCAGAGGATCAGTACTGAATGAGTGTTGCACTGTCAGTGGGTCAGTACTGAATGAGCACTACTGTTTGAATTAGTCAGTACTGAGAGAGTGTCAGTAATGAGGGAGTGCCTCACTGTTGGAGAGTCAGTCCTGCTGGAGCGCTGCACTGTCAGAGGTTACGACTGACAGAATGCACCAATGCCAGAGGGTCAGCAGCAATGTCAGACAGTCAGTACTGAGGGAGTGCTGTGGTCTAAGAGGATTATCTAGAATTACAGAACATAGAATAGTACAGAACAGAACAGGCCCTTCAGCTTATGACGTTGTGCCAAGGATTAGAACATAGAACATTACAGCGCAGTATAGGCCCTTCGGCCCTTGATGTTGTGCCGACCTGTCATACCAATCTGAAGCCCATCTAACATACACTATTCCATGTATGTCCATATGCTTGTCCAATGATGACTTAAATGTTCTCAAAGTTGGCGAATCTACTATCGTTGCAGACAAAGCATTCCATACCCTTACTACTCAATGAGTAAAGAAACTACCTCTGACATCTGTCCTATATCTATCACCCCTCAACTTAAAGCTATGCCCCCTCGTGCTTGCCGTCACCATACTTGGAAAAAGGCTCTCTAATCGTCTGATTATCTTATATGTCTTTATTAAGTCACCGCTCAACCTTCTTCTTTCTAACAAAAACAGCCTCAAGTCCCTCAGACTTTGCTCGTAAGACCTTCCCTCCATACCAGGCAACATCCTAGTAAATCTCCTCTGCACCCTTTCTAAAGCTTCCACATCCTTCTTATAATTCGGTGACCAGAACTGTACACAATACTCCAAATGTGGCCGCACCAGAGTTTTGTACAGCTGTAGCATAACCTCATGGTTCCAGAACTTGATCCCTCTATTAATAAAAGCTAAAACACTGTATGACTTCTTCACAACCCTGTCAACCTGGGTGGCAACTTTTAAGGATCTGTGTACCTGGACACCGAGATCTCTCTGCTCTCTGCTACACGACCAAGAATCTGACCATTAACCTAGTACTTTGCATTCCGGTTCCCCTAACCAAAGTGAATCACCTCACACTTGTCCGCATTAAACTCCATTTGCCAGCTCTCAGCCCAGCTCTGCAGCTTATCTATGTCTCTCTGTAACCTACAACATCCTTCGTCACTATCCACAACTCCACCGACCTTGGTGTTGTCTGCAAATTTACTAACCACTCTTCTACACCCTCATCCAGGCCATTTATAAAAATGATGAACACCAGTGGACACAACACCGACCCTTGCGGTACACTATTGGTAACTGGACTCCAGGATGAACATTTCCCATCAACCACCACTCTCTGTCTTCTTTCAGCAAGCCAATTACTGATCCAAACTGCTATATCTCCTCCGCATTTTGTACAATAGCCTACTGTGGGAACCTTATCGTACCCCTTGCTGAAATCCATATACACCACATCAACTGGTTTACTCTCATCTACCTGTTTGGTCACCTTCTCAAAGAACTCAATAAGGTTTGTGAGGCACGACCTACCCTTCACAAAACCGTGCTGACTATCCCTAATCAAATTATTCTTTTCTAGATGATTATAAATCCTATCTCTTTTAACCTTTTCCAACACTTTACCAACAACTGAAGTAAGCCTCACTGGTCTACAATTACCAGGATTGTCTCTACTCACCTTCTTGAACAGGGAACCACATTTCCCATCCTGCACTCTTCGGGCACTATTCCTGTAGACAATGATGGTGTAAAGATCAAGCCAAACGCTCGGCAATCTCCTCCCTGGCTTCCCAGAGAATCCTAGGATAAATCCCATCCGGCCCAGGGGACTTTCCTATTTTCACACTCTGCAGGATTTCTAATACCTCCTCCTTGTGAACCTCAATCCCACCTAGTCTTGTAGCTTGTATCTTAGTAATCTCCTCAACAACGTTATCGTTTTCTAGAGTGAATACTGATGAAAAATATTCATTTTGTGCTTCCCCTATCTCCTCTGACTCCACACACAATTTCCCACTACTGTCCTTGATTGTCCCTAATCTTACTCTCATCATTCTTTTATTCCTTAAATACCTATAGAAAACCTTTGGGTTTACCCTGATCCTATCCACCAACAACTTCTCATGTCTCCTCCTGGCTCTTCTGAGCTCTCTCTTTAGGTCTTTCCTGGCTACCTTGTCACCCTCAAGTGCCCTAACTGAGCCTTCACATCTCATCCTAACATAATTTGGAGATGCTGGTGTTGGACTGGGGTGTACAAAGTTAAAAATCACACAACACCAGGTTATAGTCCAACAGGTTTAATTGGAAGCACACTAGCTTTCGGAGCGACGCTCCTTCATCAGGTGATAGTGGAGGGCTCAATCCTAACACACAATTTACAGCAGAAATTTACAGTGTGATTTAACTGAAATTATAAATTAAAAAATTAATTGTCTGTTAAGCCTTTCATCTGTTAGAATACCATGATAGTTTCACTTCTTTCACGTGTAAATCACAAAACTTTTTTTAAAAGTTACATTCTCAGGTTAGCTGTTAATAATGGTGATAGCTAGACAATATGTTGAAGGTGTTAGCCCCCTGTGTTCTCTGTCTATGCCATGATGTTTAGATTGATTCTAATCTAAAAAGTGAGATAACAGAGTTTTATATAAATTCATGCAGTTTTTGAGCTCAGAGTTCTACATGAATGTATGCATGAAAAAAAAGGGTTTTGTGATTTACACATGAAAGAAGTGAAACTATCACTGTATTCAAACCTGTTGGACTATAACCTGGTGTTGTGTGATTTTTAACTTTGTACAGCCCAGTCCAACACCGGCATCTCCGAATCATGACTGTTTGGCTAATTTTGTATCCAGTTGGCAAGTTCTCCCTGAATCCCACGTGATCCAACTTTACAAATTAGTCTCCCATGCAGAACCTTGCCAAAGGCATTACTAAAGTCCAAATAAGCAATGTCTAACGCTCTGCCCTTATCGATCTTCTTGGTGACTACCTTAAAGAAATAATCATTTTGATGAGACACCCTCTCATAAAGTTATGCTGACTATCCCTAATCATCCCCTTCCTGATGAAGGGCTTATACCAGAAACATCGATTCTCCTGCTCCTCGAATGCTGCCTGTCCAGCTGCGCTTTTCCCGCACCTCACTCTTCAATTCGGACCTCCATAATCTGTAGTCCTCACCTTCTCCCAGTTGATTATCCCTAATCATTCTTTAACTCTTAAACCGCATATAAATCCTATCCTTCAGAAGCACCTCCAACAACTTACCCAGCACTGAGGTCAGGCTCCCAGGTTTACAGTTCCCAGGCTTCTCCGTAATAAAGGTACAACATTAGCCACTCTCCAGTCATCAGGCACCTCACCTGTGATTCTCAATTAAGCAAATATTTCTACAAGTGGCCCGCAATTTCCTCCCAGACAAAGCGTGCCCCTACTTTCACTTCAGTCACTTCTCCTGTTTTGTTACCCGAGAAAAGGTCATCTTCTGCTCCTTTTCTGACAGGAACATTTACACAATGATAAAGGAAATGTTCTAGAACTAATTTAACAAATTCTCCAGCCACCAAGCCTTTCACACTGTGGTAATCCTCATCAATGTTTGGAAAATTAAATTGCTTACTATTACAACCTCTTTATTCTGACATATATCTGAGATCTCTCTGTACATTTGTCCCTCTGATTATTGCAGCGTCTATCGTGCCATCCGACCAAGCTGATCCTTTTTATTTAAGTTTGAAAACACAATTACGTTCAAAAAAGCGCTCCTCCATGATTTAAAATAAATCTTTTTGTTTATTCATTTAGAACATGCATTGCCCAGAGTCAACCACATTGCTGTGGGTCTGGAGTCACATGTAGGCCAGACCAGGTCAGGATGGCAGATTCCTTCTCGAAAGGACATTAGTGAACCAGATGGTGTTTTTTCCCCCGAACATTCCACAATGAATTCATGGTCATCATTAGATTCTTCATTCCAGATTTTATTGAATACCAATGCCACCATCAGCCATGCTGGGATTCGAACCCTCATCCTCCCAACATTACACAGGTCTCCATATTACTCGGCTTAGCAAAAATACCATTAGAACATCACCTCACTATTTGGCAACAATTTTTTTTTAAAATAGTCCGTCCTTCTCTGTGAACAAATTGAGATAAATTACTGAGCCCGTCCATGTGTCGGCCTCTCCAAATAGTCAGTTAACAGAAATCTTGGGTTTGTATTTTCCATTTTTGTGATAAAAGAGCTAAAAATGAATCAAAAAAAATCTTACACCACAGACTTGTAATTTCTGAAGCTGGAGGGGGGTTAAAGAGATAAGGAGGGTTGTGAGGCTGGAGGAGGAATTACAGAGACAGGGAGGGAGCATTGTGGGAGAAAAGAGAAACTAACGGTGACATTTCACAGCTGCCCTCGGAGAGAGCTCACTCTCAGAACTACTACAGCTGGGGATCAGCTCTTATTACATAAATCATAGTCTGTTTAATTTTCATAAATCTACAATAGTGAATAAGGTGAGGGTTTCTTTTTAATGTGTCTTACAGTCTCTTGATTAAATTTTAAAATATAAAGCGTAGGTATTAAGTTATTCTGGAGTAGTGTTTTGTAGAGCAGTAAGACTGTGCCTTTTCCTGGGTCTGTAAAATTTTAAGGTGCAGAGATGGACATTCATAGATTGATGTGCTTTTCCTGTCAGATGTGGGCGAGTTTCAATGAACCTGATGATTATGTCTGCAGGAAGTGAGGTTGCAAATCCCATTGGATCGGTTGGAGCGGGGCAGTTAAAGGCGGTTAGGAATTGACTGGGGGGGGGGGGTGGTCAGTGAGCATGATAGGTGGCAGTCTCAGGATGGTAGGATACTGTAGATACAGTCACGTGGATGGGTTACCTCTACGAAAGGTAGGAGGGGTAGGCAGGTAATGCAGCAGTCTCCCGTGGCTGTCTCCATCTCAAACAAGTATACTGGTTTGGAAAAGTTAGGGGGTGATAGACTCTCAAGTGACTGACGCACTGACAGCCAGGTTCCTGGTACTGAGACTGGCGCCAATGTAATGAGAGGTATATCAGGTTCCAGATGATCAATAATGATAGATGATTCTCTGGTATAGGGCACAGACTGCCGTTTGTGCAGCTGACAGTGGGACATCAGAATGGGGTGGGGCCTCCCTGGTGCCAGGGTCAAGGATGTCTCCGAGAGGGAGTAGAATCTTCTCAAAAAGGGAGAAAAACCAGTGGGATGTGGTTGTACGTTGGTACCAATGACATAGGAAGAGAAAGGATGAGGTCCTGATGAGAATAAGGCAGATTAGCCTGGAGGTTTAAAAGGTAGGTCCTCAAGGATAGTAATATCTGGATTAGTCCTGGTGCCTCATGCTAATGCAAGTAGGAATAGCAGGATGGAGCAGGTGAATGAGTGGCTGTGGACCTGGTGGAGCTGAGAAGGATTCACATTTTTGAATGATTGGAATCTCTTGTGGGGTAGAATCGACCTGCATAAGGAGGATGGATTGTACCTGCATTGGAAGGGAAGATTTTCTAGTACTACTTAGGAGGAATTGAACCAGTGAGGGAGTGGGAGTAAACCCAAAGAGATAGTGAGGAAAGAGGTAAGTCTGAGGCTGATACTGTTCAGAGGTCAGACTGTCAAGGCAGGCAAGGGCACGTCACAGAATGAGGTCACACTGCATTTATGTCAATGCAAGTGGCCTGACCGGGAAGGCAGATGAGCGCAGGGTATGGGTTTGAACGTGGGACTGGGATATTACAGCAGTTACAGGGGCATGAATAAGGGATGGATAAGACCAGTACCTCACTGTTCCTGGGTATAGATGCTATAGCAAGGACAGAACAGGGGAAGTGGCATCTTTGATGAGGGATAACATTACAGCTGGGCTTGAGGAGGACATTCCTGGTCCTACATCCAGGCAAGTTATTTGGGTGGGACTGAGAAAGAAGAAAGGGATGATCACCTCATTGGGATTGTATTATAGACCCCCACCCAGTAGTCAGCAGGGAATTGAGAAGTAAGTTTACCAGGAGATCTGTATCTGTTATCTGTAAGAATAAAATGGTTGCAATTAGAAGGGGTTTAACTTTACCAACATCACCTCTTAGTGCTGTAGTGTTAAGGGCTTGGATGGAAAGCTATTTGTTCAGTGTGTACGAGAACAATTCAGATTCAGTTTCTAGGATGTACCTACTAGAGCAAGAACAAAACTTGACCTTTTTCTTTATTCATCCACAGGATGAGGGTGTCACTGGCTGGGCCCAGAGGGCAGTTAACAGTCAACCACTTTGCGATGGGTCTGGAGTCCTATGTAGGCCAGACCAGGTAAGGATGGCAGATTCCTTCCCTAAAGGTTATTAGTGAACCAGATGGTGCTTTTTAACCAACAATCAACAATGGATTCATTGTCATCATTAAATTCTTAATTTCTGATTTTTTGTGAAATTCCAATTCCCCCACCTGCCGTGTTGGGATTCAAACCCAGGTCCCCAGATCGTTTCTGGGTCTCGGTATTAACTGTCTATTGATAATATCACGAGGCCATCACTGCCTCCTCTCTTGGGAAATAAGGCAGGGTGAGTGACTGAGGTATCAGTGGGGTAGCACGTCAGCACCAAAGATCCCACAGTATTGTGGCTCAGTGGTTAGTGCTGGTTTGATTCCAGCCATGGGTGACTCTCTGTATGGAGTTTGCACATTCTCCCCATGTCTGACGGAGTTTCCTTTCGGTGCTCTGGTTTCCTCCCATAGTCCAAAGATGTGAGTTTGGTGATTTAGCCATGGTACATTGTCCAGGGTGTCCAGACGCAGTAGATGAGGTGTTTAGATTTGCATGAAAATTTCTGCCTGGTTTTGAATAGATCTTTTGGGGCCTTGGACAGAGGTGATGGGTGATGTGTGGGCACAGGACTTACATCTCCTGTGGTGGCAAGGGAGGGCGCTGGTATGGAGGGTGGGTTTAAGGGATGGTTTGGACCTAACAAGGGAGTCGAAGAGGGAATGGTCTATGTGGAATACAGGTATGGGTGGGGAGGGAAATATATCCCTGATGCTGGGGTCTGACTGTAGGTAGGGAAATGGCAGTGGTTAATGCACTGTATCTGGAGATTAGTATGGAGGATATGCATTGGAGAGCATTGTTGATCACGTGGGAAGGAAATTGAATGGGAAGCCTTTCTGAGATGTTCTGGAGTGGAATTACTCCTCCTCAGTGCAGATCTGGAAAAAGTGGAGGAATTGGGTACAGGGCTATACTCGAGAGTAATCAGGAGAGCAAAAATAACATCCAGAAAATGGTTTAAGGTGAATCCAAAGAGATTCTGCAAATACATCACAGATAAAAGAATAACCAGGCAGATCAACAAGGCGGTCTATGGAACCACAGAAGCTGGGAGAGATATGATGCGAGTATTTCACATTTTGTTTTACTGGAGAATGAAATGGAAGCTAGAGAGTTTGGATAAATAAATAGTGATAACTTGATAAACGTCCATATTACAGAGAAGGTAGTACTGGATGTCTTAAATCGTATCAAGGTGGATAACTGAATGGGACCTGATCAGATGTATCTCAGACCTTTGTGGAAAGCTAGTGAGGAATGCTGGACCCCTCCTGAGATGTTTGTATCATCGATAGTCACAGGTGAAGTACTGGAAGATGGCTGCAATGATTTTAAAAAGGTGGTGAGGAAAGGTCGTGGAACAAGAGATCAGTGAGCCTTTTCATAGAGTTTCCTAGAGAACCGTTCCTAGAGTTATTTCATGTCCCCTTTTGCTCTCCTGATTTCCCTCGAGTATAGTCCTGTACTGAATTCCTCCACTTCTTCCATATCTGCACTCAGGACGAGCAATTCCACTCCAGAACATCCCAGTGGCAGGCAAGTTGTTGGAAGGGACTCTGAGGAATAGGATTTACATGTGTTTGGAAAGGCAAGGCATGATTAGGGACAATCAACACGGCTTTGTGCGTGGGAAATAGTGTCTCACTAACTTGATTGAATCTTTTGCAGAATGACAAAGATGATTGAAGGGAGACTGTGGACATTGTCAATATGGACTTCAGAAAGACATTCAACAAGGTTCCGCAAAGCAGACTGGTTACCAAGGTTAGATAACATGGAATGCACGGAGAAGTAGCCATTTGGATACAAAATTGGCTTGAAGGTAGGGGACAGAGGGCGGTGATGGAGGGTTGCTTTGTGGACTGGAAGCCTGTGAACAGCAGTGTGCTGCAAGGATCGATACTGGTCTTTTTACATAAATGATTTGGATGTGAATGAGGTATGGTCAGTGGGTTTACAGAAGACACCAAAATTGGAGGTGTAGTGGACAGCAAAGACGTTTACTGCAGTGTGGAAGGGGATCTTGATCAGATGGGGCAATGGGCTGAGGAATGGCAGACAGTATAATTTAGATACATGTGAGGTGCTGCAGTTTGGAAAGGCAAATCAGGGCAGGACGTATACACTGAATGGGAAGGTCCTGGAGAGCTTTGCTGGACAAAGAAACCTTGGAGTGCAGGTTCACAGTTCCCTGGAAGTAGAGTCCCAGCTAGGCAGAGTAGTGAAGGCAGCGTTTGGCACACTTTCCACTATTGGACAATGCATGAATACAGAAGTTGCGATGTCCTATTGTGATTGTATAGGACACTGATTTAAGGCTCTTCAGAATTCTGTTTTCCGTTCCAGTCTCCCTCTTCTAGGAATGATATTGTGAAACTGGAAACGTTCAGAAAAGGGCTTTGCCAGGTTTGGACGGTTTGAGCTACTGTGAAAGCCTAAACAGGCTGGGAATATTTTCCCTGGAGTGTTGGAGACTGAGAGGGGATCTTGTCAAGATTTATAAAACCATGATGGGCCTGAATAAGGTGAACAGTCAGGGTCATTTTCCCATGTGTGATGGGTTCAATACTAGAGGGCACAGCATAAGGTGTGAGGGAAAAGATTAAAAGGGGTCTTAGGGGCAACTTCTTCATGTCAAGGGTGGTGCTTGTATGGAATGAGCAGCCAGAGGAAGGGGAGGAGGCTTGTACAATTACAACATTTAAAAGGCATCTGATTGGATACATGAACAGGAAGGATTTCGAGGGATATGGGCCAGCTCCTGGCAAATGGGAATCCAGGATTCCTGGTTGGCATGAATGGGTTGGAGCATAGGGATGGTTTCTGTGTTGTACATCTCTATGACACGAATAAATTAAACCTAAAAGATTTCTCTTTTTTGGAGATGCAACATAATTTCATATAATTCTCCTTGAAGCTGAGAAGGTTAAGCAGTGATTTTGACCAGGAGCAGATAGTTTTCAGGGATATTTAATTTACAGAGAGAAATTATAAACTTTTGTGACCATTTGTAGTAACTATTTTCGTTGGCAAATAATGCAGGGTGATAATGTGAAGGTTGTTTTACTCAGTGAGTGTGAAGGGAGAGGGAGAGACAGCAGAGACTGGGAGAGAAATGGAGTTAGTGTGCACTGGGAGGGTTTATAACCACATAATTTAGGCTGCGAGACCTGAATTAGAAATTCCCGGTGAAATAAAATCGAAAGAACTGCGGGCGATATAAATCAGAAACAAGAACCAGAAGGTGCTGGACACATTCAGCAGGTCTGGCAACATCTGTGAAGAGATTTCAGAGTTAACGTTTCTGAGCCGGTGACCCTTCCTCAGAGCTGATCGTCGGCAAATATTGGTTTATATGCTGAAGGGTATGGGGAGGAGGTAAGGTGTAAAGGATTGGTGGGATAGAGGGAAAAGAAGAGTTGGATAAAGGAGTGGATAACAACGTTATTGGGAGGGTGAATCACTGTGAAAGGAGACTTGGTGACTAACCAGAGATAGTGTGTAATGGCAGGCTATGTGATAACAAAACCTGGTGTGTGGGGTAGAGGGCTAGGACATGGGGGAAGTTCAGGCTTTAAACTATTGAACTTGGTATTGAGTCCAGAGAGCTGCACGGTTTCCAAATGGAAAACGAGGTGTTGTTCTTCCAATTTACGCTGATCTTTGCTGGAACACTGCAGAAAGTGTGAGACAGATATTGACCAGTGAACAGGGTAGTGTGTTAAAGTGGCAGTTAACTAGAAGCTCGAGGTCTCTGGTTAAATGCAGAATATAGATTATCAGCCGGGATTTCTGCCAAATCCAAGATGCCACCATCAGACACGTTCCCCTCCCCTCCCGTGTCCACCTACTGCAGGGACTGTTCCTTCTCGGTCACCATGGCCCACTCCTCCATCGTTCTCACTATCTCCCTCACCACCCCAGCCCTTTCCCTCTCAACACCCCCCTCCCCATCCCAGCACCTTGCATCTCAACAACCCCCTCCCCACCTCAGCACCGTCCCTCCAAACAACCCTTCCCCACACCAGTACCTTCCCCCTCAACATCCCCCTCCTCACCTGAGCACCTTCCCCCTCCCTACCAAACCACCTTCCCTCAACATTCCCCTCCCTAATCCCAGCACCTTCCCCATCATCATCCCCCTCCCCACCACAACACCTTTCCTTGTACAGGTTCTGTGCGGGATCAGTCGGTCGATTCGCCTGTTCCTTGGATGCTGCCTGACCTGCTGCGCTTTTCCAGCAACACATTTTCAGCTCACAACACCTTTCCTCCCAACATTCCCCTCCCCACCTGAGCACCATCCCTCTCAACATCCCCCTCCCCACCTGAGTACCATCCTTCTCAACATCCCCCTCCCCACCCCAGCACCATCCCTCTCAACATCCCCCTCCCTCAACCCAGCACCTTCCTCTCAACATCCCCCTCCCCCACCCCAGCACTATCCCTCCCAAAATCTCCCCTCCCCCACCCCAGCACCTTCCCTCCCACAATTCCCCGTACCCCACCCCAGCACCTTCCCTCTCGGCATCCCCCTCCCCCACCCCAGCACCTTCCTTCTCAACAACCCCCTCCCCACCCCAGCACCTTCCTTCTCAATATCCCCCTCCCCCACCCCAGCACCTTCCTTCTCAACAATCCCCTCCCCACCCCAGCACCTTCCTTCTCAACAACCCTCTCCCCACCCCAGCACCTTTCCTCTCAATATACCCCTCCCCCACCCCAGCACATTACCTCTCAACAACCCCCTCCCCATCCCAGCACCTTCCCTCTCAACAACCCCCCTCCCCCACCCCAGCATCTTCTTTCACAACATCCCCCTCCCCCACCCCTGAACCTTCTCTCTCAATATCCCCCTCCCCACCCCAGCACATTCCCTCTCAACAACACCCTCCCCACCCCAGCACATTCCCTTAACATCCCCCTCCCCACCCCAGCACCTTCCCTCTCAGCATCCCCCTCCCCCACCCCAGCACCTTCCATCTCAATATCCCCTTCCCACACCCCAGAACCTTCTCTCACAACATCCCCCTTCCCCACTCCAGCGCCTTCCCCCTCAACAACTCCCTCCCCACCCCAGCACATTCTCTCTCAATATCCCTTTCCCCACCCCAGCACCTTCCCTCTCAACAACCCCCTCCCACCCCAGCACCTTTCCTCTCAATATCCCCCTCCCCACCCCAGCACCTTTTCTCTCAACATCCCCCTCCCCACCCCAGCACATTCCCTCTCAACAACCCCCTCCCCACCCCAGCACCTTCCCTCTCAACAACTCCCTCCCCACCCCTGAACCTTCTCTCTCAGCATCCCCCTCCCCACCTCATTACCTTTCCAGTTATTACCGTAAGAAGATAAGCACTGGGCACAGGAGAGGTAATGCAGCCCTTCGAACCAGCTCCACCATTCAATACCATGATGACTGAGCTCACCTCGGTCTCAGCTGGATTTTCCCGCCAGCTCTCTCTCACCCTTCAACTCATTGCAAATTCAACATCTGTATCTCTTCATTAAATTGACTCATTGACCTGGCATCCACAGCATTTTGAATAAGGAATTCCACAGAATCACGACACACTGAGATAGGTACATTCTTCTTCATGAGAATAGAATAGAGTCCCCATAGTGCAGAAACACCCATCGATTCCACACCAACACTATGGTGAGCATCCCATTCAGACACACCTACTCCCTGTAACCCTGCATTTCCCATGGTTAATTGTCTAACCGGCACATGCATGAACACTATGGGCAATTTAGCATGGGCAATCCACCTAAACTGCACATCTTTGGACTGACTGAGGAAACTGGAGCACTCAGATGAAACCCACGCAGACATGGGGAGAACGTGTAAACACCACACGGTCACCTAAGTCTGGAAACAAACCTGGGTCCCTGACTCTGTGAGGCAGCACTTCTAACCATTGAGACACCTCTGCTTAAAATCTGCTACCCGTTATTAACCTCCTTAGCCCCCAATTGGCTGAATCTCTTTTCCTTACATTAGAAGTCAGTTTGTATAAGCGGATGTCTCAGTAAAACCCAGTGCCATCCCACATGTCCTGTGTGTCTGAATGAGGACCAAAAACACAACTCCCTCCACCCACAAATGTCATTCACTTTCTAGAGACAGGTCTCCAGGGGTTGCATGGGGACTACAACTCCCACAATCCCTGAGGCAGAGAACATGCGTGTGTGGGGAATCCCGGCACTGTACATGTACAGAATGGGGGCAGGTGTTGGAGCATGTGCTTTGGGGTAATTAGCGGAAAGCATTTCACACTGTGATTGGCTGGAGAAGGGACTGATCTGCTTATAGGATTGATCTGTTGGGGGGGGGGGGTCAAAGTGTAACCACACCCACACGGGACCACTTTCCATCCCCAACTCATCAAAACACTGGAATCGACCAACGAGAAACAAAGAAGGAGCTGACCCATTCTCCCAGACTGAAGGTTCCCCTTCTGTCCAGGATCTGCCACCTCTCTGTCTGTTTCCCTTTGTCTCATTCTGCTGTTACATTACTGACTTGCAGCAACTGAAGGGAAAGGAAGTGAACCCAGAAAGGGTGCAGAGTCTAACCAGGGGCGGGAAGGGGTGGCATGGATCTGTTTATCAACAACTCCATGAGAATGGGGAGGGTGTACATTAGGGGGTGGCAGAGTCAGAATGATGGGAGAGAGTAAGTGGGCTGGAGGGTTACAGCTTTGGGGGAAGAAAGGGGAAAAAGATATTCCAGAGAAACTAGAATCTGAATTTCTAATCTGTACATATTCCTTTACACACGGTGCTAGATGGTGAAGATTTGTAGACTGAAATCTCAAAGTCACGTGCAGATTGTGATGAAGTTAACCAGCATTTGAAGAACCAAAGGTGAAGACTCACTAGCACACTAGCTTTCGGAGCGACGCTCCTTCATCAGGTGATTGTGGAGGGCTCGATCGTAACACAGAATTTATCGCAAGAATTTGCAGTGAGATTTAACTGAAATTATACATTGAAAAATTGTTTGTCTGTTAAACCTTTCATCTGTGAGAATACAGAGATAGTTTCACTTCTTTCATGTGTAAATCACAAAACCCTTTTTTTAAAAGTTACATTCTCGGGTTAGCTGTTAACAATGGTGTTCATGTAGAACTCTGAGCTCAGAAACTGCATGAATTTATGTAAAACTCCGTTATCTCACTTTTTAGATTAGAATTAATCTAAACATCAGGCCATAGACAGAGAACACAGGAGGCCAACACCTTCAACATATTGTCTAGCTATCACCTGATGAAGGAGCGATGCTCCGAAAGCTAGTGTGCTTCCAATTAAACCTGTTGGACTATAACCTGGTGTTGTGTGATTTCTAACTTTGCACACCCCAGTCCAACACCGGCATCTCCAAATAATGTTTATTCAGAGCTCCTTACTAGTGCATGATGGGAGAGGTTCCTCTCTGGAATTCTGTGGCTCCTCCAGACAAGTCCAGCATTTTGATGTGTTTCCTCCATACGTTCCAGTAATATATTCCCCCTGACCCGATCTCCTAGGTTCGGGATGTCAGCTGGGAAGTTTCTGTACTCCGTTTCTCAGTTCCTGATTCTCTATCCTTCTGCAACTTCCCCTCTCAGCTTTGCCATTTCTTTCACAAATTGGTTAACCCTATCCTTGCCATTGCACATCTCCAGCCTTCCCACTACCACACCCTCTGCAGTTGCATAGTCCATCCAGTCACTGATTCAAAGGGACAGCCCCGTCCCCTTTGCTGGGGTTGACCTCAGGTTCATTCGGATGGTGGGGATTACGCCAACCCGTCCCTGCCTGTCTCTGTCACAGCCTTAGTCAGACTAGTTTTCAGTGTCTGCTTCATTCCTTCAACTGTCCCTGAGCTCTGGGGGTGGTATGGGGAATGGGATTTCTGTTCAGTACCAAACAGGGCACATAGCTGTTTAACTACGTTCCATGGAACATATCTCCCTTTGTCAGAATTTTCAGGGGATTGCTTCCACTCACTGAGTAAACCTGTTTATTAAGACCCAGCAGGATTTCCTTCCCTGGGATTGGGATGGGGGTGTGTGTAAAATCCATCCTTAATTCTTCCCATGGGCCCCTGATCCTCTGCTGCTGCCTACATTTTATCCTGATTGCATTGCCTGGCTCACATTGTGTACAGACTACACACCTTCAACAAAACCTTGCTGTATCTCTCCCTGTTCCAGGCCACCCCTGTAGTGAGTCATCTGATATTGCATTGTATCCTGCCCAATATGGGCTGACCCATGATATATTTTTAATAGTGTTTGCCTTATACAGTGTAGTGGCACTGCTGGATCACCCAGACTCTGTCGTGTCCTATTACTGCCCACCCTTTTCCAATTCCTGTCTCTCCTGCTGTGGGGCTGCATCTGGGAAGGTCTTTAAACTTTCCTTTCTCGCTTCTGCAGCTACTGCCACTGTCACTTCCCCAAATGTCTGCACTGTTTCAGTCAGTATTTTACCTGCCTTACCCACATACACACTGCCCCTTTGGTGTGGGTTTCGACTTTCCTGTGAGCTCCAATCTTCCTTATTGCTGCTTCACTGGGAAAGTTAGCTGCTTCCACTAACTCTCTGACCTGTCGGTCATGCTCTATGTGGCCCCCACACAGGGTGATGTACCTTCACCAAGCCCAGTCATGAACAATACCAAAGGCATGCTGACGGTCTGTGTACATTTTTGCCTCCCTGACCCCTGGCTAATGTCTGTGCTTCAGTCAGGGCTCGTGATGGTTCTGTATTTCTGGATAATTCCCCACAAAATTCCACAATAATTAAACAATCCTAAAGTTTGCCTGACGCCTTTACGTTGTGCGGATGGATAATTTTATAATCATAGTTTTTGTTCCCACTGGGACCGTCTCCGCTCCCTTCCTGATTTGATCTCCCCAATATGATGTCCCAGTTCCATCTCTCCCTACCTTCCCAGTTGCACTCTCTGTGCGTTAATATTAAGCCTGGCCTGGCTAACCTGACCCAATAGTCTGTTTAATATCTGGATATGTTCTTTCTCACTGACTGTGGTGATGAGGTGTTGGTAAGATCAATGTGACTAAATGCATCAGACACACATCGGTGGGATATACTGGAATATTGCGGGATCCCTGGGGTAATAGTATCCTGGTGGCCTGTTCTCCTCGGTCAGTAAACACCACTTTCTTCTGCCATTCAATGTCCACAGGTATGGACCCAGACTATTTCCAGCTTCTGTCAATCTGTCACTCTCACAATTACTGCCTCCTCAGCCCCAGCTTTGATGAGATCCTGTTTGTGTGGGGAGTGAGAGGGCCCTCGATCTCTACAGGGTCGATAGATAACAACCCACTTTCCTGTTTGAGTTACGCACACCGCTGAGTGGGTCCGAGCTATAACCCACCAGATTCTCTGACTGTCCCAGTCTCCCTGCAATGTAGCTACTCCGGAGAGGTGGCCTCTCCTTTTCTTTCTGTCCCAGTCCTGGCCGGAGCATCTCTATGTTTAAATTCGGTTGTTGATGTCAATAGTTTTAGAATAATTAGGAGCAACTCCCAGAATGGTCCCGTCTTGAGTTTCACACTTCCATATCTGAATACATTTGGTCATACTCCCGATCGACATCGGGACAGGTTTGCTTCATCCAGCTTCCTAGGTTCCCTCTCTGACTGCTCTCATTTTAGTAATTGAAGGGGTGAGGGGTCAATCCTTATCAGTAACTGACAAAGATGCTCCGGTATCAGCATCATTGGCCCCTGAACAGCGTGTCAATAAATATTCATGGGCTATGCATATACCTACGTGAACACAGGCCGCACACAATGTGAACACCTATCTCCCTCTTTCTGCCAACGTTCCTTGTCTATGTGCCCTTTCCTGCTTCCCTTGTAACATTGTGGGTCTGATTACCCTCCCTGTACTGCAGCTATTCCCCTGTGTTTCTGAGTTTGCCTGAGCTCTCATGGCCCAATTCAGAATGTGGTTAGACTCCCACTGGGAGTCCCATGTTTATAATTACAGTTAAATGTGGTCCCATTTTAAATACATCAAACCGATTTCATCATCACAGGTTGGGGTTTGGTAATCCCCCGTGGTCCTTACACACCTCAGGCTTCCTCTCTGTATGATCCTCGATATTACACTTGGGTCCCTGAGCCACCAAGGTTATTTTAGCCCATTCAGTCTTTCCCCTCCCCAGTGTGTCCCTGTAATATCTGTAAATGCCTGGAGCCACTGAGCGGCTGTGCACTGGGGGGAACCGGCTGGCACCTCCATCCTCTCATTGCAGGGACAGGTTCTGCTGTACACGTTAGGGCATCTTGGCCTGAGGGAGGATATGTACATCAACTTCAGTGAGACTGCGTACCTCAACTCATTCATCCATATTCACCCAATAAGGCCCATTATTACCATTGCTCTGTCAGGCTGGGTGTTAATTCACCAACATCTGCCGTTCAGCGGGTGAACGGTTCAGGTTTAGTTTCTGTCAGTTCCCTTTGTTGCTCCATACTCTCTGTCCAAGTTGAGCTTTCATGCCGAGCAGTGCCATAGACACGGCCTTCTGGGCCTGACAGGGCGGTGGGTCATCCCACCCATTGCCGTCCCTCTGTCCATACGTGGGCGCTTCACCATCTAACCCGTTCCAGTCACTGTCACCATCCTCACTGCTTCCTGAGGAGAGCGGGGCACTAGGTACCTCCCCCACTGTCACTACCACCTGGCCCTTTGGCTGTAAGGCCTCACGTCAGAGAGGCACCACCTTCACTTGTTCCTGTTTCCCATAATAGTGTCACACATCCCGTTTTCCTGGATTCAAACAGAACAGAATGTGAATTTGGTTTTACTTGAAATAAGAATAATTTAACATTCACTTCACATAACTATAGAGGTGAAAATTCTACCGTGATTATTTCAGTGAATTTAACTTGATCATACACTGAAAATAACTCTGGAAATCAATGACAATGAATGAACTGAATGATATGTGATTATTTGTAGCATTTCTTGCATTGAAGATTCAACTTTATTTTAATGCTTGTCACCTATTGCACCAGGGGCATTGTTATTGGGGAAGAAAGTAATGGAAAGATCTGAAACAAAAACTAGTTTTCCTGCAATAATGAATGAAAGCAAGGTCTGGACAGATGGGTGAACTGGACAGATGGGTGATATATAGTGTCATCATTGATAAGAAACATGTTTTAGTTTGCAAGATGTTCTGCACTGAGAATAGTTTGAAGTGAACTGTGATTATGAATTGACCATTTAAAGTATATTTTCAAGAGAATAATCAGATACTTTTTTGGAGGAAATTAGGAAAGGAAATTAATATGTATATATTGGTATTAATAGCTTAACAATGTTTAGCAGTTGACCGAATTATTTGAATGAGAGAGTCTGCACGATTATTAAGACTAATTCACCTTTTTCATTGCACTTTTTTAATTTCAAAAATATACTTTATTCATAAAATAATTTGATGGTCTGTACATACAGAGATCAGAATTTATCATTTTTATGCATGTACATTTTTCCATCATATGCCCATATCATTAGCTGAGGCGTCAGCAGAGCCCAAATGACTGCATGGGCCCCCTGTTCTTCGTTAGGCAGGCAGACTTTACACAGTGGTCTTTCCCCACTGCGCCTTGGCGGCAGCTGCCACAAGCTTCAGCGCATCCCTCAACACGTAGTCCTGGATCTTGGAATGTGCCAGTCTGCAACACTCAGTCGGGGTCAACTCCTTCAGCTGGAAGATCAGCAGGTTTCGGACCACCCAGAGAGCGTCCTTCACCAAGTTGATGATCCTCTAGGCACAGTTGATGTTCGTCTCGGTGTGCGTCCCGGGGAACAGGCCGTAGAGCACGGAGTCCCGCGTCACGGCGCTGCTCGGGACGAACCTCGACAAACACCACTGCATTCCTCTCCAGACTTCCTCTGCGTAGGCACATTCCAGAAGGAGGTGTGTGACAGTCTCGTCCCCCCCGCAGCCGCTTCGAGGGCAGCGTGCGGTGCGGCTGAGAGTCCGGGCGTGCATAAAGGATCTCACAGGCAGAGCCCTTCTCACCACCAGCCAAACCATGTCTTGGTGCTTGTTGGAAAGTTCTGGCGATGAGGCATTCTGCCAAATGGCTTTGACAGTCTGCTCAGGGAACTGCTCAATAGGATCCGCCCTCTCCTTTTCCCGAAGGGTCTCAAGGACACTACGTGCTGACCACTTCCTAATGGACTTGTGGTCAAAGGTGTTTTTCTTCATAAATTTCTCCACGAAGGACAGGTGATACGGAACGGTCCAACTACTCGGAGCGTTCCGCGGCAGCGAGGCCAGGCCCATCCTTCGCAACACCGGGGACAGGTAGAACCTCAGTACGTAGTGACACTTGGTGTTTGCGTACCGGGGATCCACGCACAGCTTGATGCAGCCACACACAAAGGTGGCCATCAGGGTGAGGGTGGCATTGGGTGTATTTTTTCCCCCGTTGCCCAGATCTTTGTACAGCGGGTCCCTTCGGACCCGGTCCATCTTTGACCTCCATATAAACTGGAAGATGGCCCGGGTGACTGCAGCAGCACAGGTTCTGGGAATAGGCCAGACCTGTGCCACGTATAATAGCAATGACAGTGCCTCACACCTGATGACCAGGTTTTTTCCCGCGATGGAGAGCGACCGTAGCATCCATCTGCCCAGTTTCTGCCTCACTTTGCTGATACGCTCCTCCCAAGACTTGGCGCATGCCCCAGACCCCCCGAACCAAATACCCAGCACCTTCAGGTGGTCGGTCCTGACGGTGAAGGGGATCGAGGATTGGTCGGCCCAGTTCCCGAAGAGCATGGCCTCGTTCTTGCCTCGGTTTACCTTGGCCCCCGAGGCCCGTTCGAACTGGTCACAAATGCACATGAGTCTGCGCACGGACAGCGGATCTGAGCAGAAAACGGCGACGTCATCCATGTACAGGGAGGCCTTAACCTGCAGGCCCCCGCTGCCAGGAATAGTCACCCCTCTCAGGCTCGCATCCTTCCTGATGGACTCGGCAAATGGCTCTATGCAGCACACAAACAAGGCAGGAGAGAGGGGGCAGCCCTGCCTGACTCCAGATCCGACTGGGAAGCTATCTGATTCCCACCCGTTGATTGAGACTGCATTGACAATGTTGGTGTAGAGCAGTCTGATCGAATTGCAGATTCCCTCCCCAAAGCCCATTTTGGAGAGAACATCTCTCATATACGTGTGTGATATCCTGTCAAAGGCTTTCTCCTGGTCCAGGCTGATCAGGCAGGTGTCCAACCCTCTGTCCTGCACGTAGGCGATCGTATCCCTGAGGAGTGCGAGACTCTCAGCGATCTTCCTGTCCGGCACAGCACAGGTTTGGTCAGGGTGAATCACCGACCCCAGAGCAGACCTGACCCGGTTGGCGATTACCTTTGACAGAATTTTGTAATCTCCATTCAACAGTGAGATCGGTCTCCAATTTTTGAGTTCCTCCCTCTCCCACTTCCGCTTGTAGATGAGGATGATGATGCCTTTCCTCATGGATTCACTCATGGTACCTGCCTGAAGCATACTGACATACACCTCCAGCAGGTCCTGGCCAATCAAGTCCCACAGAGCGGAATAGAGCTCGACCGGTAAGCCGTCGCTTCCAGGAGTTTTATTCTTTTTGAAGGACTCGAGGGCCTTGGTCAGCTTGTCCAGAGATAGCGGCTGGTCCAGCCTCTCCCGTGTTCTGTCGTCTAAGACCTCCGTGATAGAGGACAGGAACGACTGGGAGGCCGTGCTGTCAGTCGGCTTCGCGTCATACAGACTGGCATAGAAGGATTTACTGATCCTCATGACATCAGCCTGAGATGACGTTAGCGAGCCATCTTCTTCCTTCAGGCTGCTGAGCACAGAGCTCTCTTTGTGCACCTTCTGGAAGAAGAAACGTGAGCACGTCTCGTCCTGCTCCACCGAGCGGACCCTGGACCGGAAGATTATCTTGGAGGCCTCTGAAGCAAAGAGCGAGGCTTGCTGGCCCTTCACCTCCTTGAGGTCCTCCGTGACATCCACCCCCATCGTCTGCAGCAGGAGCAGGTTCTGGATACTTTCCTGGAGCTGGGACAGTTTTCCCTGTCTCTCTCTTGCCTCCTGAACACCTTTGAGGATGAAGAACCTCTTGATGTTCCCTTTTACTGTTTCCCACCAATCTGCTGGAGACTCAAAGAGGGGCTTCCCGGTTCTCCAACCTGCGTAGTCCCTCTTGAGCTCCTCAATGTTTCCCAGGGTCAACAGCTTGGTGCTGAAAATGTGTTGCTGGAAAAGCGCAGCAGGTCAGGCAGCATCCAGGGAACAGGAGAATCGACGTTTCGGGCATAAGCCCTTCTTCTTATGCCCGAAATGTCGATTCTCCTGTTCCCTGGATGCTGCCTGACCTGCTGCACTTTTCCAGCAACACATTTTCAACTCTGATCGTCAGCATCTGCAGTCCTCACTTTCTCCTCAACAGCTTGGTGTTCAGCTTCCACGTTCCCTTACCAGCCCGCTGCTCACGATGTAGGTGACAGTCGGCCAGCAGGAGGCAGTGGTCGGAGAAGAACACCGGCTTGACGTCGGTGGATCTGACCGAGACCGGGACACAAACAGGTAATCTATCCTTGAGCGGATAAACTCGTCTGCCCGTGACCAGGTGTATCTACGCTGCGCTCCGTCTGCAGGGGTGCTGAAGACGTCGTGCAGCTTGGCATCTTTTACCGTGTCCATCAGGGCTCTGGACGTGGTGTCCAGTTTACTGTCCCCCCCGCCGGATCGTCCGTCTGCATCAATGATACAGTTGAAGTCTCCGGCCAGAATGACCGGCCTGGACGTAGCCAGCAACAGTGGAAGCTGCTGCAGGACGGCCAACCATTCACTCTTACCCACTGGGGCGTACACATTAATCAGTCTCAGGGGAGCATTCCCATACATACGTCGGCAACGAGGAGGCGCCCGCCCACCACCTCCTTAACCTCGGAGATGGTGAAGTTGCCTCCTCTCAACAGGATACCCAGGCCAGAGGTGCGGCTATCATTGTATGTCAGGTAACCTCCAATAACTTGTCCACAACTGACGTCAGGCTCACCGGTCTATAGTTCCGGAAAACAGCAGGATATAGGATAGAGAACAGCAGTCCCTGTGAAAATATAGAGAACAGCAGACACGTTGTACAATGCAGAGAACATGAGTCCCTGTCTATAATATAGAGAACAGCAATCCCTCTGTCTATTAGCAGCGCATGTGTATGACATAGAGAACAACAGTACCTGTGTATAAGAAACAGAACAGCAGTTCCTGTGTCTTATCTGGAGAACAGCAGTACCTGTGTATAATACAGGGAACAGTAGTCCCTGTGTGTAATATGAACAAGAGCTGACCCTGTGTCTCATATACACAGGTGCTGCTGTTCTCTATATTATACACAGCGACTGCTACTCTCTATAAGGTAGAGAACAGCAGTCCCTGTGTATAATATAGACAATAGCTGTCCCTGTGTATCATATAGAGTGTAGCAGTCACTCTGTACAATGTAGAGATCAGCAGTTCTTTTCCCTGGAGTCGGGGAGTCCAGAACTAGAGGCCATAGGTTTAGCATGAAAGGGGAAAACATTCAACGGGATGTAAGGGGCAACTTTTTCATGCAGAGGGTGGTGCGTGTATGGAATGAGATGCCAGAGGAAGTGGTGGAGGCATTTAAATTAAACTAAATTACAGCATTTAAAAGGCATCTGGATGGATATATGAACAGGAAGAATTTAGAAGGATATGGGCCAATGCTGGCAAATGGGACTAGATTAGGATATCTGGTTAGCATAGACAAGTTGGACTGAAGGATCTGTTTCTGTGCTGCACATCTCTCTGATTCTGTGCTTTAAATACATCAGATCTTTGTCGGCTTCACATTGTTCTCAAAATCTCTCATTTAATACATCAAAGCGATTCTCATCATCATCAAAATCCGAATGGTTGATTACTTCAATAGCTTCATGTTCTCCATTTTGTTTTCTGAAATGCCGTTTGCCATTAGGTAGAGCTGGTGGGCAACTTTGTTTGACTTTTAAGGTAAAAACAATGACTGCAGATGCTGGAAACCAGATTCTGGATTAGTGGTGCTGGAAGAGCACAGCAGTTCAGGCAGCATCCAAGGAGCAGCGAAATCGACGTTTCGGGCAAAAGCCCTTCATCAGGAATAAATCAGAAAGACACAGACAAATCGGATTGTAGAACAAGTTGATTTGCACGAAGGCAAGTCTGACTTGACTAACGAAAACTGTCCGTACTCGGAACATAAGGAATAAAGCAAAAGCATCACAAAAAGAGGACAAACAAAGCTGTTTTTCAGATCCTTTAATGAGGGGCACACCATTCCCAGAAACACTGCAATACTGGGACGATGCGTGGAGTTAGTGGAGCAAGCTCCTAACACAACTCCTTCCTGCAAAAATCAGATTAATATTCAGTCCCTTAGTCAGGGACATATCAGATATTAAAACTGACAAGAACAGAACTACACATGATCTTAGCCAAAAGGCCGAGAAGCGATACTTGCCGCATCCGTGACTACCTTCGGACCCAGCCGCTTCCTACATTACTACCAGCCTGACTGTGACCAAAGACCTATAGCTCACGGCTGACAGTTTCATTGCTGCCTAGTTATTTCCAGATCTTCTAACCAGAGTAAACGATCCATTTATCCAGGTGATTTCATCTCATCTTTTCTATGAACCTGTTTGATAGTGAATGTAGATGAGCAGTAATGTACCAATCAGCTGCGCTGGGGCTGAGTGTAGGTCACTCACAAGCCGGTCGTGTGTCTCTGACAGAGTATCAATGAGATTGCAGCAACCCACTGGGACAGAGCTGTGCACAGAGAATGGTGCAGCACAGAGGGAGGTACTGCAGCCCCTCATTGTCTGCATCAGCTGTCACTCTGTATGGGCTCCTTCCCTAGTCCCACTCGCCATGCTTTTCCCCATGCAGGCCCTGCAAATCTCTCTGCAGATAATCTTTTAACTCTCTCCTGAAAGCCATGATTGAATCTGGCTCCAATGGCCCCTCAGGCAGTGCACAGCCAATAGTAAACACTTAGTGAAGATGGTAGGGATTACCTACTGTTAGAAACGAAAATCGCTTCTCAATAATCGCTCTAGACAAATTCAGGAAAACAAAGTTTTATTAGCAAATCTGCAGAGTTGGGCACCCTTCTGAGAAAAAGGCTCCCCGAGGCTAACAATGTTTCTGATTAAATACAGGACAAGTCCCTCCCCTCTATAGCTCTAAAGAGTCACGAGGTTCACATTCTAAACAGTCAGTATTTTTCCATCCCTTATCACAAAGTCTGCAGCAGACGTTTCCCGAGTTGTTTTTCTACCCTGTAGTCTTATCAGTCAAGGACTTGTTTTTCTACTCTGTCTATGTGAGTGGTCTTATCAACCCGTAGCAGCAGATGTCTCGTCTTTTATTACAGAGAAGCATGTTTTACCCTACCCCTATGGCTCTATTCCCCTTAGACTTTGGGGTCATGCACATCTCAGTTGTTTGTACCGAAATCGTCTCTCACAATTCCACCCTTTTTTTTTTTAAGATGTGCATGACAAAGATAAGCCTCTTCCCATCAAGGGCCTGGGAAATCCTTGGTCTTTCGCAGCAACAGCACCTTAAGTTCCTGCGTTCCATGTTGGGGTATCGCCACTGCCTGGAGTTGGGAAATATTTTTCTGGATTAAAGATTGAACACAGGGCGTCAGGCAGGGTAAGATGAGTAGAAGCATTACGCCCCCCCCCCAGCCACCAGTAACGCCGTGCGCCGCCAACTACCACCTAGGAGACCATCCCACCATCCGATGCCACCAAGAGGACGCCAGGATTGTACCGGCACATGGGCCAATTTCCAAATTTTATCGGAAATCTTCACAACCGCTTTACCATTATCGTCAATTTTCAGACAGCAGTTAGTCAGGTTAAACTTCCCGCACACGCCCCCTTCCGAGGCCAACAGATAATCCAAGGCAAGCCGGTTTTGGTATATAGCAGTCCTCATCTGATTCTGCTGCTTAGCCAGCAACTCCAGGGCCAGGGCGGTCTGATTAGTAATGACCTCTACGACTGCTTGGAGCCTGATAATTCGATTTAACATATAGATAGGAGTACGGTATCCCCATGATCCGTCCTGTGCCCATGTAGCAGGTCCGTAGTATTCAATAATACGGGCCGGTGGCCACTCATCCCCCCAATCACCGACTTGGATATCCCTTGGCGACCTACGCAGGGAGTCAAAGAGTTTAACTCCCAAATCATCGCCTTCCTCCCGGGGTAATAGGAAGAATTCAGGTCGTATTAGACCCAGGAAGCATACTCCAGCCCATCCCATGGGCAGTTTGGAATATGCCTGATTTCCGCATATCCAAAATAGGCCATCTGGAGCAGGACCTCCCAGCCTCACAACGTCATCCCACAGCTCCTTTACCCAGGGACGCCCTCATAAGGACCAGGACCACTGCAATTCCAGTATTCGGATTCTTGGCCCCGTGGCAGAGTCTGGACAGGATTATCCCAGCATTGATTCCCCTGACAACCACCGCTCCACACTCTTTTCATGCCATCGGAAGGGTCAGCACTTAGCTCGTAAGAGGAGGAATCAGTACGTAACCGAACGCAATTATGATGATCTCGGTTTGCAATGTACCAAGCAATATTCTCAGGCCACCATACTTGTGTGGTGGCATTCAATACACTCTGACAGGGACTAATTCCTACCTCCACGGTCCCCTTGCCTTCAACACATAACTGGCCCTCAGGGCTATTTGTCAGTCTCCACCCCTGGCTTTTCCTTTCGTTGACATGTGTCCAATTGTATTGAAGCAATTCCCATATGTCTAAGCTTTGCCCAGTCCACGGCCATTGTTCTGACATATGTGGCCCCCCACAAACCCAGCAATTGCTAACATTTAAAACAGTGGCAATCCTAGAGGTGAGATCTATAAACAGGTTTTGTGTTACATCAGGGAGCTCAATCCGCTCTTCTACCTCTTTGTATATAGATGGCACTTTAGAGACAACGACCGTTCTCTGACGGTCGTGCTCTTTCTCTAACTCCCGTTCAGTGTTCTGAACTCTGGTCTCCTTGACTCTGTCAACCTGCTCTCTGAGCAACACGGAGGGTAGGCCCCACTGCCCATCTTTGTTAACACACACCCAGCGGTCATTTTTTGGGCACCCACGGACTTTGCCACCGTACCCTTTATTATACACTTGATAATAGGGTTTTCCACCCTCCCAACATTCTTGCCGTGCATTCACATCGTAACACCGATAGTTCACATGGGAGTGAGACACAAATGATCCCGAGTAGATCTGACTCCCAAGTCTCACCGTAGTCCGACATTTGTCACATCTCCCCTCGCCCTCCCCCACATACAGGAGTAAACCGATCAATATCCCCACCAATACAGTCCAGGTAGAGTTCATTGTCGCTGTCTTTTCAGCTTTACCACCAATGGCTTGTCCCCTGGCCCGCATGTCCAAGTGCTCTCTCCTTCTGGCGGAACAGGCCCCTTTATCCTCGATGCGTGGACCCACCCTTTTTCTTTCGTCCGAACAGCGGCTTCAGTTGTTAACAGGACCAGGAACGGTCCTTCCCACTGCGGCTGGAGCTTTTCGGCCCTCCAGGTCTTTACAAGTACCCAATCTCCGGGCTCCACCATATGCAAGAGGAAGTCAAGTGGCGGAGTATGAGCCAGGAGACCCTTCCTCCGGAGTTCTGCAAAAGAACGGGATAAGGCCAGTAAATAGTCTCTGACAAATACATCTCCCCCTTGTAGAGTGGGACACCCATCAACCTTACTCCAATATGGTAATCCGAACAGCATCTCATAGGGGGAGACCCCGATATCCCGGCGAGGTGCTGTACGTATCCTCAATAGGGCAATGGGAAGGCACTTTGGCCAGGGTAACTTAGTTTCTAACATCAGCTGAGTCAATTGGGTCTTGAGCATGCCATTCATTCTCTCAACTCGACCCGAGCTTTGGGGATGCCAGGGTGCATGGAATTTCCATTGGATACCCAGGGCAGTACAGATCAAATGGTGTAGCCTAGAAACAAAATGTGTCCCGCAGTCTGAGTCTATAGATTCCATCATGCCATATCTCGGGATTATGTTCTCTAACAATAGACGGGCCACTGTTGGTGCATCGGCTTTGGCGGTTGGGAAAGCCTCTACCCAGTGGGTGAAATGGTCTACTATTACTAGCAGATACTTCCATCTCTGTACTGGGGGTAATTCTGGAAAGTCTATTTGGATCCTCTGGAATGGCCTAATTGCGAGAGGCTGACCACCAGCTGGCATAGAACGCATGGCTTTCTTGTTAATTCGCTGGCAAGTGGGTCATCCGACTATTTCTTGTTGGGCTAACGTGTATATCCCCCTACATACATAGTCTCTCAGGATCGTGTCACACATGGCTTGCACCCCCCCAGTGGGTCTGATGGTGTAATCGGTGCAGAATACTCCGGATGATCTGTTTGTTCAGTACTTGTCTCCCATCAGGACCCGTCCACTTCCCGTTAGTTTCTAGCCGGGCACCCAATTGATCCATTTTATCAATCTCCCCCTGGGTGAAGACGGGTTGTTTAGCGAGCCCTTCCCTCAACGGTATTAATGTTAATAATTGGATGGGTTTTTCGACCGCTGCCCGCTTGGCTTCCTCATCTGCCAGCCGGTTTCCCACCGCTTCCAGTGTCGACCCCTTCTGGTGACCGGGTACATGGACTACTGCGAGTTCTGTAGGCAACGCCAGGGCTTCCAACGTTAGGCTGATCATTTGTTCGTGAGCTAATTCTTTTCCCCGGGAAGTTATCAATCCTCGCTCTTTCCAGATTTTCCCGAAAGTATGAACGATTCCGTATGCATACTTTGAGTCAGTATATATAGTCCCCACTTTCCCCTCCAACAACTTCAGGGCCCTCTGGAGGGCGTACAACTCACAGGATTGGGCTGACCACTTCCCGGGCAGTCGTCCGGACTCGATCGTCTGTTTCGTTGTGCCATCTACGACCGCATAGCCACTGTACCGTACCCGACTGATGCACCGGGAGGACCCGTCGATGTACAGTTCCTGTCCTTCACCCAGAGGGGCCTCTTGCAGGTCCTCTCGGCTTTTGGTCTGTAAGTCTACAAATTCCACACAATCATGCTCCTGTTCCCCATCTGCAGGACGTCCGTATAGAAACTGGGCAGTGTTGCAACTGAGATCTTTTGCAAAATTGAGATCGTCTCCGGTCATCAAAATCGTCTCATACTTCAGGATGCGAGAGTCTGTTAACCAGTGGTGAGCCTTTTGAGCCAGTATGTTACTAACCGAATGTGGGGAGTATACTGTGATTCTTCCTCCAAAGGTAAGTTTCCGGGCCTCTTCTACTAATATTGCCGTAGCTGCCACTGCGTGGATACAGGTCGGCCATCCACGTGACACAGGGTCTAACATTTTTGACAAAAATGCAACCGGCTGACGTTTCCCTGCCCTCAGCTGGGTAAGCACACCTTGGGCAATTCCGCCGGCGCTATTAACATATAACTGGAACGGTTCCTTCAGGGTGGGTAAAGCCAATACCGGAGCTCGGATCAGTTTACTTTTAATAATATTAAATCGCTGCCCCTCCTCATCTGACCAGTTCAGTTTTTGTTCTTCTTGTCCCAGTGTGTCGTACAAAAACTTTACTAGAGTGGTGTAACTTTCAATCCATATCCGGCAATACCCTACTAGCCCCAGGAATTGTCTGATTTCCTTCTTCGTCCTGGGTATTGGCATACCCGTAATCCCCGATATTCGTTCTGGCGTGATATGGCGATGCCCCTTACTGACCTGATGGCCCAGATATCTTACTTCTTGCTCCACAAACTGGAGTTTTGTCCTGGAGACGCGTAGGCCGTGTTTCCCCAGGAAGTTCAGCAGGGCAACGGTGTCTGCTCGTACCTCCTCTTCTCTCGGTCCTGAGAGTAAGAGATCATCGACATATTGGAGCAATTGATTCTCCGCATTACATCGAAATCCTCCTAAGATCTGCTCCAGTATTTGTCCAAACAAGTTGGGTGACTCCGTGAATCCCTGCGGCAAGACTGTCCATCTTAACTGTCGCTTTCGTCCTGTGAAGGGATTCTCTCATTCAAATGCAAAAAGGTTCCGACTTTCTTCGTCAAGGGGGCAACTCCAGAAGGCATCCTTCAGATCTATTACGCTGAACCATTCATGTTCGGGGGGAATTTTACTCATTAACGTGTAGGGATTAGGTACCACCGGGTATCTAGCCTGGACTACTTCATTCAACCCCCGCAAGTCTTGCACCAGCCTATACGTCCCATCCGGCTTTCTCACAGGGAGTATTGGAGTATTGAAAGGGGACATGCATTCCTCCAGTAGTCCATCTGTGATTAATCTTTCTATCACAGGTTGCAACCCTTCCCGTCCTTCCATAGCAATCGGGTACTGTTTCCTTCTTACCGGGCCTTTTTCCTGGTAACATGGTGATTTGGAGAGGTTTGATGTTTAGACCCCTTCTGTTCCCCTCTCGGTACCATACTCCCGGGTCTATTTGTTGATCATCTTCTTCGGTGAGGGCGAACAACCTTACCACTATTTCCCCGTTACTTGGTACCGTTCCGATCCCTAGTTTGACCTGCAAGTCTCTTCCTAACAAATTAAACCCCGCTGATGGCAGTAGAAGGAGGTCTCGTCTAGTAGTTCTGTTTTCATACCCAATTTCCACGTCCTCCACGACTGGGACTTGCAATGTCTTTCCTCCAATACCAGATACCCCCATAACTGTTCTTCCTGCTCGGGCGCTGGGGGGTATTTGGATTATACTTGATCTTTCGACTCCCGAGTCCACCATAAATGTGATCTCCGACCCTTGGGGCCCTACTTTCAAGTTTACCAGGGGTTCCTGTCGATAGTCCTTTTGCCCCAAGGGTAGGAACCCCCGACCTCCCTAATCTTCCTCCATCAGGGCGTACGACCGCACTTCCCGCTTGTAACGGGGGCACTCTCGCTTAAAATGTCCCTCTTCATTACAGTCGTAACATCTGAGTATCCTCCTCGTTTCCCTGTCACGGCCTCGAGTTCCTCCACCCTTCCTTTGTTCCGGCCACTGTCCTCTTTTCCTCTGCTCTTGCCACGACTCTCCCCTTTCCTGTTCCTGCCACGGCTCTCCCTTTTCCCTCCTTCCAACTGTCACTTGTTGCACCGTCTGCATCATTATCTTTGTCGCCTTCTTTTGCTTCTCATCGTCCCTTCTCACAAACACCTTTTGCGCCTCCCGAAGTAGTTCACTTAGAGGTTTACTATCCCAATCATCCATTTTCTCTAACTTCTTTCGTATGTCCGGCCAGGCTTTTGATACAAACTCTACCCGTATGAGTTGTTGCCCCACTTCCGTCTCAGGGTCCACCCCAGCGAACTGCTGCAAGTTCTTCCTAATCCTGTCTAGGAAGTCTGTAGGGGTTTCCTCCGGGTTTTGATGATTCCCAAAGGCCTTGGTAAAATTGTGCCCCTTCGGGGCTGCCTGCCTTATTCCTTTTATCCAATATCCCCGCATGTGCCTCATGTTGCGCCGTCCTTCTTCCGTTTGCTTATCCCACCCGGGGTCGGAAAGGGGAAATTTCTGCTCCCCTCCTGCTCCTCTCTCTCTCTCCCAGACCAACAGCGCAGCTTGTCGTATCATCTGTCGCTCCTGGCTAGAGAACAATGTTCCCATGATGGAATACATCTCATCCCACGGGTAAGTATTCGGCCCCAGGAACTGATCTAATTGTTCAGCCAGGCCCATGGGGTCCTCCAGTAGGCCCTTCATCTCCCTCTTGTAATTCCGTACTTCAGTACTCGTTAAGGGGACGTTCACATATCCCGTCCCTCCTTCCGCGCCTCCCATGGGCACTTCCCGGAGTGGATTCATCCTTGCAATCGGGACAGAGTTTTGTCTGTGACTCTTCTCAGCTTGAGATCTAGTCTGTACTCCTGAGGCTCCTGGTGGTTCCTCCCCGTTTTCTTCCCCTTCCCCTGAATCGTCGCCACCCGAAGGATTATTTTGTGGGGCAGACGGGGTCACGTAGGGCGGCGGTAAGTGATCTAAAGGTTCCTATTCTTTCTGCCCTTTCGAGTCTTCATTAGTTACCCTCATTTTGCAAGATATTGCGACCGGTAGCCAACAAAGGGCGTAATCACTTTCCTCCCGAGTAACATTAGGTTTTGAATTGACATATAAAATTAGAGCTTGCCGAACCCAGTCTTCGTCAGTGCCGAATTTAGGCCACCACACTGAGTCTCCCTGAATAGGTTTCTGGGACCACGTCTGACAGTATTTCACCATCTTTTTTCTAGATTTTCCTTTTCTCCAACCCTGATCCCAATTATTTAACATGTTTCCTAACGGACTATCGTCAGGTACCCCGGGGTATTTTTCATTGTCTACGTTCAAGCCTACCTTTCCCTTATTCGCCTTGGATCCCTTATTTCCCATTGCCGAGGACTGTTTTCCGTATTATCCCGTGATAATCTATCACTATTTAACCAATTCCCGGACCATCAGTCCCGTGATCGCCCAGGTCCCTTTGCAGGCACCCCCGGTCTTTGGATTCCTGTGTCCTACGTCTCTGTGAAACAGATCACAGGCACCCCGTAGGTCCACGTTCCTCCGCAAACACGGTCTCTGCAAAATCTCTCACAGACGAGCCCCGGTCTCTAGATTCCTGAGTCCCACGTCTCTGTAGAAAAATCTACAGGCACTCCGCAGGTCCCCAGTCCTCCGGAAAGACGGTTCCCGCAAGTCTGTTCTTACCTGGGTTCGGTGCACCGAAATTACTCGATCGTTAACCGTCCCCACTGCCTCGGCCACACCCCTCCTTTGTTTTCCTGAGCCTTCCGGATATCACTCGCTCAAGCCGCGCGGGGCGACAAGCAAGGAATCATGGACTGCCGAACTCGGCAGGGTGCACCTTCTCCGATGTCCTTCCTCAGCCCCCCCCGCGGCCGGAGTGTTGATCGGACGAGCCCCCAAGTTTGTTAGAAACGAAAATCGCTTCTCAATCATCGCTCTGGACAAATTTAGGAAAACAAAGTTCTATTAGCAAGTCTGCAGAGTTGGGTACCCTTCTCAGAAAAAGGCGCCCCGAGGCTAACAACGTTTCTCATTATATACAGCACAAGTCCCTCCCCTCTTTGGCGCTAAAGAGTCACGAGGTTCACATTCTAAACCGTCAGTATTTTTTTATTCTGCACCCTTATCACAAAGTCTGCAGCAGATGTCTCCCGAGTTGTTTTTCTACCCTGTAGTCTTATCAGTCAAGGACTTATTCTTCTCTGTCAGAGTTAGTGGTCTTATCAATCAAGGACTTGTTTTTCTACTCTGTCAACGTGAGTGGTCTTATCAATCTGTAGCAAATGTCTTATCCTTTATTATAGAGAAGCCTGTTTTACCCCACCCCTATGGCTCTATTCCCCTTAGACTTTAGGGTCATGCACATCTCAATTGTTTATGAAAATCGCCTTCCACAGTATGTATCCGAGGATTCTCTGCGAATCGTGGGAGGAGATTGCAGAATGTTTGACTATAAGCTTTATTTCGTCAGTGTTTATGTCATTAGTGCTAGAAGACCCGAGTTTAGCAAATATTGTCCCCTTCTTCGGGAAGGGGAGTAGAGACAATGCTGGTAATTATAGAACAGTGATCCTTAGCTTTCTTGCAGCTAACTTTTTGGAACAGATTATGAGAGATAGGATTTATGATCATCGAAAAAGGAAGAAGTTGATTCGGGATAGTGAGTACGATTTTATGAATAGCAGGTTGTGCCTCACAAACCTTATTGAGGTCTTTGAGAAGGTGAGCAAACAGGTGGATGAGAGTAAAGTGGTTGATGTGGTGGATATGGTTTTCAGTAAGGCACTGTCGGCTGTTGCATGAAATACAGAGTCATGGGATTGAGGATGGTTTAGCGGTTTGGATCAGAAATTGGCTCGCTGAAAGAAGACAGAGTGTGGCAGTTCATGGGAAATGATGATCCTGGAGTTCAGTAACTGATGGTGTACTACAGGGTTCATTTTTGTGTCTGCTGTTGTTTGTCATTTTTATAAATGACCTGGATTAGGGCATGGAATGATGGATTCGTAAATTTGCAGATGACATTAAGATCGACGATGCTGTCAATAGTGCCAATATCTGCTGACGGTTACAGAGGGGCATGGATAATCTGCAGAGCTGACCTCAGAAGTGGCAAATGGATTTTAATGTGGAAAAGTGTGAGATAATTTACTTTGGAAGGAGCAACAGGAATAAAGAGTTTTTGGCTAATTGTAATATTCTTGGAAGTGTAGATGTGCAGAGCAATCTCGGTGCCCATGTATATAAAACTCGGAAAGTTATCACCCACGTTGACAGGTTTGTTTGCAAGGAGCACGGTGTGTTAGTTTTTTCTTGGGAGATTGATTCAGTTTCAGAGCGAAATTATCACTTTGCAGCTCCAGAAATTAACTGGTGTGGCCGCACTCGTAGAGTTGCGTGCATTTCTGGTCGCCACATTATACGATGGATGTGAAAGCATTGGAAAGGGTGCAGAGGGCATTTTCTAGGATGTTGCCTTCTATGGAGAGATGGTCTTACGAGGAAAGGTTGAGGGACTTGAGGCGGTTTTTGATAGCGACAAGAAGTTTGAGGGCTGAATTTAGAGAGACATAGAAGATGATCAGAGGTTGCCATAAGGTGGACAGTGAAGGCATTTTTCTTCAAATGGTAATTTTGGCACAAGAGCACATCGATGTAAATTGAGGGTGATAGATACCGAGGTAGGTTCCTTTATCAGTGAGTAGAAAGGGTGCTGAATGCCTTGTCTTCAACACTCGTAGACTCAACAACTTTCAGGGCAATTAAATGGTCATTGTATAAACTTGCGGATTATGATGGTAAAATACTAGTCAGATTGGTATCACAGGTCGGTGCAGCGTTAGGGCCAAAGTGAACTTTATTGCGGTGTAATATTCGGTCTTTGAAATGTTCTTCAGCTTGTAGTTGCAATCATCTCTGGTCACTATCAGTGAAACCAACACCTGGCGAGAACCGAATGTGCAACTTTGGCACCTTACGCACTTCCAGTCTGTCGTGCAATTACATCAAACTGACGAATTGCACCACTGGAGCTGCCGTGTACTGATGACCAATGTCTACTGGTCTTACCACTGGGCCCCTCAAAACAATTACTCCTTTTTTGCTGAAGATCTGAAATGAAACACAGCGAAGAGAAAGTTATATTGATGATGGATTTTCGATTATGGAGCATCAGGTTCAGGAAAATGACATAGTAAAATGTGGTGAAAATAGGCATTATTGAATTCTGTGTTCGTTTACCATGGCTTCCTGCGTTGATCACAGGCAATGTCATGTCGCTACTGTACTGGGATTTTCCTTCTATCGGTATCAATTCGTCAGAGAATTCGATTCACTGGTACTTCACCAGTAACCTTTGGAATGTTCATACGGCACAATGACCCACACTGTACACAACGTCAACAATCTTCTGCATTACTACATCCAAGGACACGTCGCATGGTTTTTTTTTATAAATAGTGAAAAATTAATCATGTTATACACGGGCAAATTGAATTTTAGTTTAATCAGTAAAGTCGCAAGAATCCAGAGTAAGTTCCAAAATGTCAGAAATTCACGTTCATTACCTTGGCCAGAATTCTAGCCCAGCAAGAGGGAAATCTGTCCCTCAATCCCCAGCATCCATGTAATCGCTTGCTCCATGTGTCCACTTGGAAACCTATGTGAAGGGATGTTCAGCCTGACAGAGAACTTGTGAGAATCCTCCACTGTCTGACCTAAAGCTGAAACAGGAGCTATCTATTCCAGCTTGGAGGGTAGCGAAGTGGAGGTGAGACAGAAAATATTAATTGGTGTAGATTCACATTGTTCTAATTGTGATTGTTTAAAAACCTGGGCCAGAAAAGACTCAAGCAGAATGGAGCAAAAGTAGGCCATTCTTAACACCGCTCCTGCCCGGCCACGCCATTCTGTACCATCACAGCTCACACAGCACTTTTATGTCTTTTTCCATCGTATCCATATCATCGTGTTGCCAAGTGGCTAACACATATTTATCGATCTCTACCATAAATACACATCGAGGTTATTCATCGCTGAGAGGAAAATGTTGCATTTGGAGCCAGTTGGGTTTCTTCATGAATGTCATAGGTTTTGCAGATGAGCAGCCGAGTCTGGTCTGAACACCTTTCAAACCATAAACTAAAACTCGACTCTGATGAGATTTGCATCCACAACTTTTGAATGGCAGTCTTAAGAAAGGCGTAGAAATTCAACGCGCTTGCCATTGCACCACAGAGTCGCGGCCTCACCCAGTTTTCAGCACAAAAGTTTGTCTTAGAACGATTTCTCTCAGGACACCTATCTCACGTCTGTCTGACCTCGTCGCACTTTCCAGTATCTGTTCCTTATCCACGTGTGCTCTGGATCTTCAAGTGTTCGGCTATATACTGCTGAAATGTCCTCATAACACTTAGCATTACCACATGTTCAAATAAGAAATTCCAGATTAACAACACTCTATGGTTGAAAGTGTTCTTCCTAAATCTCCACTAAACCGCTTTTCTCCTGCTTTTCAACTATGTCACTGGTTATTCTTCGTTCCCGAAAAGCCTCATCCTTGTCATAAATATCTATCCTCTTCATAATATGTGAATCTTAATCAGTTTCTCACTCAGTCTTCTCTGTGCTTAGGTACATAGCCCCAGCTGAGCTCATCTACCTTCACAATGGGAATGGCCCAGCCCTTGGCATTATTTTCATCTCCTGTGAACTTCTCCTCCTGCAATCAGACGGTTCCTGCAGTCTTGCAATTACAACTGAAAAAGAAATGTTCTTTTAAGAAATGCCAAAATGTCTGAACAAAATCAGCAGCTCTTGTCCATCTATGATGAGAAAGGACAGTTAACGCTTCGAGTCCAAAGATTCGTGTTCGGAACTGATGCGATGTGTGGCTGGGTGAAAAATGTGGAAGAGGGCGGACAGGATCCAAAATGATTGAACTCGATGTTGGGTCCTGAAATCTGCATGGTCTTTCAGTAGAAAATGAGTTGCCAATCTTCCAGCTTGCACTGTGCCTTGAAGAACTGCAGCAGACCTGAGACTGGTATGATGGCTTGGGCACACAATGCAATGTTAAAGTGACAGGACACTGGAAGACCGGGGTAATTTTTGTTGTTTCTGGACAGAACTTAAGTGATCTCAGCTTTGTCACCGACTCTGTTTTCCTCTCTCCATTGTAGAGAGATCACATTCTCAGCAGGAACTACAGTTTTCTGGATTCAATGAAGTGCAGACACATCACTGGAAGATGTGTCTGGAAGTTTCCACAGTGAGGAGAGACATCGAAAACTAGCAGGAAATGTATCTTACAACATAGAACGTTACAGTGCAGTACAGGCACTTCGGCCCTCAATGTTGCACCAACCTGTGAAAATCATGTAATGTCTATTGCAATGGAAAATTAACATTTCTTTTGAAAGCAATAAAAGCACAGGGAAACAAAAAAGTAAGGGCCTGACTTTGCAGAGGGCAAGTGTTGCAGACAGAAAGAAAATCTATGTTAATTTAAACCGAACTAATGGCAGACTTACAAGGCCAGCAAACTACCATATCAACAGCCAAGGAATTAGAAATAAAAACAACTCCATATCTGGAAAGGAACGCGAATCTTTCAGGCCACTGACATTGAAGTGTTGATAAGAAGAAGCGAATTGTACTTTAAAGGGAATATGTGAAAGCTATCAGGCGCCCATTATATGAGGCGTCTTGCCAATGTATTACCTGGGACATGGGAAACCTGAATTTGATAGAACGCGCTACATGCTGAAAACTTTCTGGCCCAAGAGAAGGAGAAACGGACATTAAAGATGGAACAACAAACAAATAAAGCTCAGCTTACTATGATGCAAATGGTCGCCCAGCCGTTGGAAGGAGGTGCTGCGTGAAAAGAAGTGCTGGCAGAGGTAAATCTGGCGGATGCTTTGTTTGCAGAGCAATGGACCACTGAGTGAGGCATTGCACGCCCAGACAGCCTCAATCGGCCCTGGAGGCTGTGCAGCAGGGTGACGAATGGAGGAAGGCTGAGGTGGAGGTGGGCAGCCCCAAAGTTACAGGTAAGCCTCTTTGCTTTATGCTTGGCAACGAAAACTCGCTTATGCTCATCTCTACTACTAACCTTATGGGCACTGAAACACGTCCCACGTCTATACTGAGCACTGAGTTTGCAAAGCGTGAACTATATTTTCAGTACAACGATGATGCATATAAGTCAATGCTTACATCTATGTTATATGTGGAAGGTCCACCTCTTACTTTATTGGAAGATACAAGGGCAACATATTCAGTTCATAAATCAAGGCAGTTCAGAGAGTCGATGCAAATAAAGATGAACGGAAGCTTCCTCAACTCAATGGGTACATCAGGAGTCGTGACACGAGAGATATTGACCGCACCCCTATTGTGAGAAACTAGTAATGGGAAAACATTCCAATTCTCATTTCTGTTATCGGAATCCTGTTCTGTTAATCTGATGTCTCGGGATCTCATAGTGAGACTGGGGTCAGATTTTCGCAGTACCCTGACGGGTTTGCAGGTAATACAAAAAGAATATTTAACAGTGCAGGCTGGAAAATATTAATCACGACCACTGATGCATGTCAGAGAGCGATAGGTTACGTGAGCGGTTCACTCACCCAGGAAGCAAGTAGCCATGGTAATCCCATTAACACCGATTTTCTTGCTGGAAATATGCTGCACTGCACAGCACACACACACACACACACTGCGATGGTCCTGACAAATCATAAGAGAAGGATTGGTACAGGAGATTGATTAAACCAGATCAGTTGTTATTGTGCGAATTTTATTGGAATGATCACCGATGTGCTGTCACTTTAAACTTTTTCAAGTATCTATGACGGTACGTAGACCCTGTGTGTTTGATGTGGAAGGCTCTTTTCCTCACGGATCATTGGCGAAGGCATCCAGCGACAGGTGTCAGAATTTTGGACCATGGGTACGACAGGCCCAAAAAACGAAAGATTGTATCTTCAGGGTCGATGTGGGTATCTGCCTAAATGCAGTTATAAAGACGTAAAGGAAGAAACTAAATTGGCTAACTCAGGCAGACAGGACAGTCCAGGTAATCACCGCCAGGAGTATCATCTGGCGTTTACCTATGGTAGATTTTTCGGACCCAAGATTAAGAAGGGTTCCAACTGTTTTCAGGGCAAAAGGCAAACACGATGTGGGGCTCATACGAACCCTTAAGAATAACCCCTAAGTCTGAGTATCGTCCTTGCAAAGCAAAAGAGCCGTTAAAACCCGAGGCTGTGCAAGGAATTACCCCAGTCTTTGAATCTCTCTTATAGGCTGAAATGATAATACCCCGTGAATAATCACTGGTGAGAACACCCATTTTTTTCGTTCAAAAAGGCAAACATTCCAGGTGAATCGGGGGAATGGAGGTTTGTTCATGACCTGCAGGTTATAAAGAACGCTGTTGATCCACACACTCCAAATGTTCCCAACCCCTATATTATATTGGCTCAAATTGCACCGGATGTAAATGGCTCTCTATTGTGGATTTAGCAAATGCATTGTTTTGTGTACTGTTACACGCTGACAGTCAATTCTGCTTCACATTTCCATTCAAAGGCAAATAGTATACTTTCACGTGACATTTTCAAGATTACTGTGAGTTCCCACCATAATTCAAGAGGCTCGACACAGGAGTCTGGAGACTCTTGTTTTAACCGGGGGGGGGGGGGGGGGGGGGGTCAGCGCTTCGGCAGTATGGAAGCGAATGCTTAATCGCAGCATCAACAGAGAAACAATGTGAGAAAGGTAGGCTTGCGATGCTCTGCCATCTAGTCTCGCAAAACTACAACTTGTGGAACAACAGTTGAAGTTCTTAGGTTGGAAGCCCGAGACCAGACGTGTAGGATTCACCAATTTAGAATCTGGATACGACGTTTTATTGTGGATAGGTCAGCATTCAGAAGCAAAGAGATTGGCCAATGTCTGGTATGTTGTAGCAACTACCCACGAGGTAGTCAAAGCGGGATCACTTCCTTCTCATCTGTCAGCGCAAGCAGCAGAGCTGATTGCCTTGATTGAGGCATGTAAATTGACCGAAGGCAGAACAGTGAATATTTACATCGACAGCAGATATGCATTCGGGGTTGTACATAATTTTGGATCCTTGTGGAAATACAAGGGCTTCTTGACCTCCACTGGAAAGTCAATCACATAACATGGCCAGATCTCTGACCTCCTGAAAGCAGTCCGATTGCCTAAATCAATCACTGTGTGTCCATGTGAAGCCCACAGGAAGAATTATGATTCAATTTCTCAAGGCAATGAAAATGTAGACTCCGCGGCAAGGACGGCAGCCAATCAGCCGCCAAGTGATCAGTTTGGCATGTGTATGTCAAATATTTGTAATCCAAAGCAGACTGATGGGAGTTACAGTCGCAGGCCACATCGAAGGAGAAGCGTGAATGGACAAGGGCAGGGTGCAGAATGAGGGAATGGGTGTAGTGTGGCCCCAATGGTAATCCCTGTCTGCCACGATCTTTATTCCCTTTCTATGCCAAAGTAACACACGGTAAGGACCATGTGTCAAAAGTGGGGATGTTCGACAATATTTCAGCACGCTGGTACAGAAAGGGATTTACTCATTACTCATTTTAAAAAAGTGAATAATGTGTTTTCTGTGCCACTAATAATGTGGGGAGGGGAATACAAATGAATCAGGCAGAACACCCCCAATCCCAATGACCCTTTGAACATTTACAGATGGATTTTATTGAACTAACACCCAGCGAGGGGAAAAGGCATTGTCTGGTAATAGTTGATGTTTTCCCAAGGGGTAGAAGTGCTCCCACGTCTAAACAGGATGCCAATGCAGTAGCCAAGGCTTTGCTAACTGAAATAATTCCGAGATGGTGCATCCCTGAAAGGCTAAGCAGCGACAATGGAAAGCCATTTATAAATATTGCCCTACATCAGATCAGTGATTACTTGGAAATAAAGGTGAGGCAACATTGTGCCTATCACCCAGCGAGCGGTGGGGTAGTGGAAAGAGAGAACTCTACCCTGAAAAATAAATTGGCAAAATGTTGTGAGGAACTAGAGGTGACATGGACAAAGGCATTTCCAATTGTGCTCATGTATATGAAGGAGAGGAAGAGTAAATCTTAGGACGTTTGAGATTTTGTTTGGAAGGTGGCCCAATACAGCAATTGGCCAAGACCGATTGTAAGACAGATAACAGACCACTGTGAGGACGAGATGTTATGTTACGGTATAAAACTCTCCACACTTCTGTCTCAAATACAAAATCAAAAGAAGGGCAGCACTACCCCAACCAGCAGAAGGGAAGATGCACAATCTAGAACCTGAAGACTGGGTAGTGGTGAAAGACTTCAGGAGCAAAAGCAGGAAGGCGAAGAGCTGGCTGGGACCGTTCCAAGTGCTCCCGACAACACAGACAGCTGTTAAGATCGCCGAAAGAGCCACGTTGATACGCGCCAGCCATTGCAAACGTGTAGCTGACCTTGAGGAGACATTGGACAACACCGGATCCAAATAATTGTAAGTAGTGATTAGAAGACTCATAGAAATATGGGCCTGCATGGCAGGACGAGTCGTGAAGGCAGGGGTGTCTGGGATACAACCGCAGACGTAATCTTAACCAAGGATGTTAAGTTGACCTTTACATGCCACCCATGCCCGTTTGGTTCCCAGGACGACTATAAATAAGGCAATAAATGTTTACGCAGAGATCCTTGTGTACCCAGTTACTGGCACTGAGTAGTATCCACCATGGCTGCAGGTACACCTGACACGGGATATCGGTTTCCTGTTATCAAAGAAGGAGGTGCCATGGGCAAGGGTAATAATAACCAAGATTCAGAAGAGTGATGAGGAAGCCTCGTGGTGTGGAATAGATAGACCCTTCTCCGATATCTATAGACAGGTGAATATAGTGGTACAGCCTCGCACCCACCCCACCCGAGATGCAGTGCAAGAAATAGTGGCCCCTTGAATATAAAAGATGAATGTCCAATGACCCGCACTGCAGATGGGCGGAAAGGCCTTTTACAAGCTGACAGAAATGGAAGAAAAAAAGTAACTGATGTGCAGCGAAAATGATCACAAATGAAAAAAAGTAAAAGTGGATTCATTGAGAAAACTTACAGCGCCATATTTCACTTTCCGTGGAAGTCTACTGTTAAGGACTCAGTGCTCTCACTGCTGTAGCAATGGGGGATTTCCTCTGACCGTTTATGTTGTTGACAACCTTCCCAAAGCAGGGAATGTTGTGTGGAGCTGGCAATTAATCGAGTATTGTCACAAACAGGATTCAGACTAGCATAAAACAAAGAAGTGCGAATCCAGGAAATCTGAATCAACAACAGGAATTGACAGAGAAACTCTGCAGGCCTGACAGCATCTGTGGAGACAAAGAGATTTAATGTTTCATATCACAGATTCAGGCTACTTATGCTTTTTATTGTTTTATTGCCGGGGTAATTGTCAATTTCACTTCGCGATACAGCATATTTACCAGAATCTCTCATTAGCTGACAGACGTCATCTGTAAAAATGCAAAATTCCTTTATCGGCTGTAATGCTGTTGCTGTTGCCCTGAGTTGGTGAAAGGCTGGCCTTCATTATCTTGTTCTTCTCCTTTATGTCGATGAGCCACCATGGTGAATGGAGAATTTCTGTTTGTCTCACTTTGTCTCTCTGTACCACCTCACTCTCTTCTACATTCTCCCACTCTCTGTCTGTCAATATCCCTCATTTTTCATTTCTACTCTTGGAAAAGTGTTAAGATCGCAGGCTGTTCCGTGGCTTTCTCCGCCCCCTCGGCCAGAATGTGTAGAACTGGGCTCACAGTCTCCAAGTAATGTCTGTGTTACTTGGGTCTGAGATCAGGTAACATTTGTTCACTCAAAACGTTATGAGCTTTTACAATTCTAAATAGTATTCATAATAGACCAGAAAAAAAGCAGTTTCACTACAATTGTAGGATTTCTATGATGCCATTGCTGTTTGCCTAAAATCAATGAATGGTGACAGCAGACAATGAGAGCCATTATCTCATTGGATGCGTTATTACTACAACATTGTCCTGCAAGTCTGCAGTGTCTCCTGCGTCTCTTTATTATTCCCAAAAAACTTGAAAAGACGGACGGAGAATAATAGTAGAAGAGATAGACAAATCCTTGTCGAACAGAGTAAAAAGAACTCTGCGTTGAATTAGCAGGATAGAACAAAGATTAATGGGTCCACATCAGACGGTAGGGCTTGGTAGCACGAAATAACAACGGTCTGAGCTCAAACACAAGAAGCATGCTGAGCCGTCACTTTCGCGATGTTGGATAAACAATACGGCTTTTACTAGAAGTTTAAACAATGAACTTTCAATGTACAGAACATTTGACAGCATTTGACACCATTAACGCCTAGTTATTACCAAATGCTTTAACTGACGAAACCACAGACATTGTTCTTCAAATCAATAATGGCATTTAATGAAGTATTTGATCACAGTTATTCGGACCACCTTTCTGTAATAAAGCTGCTCGATGAGAATTTATATCAACGTCCGCTTGTGCAGGAAAGAAGTTCACAGCTGGTGACTCTCCAATGAAAATGTACAGGAAGAGGCAATCTCTTCTTGCTTTGATTTCAAACTGATGCCTTCACCTCTTTAACCTGACAGGATAAACAGAATGCTTTCATCATCCCTGGGCCGATTTACCGCGTGAATATGCACAGAGGGAAACTCATACCAAGAGACCAGGGTAATTGTGGTGAATTTACCAGCAGTGGTGTGTAAGTCGGTGTTAACAGTGGGCAGTAAGGGCTAAACCATTAGCACTGACATTCATCCTTGTGCCAACAGCTCCTCACTCACTTTCTGCCTCATTCATCCCAGTCATAATTGACTTTCAGGTTATCCTACTTTCCCTTCGAAACTTTACATTTGTTCCGGATCACTTTTGGGTTTCCAGTTGGAAACTGCAGCTTTTTCAAACGAAATTCTGAAGAATGCACGTCACTCTTTGGGATAGGCTTCACTGCCCAACCATAATTACTCAAGAGATTGAGATGGTAAGTTACTTTACTTCGTCCTCGAAGTGCTCAACACAGTGATACAGCCATGATGTCGATAGGGAGGGAGTTCCAAGAATTAGACATAGCGACATTGAATGAACAGCGAGATAGTTTCAGCTCAGAAAGGCGAGATCCTTAGAGTGGATTTGCAGTGACAATTTATTCGTGTATGTGTTGCCATGGCTGCCAGAGGATGTAATGGAGGCTCGTACAATTGCAACATTTAAGAGGCATTTTAAATGGTATATGAGTAGGAAGGGTTTGGAGGGATATGGGCCGTATGCTGGAAAGACGGACCAAATTGGATTGGGATTTCCGGTCAGCATGGACAGGTTTGAACGAAGGGTCTGTTTCCCTGCAGTCCATCTCTATGACTCTATGATTCCAGTTGGATACAATCAATCACTGGATTCCTTCTGGCAGAACCGGGTCTGTGCTCTCTGTGGAAGCAGAACATGGTTTTCATTCAGATTAGCCACAAGAAGAGAAACAAATCTTCATAGAATAGAAACAGAGTTAATCGTGCATTTCAAAGTCCTCCTCTCATAACTCGGCGAGGTGAGAGATGAAACAGTTCTGCTATTAAATTTGGAGACTGGGAGAATGTTTGGAGACGGAGTAATAAAAGAGAAACTGAGTATAAAGTTGGGAGTCAGGACATATTCAATAAAAAGGTAGACGGAGATGGACATGGAGAAATAAATGTCACTGGTCTTGAAGACTTAACTCGATTTTCCATTCCAAGATTCTACCAGACTTGCTGAGATTTTCCCGCAATTTCTTTTGTTGGTACTGAAACAGAAGGGAGTAGTGTGAACCTGGACCAATCAGCTATGTCTGCTCTGTGGACGTTTGAATTCCCTGTTCGAACAAATCACTTCTGACTCACACAGAACCCTCACTATCCTGCATCACCCCCACCCGTGTTACTGACAATAAGCTGTTCATGATGTAAACCCATATCGGTACACAACAGCATCATTTACCGAGTGAATTAGGAAAATTTCAGGAAGACTTCCATTCGGTTTCCATCAGAGCATTCTCATTCAGTTAATTCTATTGCAGCACCATTTGACACGCAGCTGTCACTCTCATGTGGCCATTCGCATTCGACGTCTCTGGACACTTTGGTTGGGGCACGTTTGGAATGGTACTTCACGTTTTGGAAGGGACATCGTTTATAGTATATTCGGCTGAACTGATAACCTTGTCTCTTGCACCTGCAGTACAGTGGAGACAGTTTTCACTCAGAAACCAAGAGATGATCAAAAACGGAGGAAAAATGTGTCAACAAAACCTGCCTCAGTGAGCGAATTCGCTCTTGTAACATTAATGGAGAGCGGCAAACATATTAACAAACAACAGCGCCCTGCGTGGGTCTCGATCCCACGCCATTGAGATTAAAGGTCTCTAGCTCTACCGACTGAGCGAGCCAGGACAGGATTGGTGTTGGTTAATTTATCATTTCATACTGAGTTTAATTCAGCTGACACGGCAATTTTCAAAAATCTCGTTCATTCCTCCCCATTGCAACTAACATTATTCAAGTCTTTTCAATTCTCAGATTTATTCCTTCAGACCATTGCAATCCATTTAGGCCTTGCCCCGGGATTTACGATTCTCTGTTAATATTTTCATATTTCGACCATGATCCTTAGGTCGCCGAAGTGATTCCCAGACAATCTGGCAGACTGCAAATCAATCGGGAAAATACCTCAGGAAACCAAATCATTTCTGATTAGAGTGTAGGGAATCCCATCTGCTGAAGAGACAGAGTCCTCACCATCAACACTTTCTTTGATCTACCTGCCTACAAAGTTTACCACTTCTAAATTCGAGACAGAAATTCTGATTATAAAATGTTTTAAAAACAGGAACAATCTTCTGAAGCCATTTCCAATTTGAATTACAATTTTTTACCCTTTCACACGGTAACAGCCGTTCCTGAGGAAGGAGTTTCCATGAGCTGTGTCCCAGGTCTGGGCAGGAAGCCGCTGATTGAAACAGCAGTGGCTCCTTTCTGGTGGCAGCAGGGGCTTGTAGAGAGTGGGGTCACATTCTGCTGCACGTGACCGTTTCACTCACTGCGGACTCAGGGTCAATCATGGATGGGTTCTCGTGGTTGTAGTGTCAGTACATGGTCGGTCTCAATACTTAGAGTCATAGAGTCATAGAGATGTACAGCTCTGTGCTCTTTTTGGGCGAGGAGAACCAACATTTCACCCAAATGCACTGACCATTTGAGACACAGCAACTGGCAGCAAAATTGTGCGTCTACATATCCAAACGCACAGTGCTCGAGAGGATGTGGACAGCAGTAGTTCTCATTATTTTAAGAATCAGTTGCTCATGTACCCGTGTTTATCGCAGAGAGAGTGAGAGACCCGAGGAGTAACAAACACACCCATAAAACAATATCATGACCTATGTAGTTCTGTCATAAAAAGCTGCCTGCTGCTGTTCTATTGCAAAGTTGGGTTTCAAACCCACGACGCACTAGAGACTGGACCCTAAACCCAGCACATTAAACCTCTCTGGATTAGTTGTGCTGGAAGAGCACAGCAGTTCAGGCAGCATCCGAGGAGCAGTAAAATCGACGTTTCAGGCAAAGGCCCTTCATCAGGAATACAGGGTTTCACCCGAAACGTCGATTTACTGCTCCTCGGATGCTGCCTGAACTGCTGCGCTCTTCAGCACTACTAATCCTCAATCTGGTCTCCAGCATCTGCATTCATTGTTTTTACCTACATTAAACCACTCGGCGACGCTCCCTGACGATAACTAAGCGCCAAACCTGTCAAGACTAATGTTTCAGCATCGCTTCACTTCAGGCAATTTCCCCTGGCGCTTTCTACGAATACCTTCGCATAATTAAAAAAATATTTACAATGATTTGAAAGGTTTGCACGGTGTGGACATTAGTGAGAAGCTGAATATTCTTCGACAGTTTTCCCTGGAGCTGCAGGCCTGAGGGATGTCCTTGGAAAAGTTTACAAAATCATGAGGTAGACGAGCAGAGGACATAGTCAATCTACACTTTTTCAGAAGTCACGTGAGTTTAAAGAGGGATAGCATAGGTTTAATGTGAGAGCAGTACAATTTGAAAGGGATGTGAGCGACACTTGTTTTTAATACAGATATTTTTGTGCGTGTGGAATAAGTTGCCACATTGAGTGGCAGAGTTTGGTGCGCTCACAACACTTCAAAGGCATCTAAATGGGTATGCAGACAGGAAGTGTTCGGATAGATAAGGGACAAATATTGGCAAATATGTTTCGATTAGTTACGGTCATCTGTTCAGCAGGTGCAAGTTGGATAGGAAGGTTTGCTTCCGTGCTCGGAAATTCTGTGATACTCCAGGACCTGACAACAGTTTCAATAGATCAATTGCAAAAACGCATGCTGTTTGTTACTAAGTCAGCGCATTTGAATTTTATTTTTTCTTGAGGCGTAATGTTTTGAAATGACATAGAGAGGAATGTTTTCCAGACATTTACAGACAATGACCATTCTCCTTGATACATTCCTTGATACAATCAAATAATTTTGTTGACTAAAAAAACCTCACAAATCGTGTTATCCCCTCAACTCTCCAGTGAATCCAAAAACTGACAGCTCTTAACGTGGACCAGGTGCAAAACTCAAAAGGCAGAGTCATTATCAGACACACAAACTCATTACTTCTGTCTGTGAGGCAGTGCGAGACGTGTATGTCAAGAACTGTTCACACAAATAGTACCGAAGCAATTCCAAACGGAGCTTCCCGACATTCTGGAGATTTAGAGCATTGCCAAGTAACAGAAAGGGCTCAAGTAACATAAAACATAACAGAAAACTGTACCATGCAAAGTGAATATTACCAATTATATTCTCGATTAAATTAGGTCAACAATGCGCTGGTGCCTCCATCTGATCGAGCAAGCCAATCTCCAGCCTCCCTCACCAGAACAGTAATGGAGGAAATGAGAGAAATATAACAACGTTTCACGTTGCGATTGCCCACCTTTTACCCACAACAACAACAAAAAACGAGGGAGCAGATTCAGTGCAGGATCTGGCTTCACAACAGCGGTGAAATAACGACGTCCACTCACTTTCAGTGAAAGCTGTGAACAACTCACATTGTCCAGAATATGAAGACACAGCGCAGGCTGTTTAGTTCCCATATTCTACTGCTGCCCCGACATTCATACGAAAATGTACATTTCCAAAAGAGCGTCTGTAGCTGTGGAATGACAGTGGCAGCTGTTTCCCCTCGCTCTTACTGCCGCCCTTGGCAGTGTAGGGGCTGGTATTCTCATCTTGCACGCGGTAGTTGAGTGTGCAATTGTCTGTTGTGGAAAAGCGGAGTGTTTTGGAGCAGAAAGGAGTGAAGTTCGGATGCTTCTGGAGTTCTTGTTGAAAAGTTCGGTGACGCGAGGAAGATGGTTTGCAGACTTTTCCTCGCCTGTCTGGGTGACATTCTCAGCGCTGCAGAGGTTCCTGTGAAGCGCTGCTCTCATGTTTTGGTACGAATTCATTTGGTTTCATTCTCGCTGCTTCCGTTTGTTGGGATTGCAGATTGGGTCCAACGGATGGAATCCGTGGATGAGTGCCCTGCTTCCAGGAATTGTCTGGCTGTCTTCTGCTTGCCCTGTCCTATTATTGTTGTGCTATTCTAGTCGAATGTGTGGCCCTTGCCTTTTTTATGTATTGCTACTAGGGACTGCTGGACTGACGTCCACACAAATTCTTTGACAAGAACCAATATCCACACACCTTCATTCGCAGATGCATGGCACACAAAGTTCGCAGCGAGGATATGCTTTGAGGTAATTTTTAAATCATGCTTCCCTGTATTAAAAACAAATTCTGGAAAACGATATCCAGACTCCTCCGAACATTCGGACTTATGACAACACAGAAACCGAGAGCCTCACTGAGACAACAACTCACGAGAAAACAAGGCCCAATCCGCATCATGTGCAGGTCAAACGTGGTTGACGAGATTCCACGCAGGGACTGCACGAAACACGACAAAGGAGAAAGAGGCTGACAACTAGAGAGCTGCATTCATAATTTCACATGGACTATAAACGCCTCCGACAGCTGTTCCTTGCAGTTATGCACAGAATATTGAATGTCTCTGATTCCAGGGCTTGGAACTCGGATGATATGACCGTCTGCAGCACTGGTTACTTCCTTGTGTGAGGTAACTCCTGATGGAACACATGTGACACTCTATTGCTCATTGAGAAATATATCCAAAATAGGAGCTCAGAGCAGCATTTCTGTTGTCTTTCTGGTGCTGTCCCTGACATGCCCTGTGGCACTACACTTATTCTGTGATTCCTGAGGGTTTCGCACATGCTTCCACGATCGTATTATGGGCAGTAATCTGCATTTTCGCTTCAATAACGGGTGTGTGAAGCGGAGGTCCACAATTCTCTATTCAATTTTTCTCTTCTTATGCGCAACTGCAATACAGTAAAGGATCAATTAATATTGTAAGATGATATACAGAGGCGTGTGAAATACCGAAGTTTTAATGACATTTATGCAATGGTTAGAGATTACCTTGATTCAGGAAGTAAGAATGTAAAGTCTGTTTGGCTGGATTTGAGGAACAGTGAGGCATGAACTCACAAGCATGTGTAGTTTACAAGCCCACTCGCAGTAACCACAAAGCGAAATAAATCGTACAAGGAAAAAATATTGTGTGTGAGTGACAAAAATGGCAATAGTCATGCTTGATCTTAACTTCCCATCTAAAACTCTCGGTTCCATTGTAAAAACGTTTGCAGAACAATAATCAAATAATCCCACATGTCCCATAAAACATCACGAGGGATATCTTGGTAATTGATTACTCTACTGGTGACTTAATTTTCCTATTTTCTTGGAAACCATCTCTTTAATTGTGAGCATCAGAAAAGGCTTTCCTTTGCCAGCAAGAAATAAATATGTGATTAACCTTTGTTCGTTTCATATATAAGAACACTGAGACTCCTCTGCACTGCACATCTTTTGTGTTTCTATCGATTTTAATAGTAGCGTGTCTTTTGATTCTTCCCAATCAGTCTCCCATGGGGAACATTGTTGAACGCCTTACTGAAGTCCAAATAGACCACATTTACTGCTCTGCCCTCATCAATCTTCTTTGTTACTTCTTCAAAAAACTCAATCCCGACATGAAACTGCATCTGCCAAGAATACTCCAATTGTTGGAGGGAATCCTGAGGAACAGAATGTACATGTATTTGGAAAGGCATGGACTGATTCGGGACAGTTAACGTGGTTTTGTGCGTGGGAAATCATGTCTCACAAATTTGATTGAGTTTTTTTGAAGAAGTAACAAAGAAGATTGATGAGGGCAGAGCAGTAAATGTGGTCTATATGGACTTCAGTAAGGCGTTCAACAATGTTCCCCATGGGAGACTGATTGGCAAGGTTAGATCTCATGTAACACCAGTGGACCTAACACCGACCCTTGTGGTACGCCGCCAGTACATGGACACCAAGAAGAACATGTTCCATTAACTACAACACTGTTTTCTATTGGCAAGCCAATTACTGATCAAAGCTGCAATCTCTCCCACAATTCCATTCCACCGCATTTTGTATAATAGCCTATTGTGGGGAACCTTATCGAACAACGTTCTGAAACCCATATACACCACATCAATCGGTTTACTGTAATCTCCCTGTTTGGTCACTTTGTCAAAAAAGTCAATAAGATTCGTTAGGCAAGGCCGATCCATCACAAAACCGTGCTGACTGTCCCTGATCAGATTATTCTTTTCCAGATGGTCATAAATCCTATCCATAATAACCTTTTCCAACACGTTACTAACAACTGCAGTGAGACTCACTGGTCTGTAATTACCAGGGTTGTCTGTACGACACTTTTTGAACACGGGAACAACGTATGCTATGCTCCATTCCACAAGCACTATTCCTGTAGATAACGATGATTTGACGATCGATGCCAAAGGCTCATCAATCTCTTCCCTTGCTTCCCAGAGGATACTAGGACAGATCCCATCCAGCCCAGGGGACTTGTCTGTTATCACACTCTGCAGTATTTCTATCACCTAATCCTTGTGAACCTCAATCTCTAGTACTCTGGACGCAAGTATCTCAGTATCATCCTCGCCAACATTTTCATTTTCTATAGCGAACACTGTCGAAAAATATTTATTTAGCGCTTCCCCAATCTCCTCTGACTCCACACACAACTTCCCATTATTATCCTTGATTGTCCCAAATTTAACTCTCGTCATTCTTTTAATCCTGACATACCTATGGAAAACCTTAGGGTTAACCCTGATCCTATCTGCCAACAACTTCACATGTCTCCTCCTGGCTCTTCTCAGCTCTCTGTTTAGATCTTTCCTGATATCGTTGGAACCCTCGAGCGCTCTAACTGAGTTTTCACATTTTGTCCTAACATAATAAGACTTCTTGTTGTTCTTGACCAGGGACTCCACTTCCTTAGTAAACCACGGCTCACGCGTTCTATATCTTCCTCCCTGCCTGACAGGTACATACTTATCTAGGACACACAGGAGCTTTTCCTTGAATAAGCTCCACATTTTAATGTGCTCACCCCCTGCAGTTTCCTACCCCATTCTACGCTTCCTAAATCTTACCTAATCTTCCTAAATCGTGGGACCTGCGCCTCACAACACACTTCATATTCAACAACCAGATATACGAACAAATCAACGGAACACCCTTGGGCTCACCGATGTCGGAACTCATAGCAGAAGCAGTAATGCAAAGGTTAGAGCAGTCTTACCGCAAATTCAACCCAAACACTGGTTCAGATACGTGGATGACACCTTTGTAATCATTAAAAACACGGAAATAGAGAAAACACACAGGATCATCAACTCCACACTCACAGGAATCCGATTCACGAGAGAGGAAGAAAAGGGCAACCAACTCCCATTCCTAGATGTGATGGTACAGAGAACACCTAACGGAGAATTCACCACAAAGGTACACAGGAAAGCCACAGACACAGACCAAGTCCTGAATTATGAGAGCAACCACCCCAACATACACAAACGAAGTTGCATCAAGACACTATTCAAAAGGGGCACAACACACTGCAGCACACCAGAACTGCAAAAAGAGGAAGAGGAACACCTATACAAGATATTCGCCGAAAACGGATATCCTCGCAATTTTATCAACAGATGCCTAAGGGATAGACCACGGAAAGAGGACATGCCACAACCCAAAGGACTAGCCACACTACTACACATCAAGAACATCTCCGAACTGACAGCCAGACTACTGCGACCACTAGGACTCATAACAGCACACAAACCAACAGCCACACTCAGACAACAGCTTACCAGAACTAAGGACCCGATACCCAACATGAGCAAAACAAATGTAGTATACAAAATCCCATGCAAGGACTGCACAAAACACTAAATAGGACAAACAGGAAGACAGCTAACGATCCACATCCAGGAACATCAACTAGCCACGAAACGAAGCGACCAAATATGCGTAGTCGCCACACACACAGACGACAAGCAACATGAATTCGAGTGGGACAACACTACTATTATAGGGCAAGCCAAACAAAGAACAGCCAGGGAATTCCCAGAAGCATGGCACTCATCCACAAACTCCATCAACAAACACATCGACTTGGACCCAATATACCAGCCACTACAGCGGAGAGCTGAAACTGACAACAGCAAGCGGCAAGGACAGGCCACTATAAATGCCACACGAAACACCACAGAAGCGCTTCACAGGAGGATCCCAAGCACGGAGGATGCCACCTCGACAGGGGACAAAACGTTTCCAACAAAAACTTCCACATCGGCGAACAGAAACACATCATTGTCTTGAGTGTTCCAGAGTTTTTCATTGTCCCAGAGTCCAGATGAAGTTTGCATTCCTCACGTACGTGAGCGAGAATGATTTCAATGTCTCAGATCAGTTCCTGTCCCGAGAACATCAGAGTCAATGTCCCGTCCTCTACTCGGTCCGACAGTTCACACTTCATCATCCCCCTCTGATTCCATTTCCCAAAGAGTTTCTCAAGATTTCCAAAGCTGGAGCCTAAATTATATGGTTTGCTTCCTAAACATTTTTTCAACTGCCAACTGACAATATTTTCACAGTATCTCTTCACAATCCTCTGGCTTGCACCATGTCCAGGGATGAGAAGTCCCGCTTGGTGGAGAGATTCCCGAGGCTGATAAGTTTCACTTTGGAACAAAAATGGTTAAGTGGCGATTTCCTGCGGTTGTTTCTAATGATGGAGAGGGAGCGGTGGGGAATGAGCACTTTGACGAGCAGGAGGAAGTGTTGCCAATGACCCGAGTCACAGAACAGTGGACAGGGATTAAAGGAATCTAATGAAAAGTAGCATTTCTGCTCAGGACGTGTCGAACAGTGTATCTGGAAAGAGAAACAGAGATAATGTTTTAACTATGGAACATTTCTGATGAAGAACTCGAGTTTCCCAAGTCTAATCAAATTACCGGCCTGGTTCACAAAATAGTTTTTCTGAACTTTGAGCGAAAATTGCACCAGCAGGAAAGCATTCACAACGTAGTCAGCAGGATTCGAGCCTACGTGGGGAAACCCCAATGGATTTCTAATCCATCGCCTTAACCACTCGGCCATGACTACCGACAGCTCAGGTGCGTTGAGCATTGACCAAATCAGCCGTGATCTCATTGAAAGCTCTTGCTGACTGATGAGCGAAATGCTCCCATCTCGTTTCATACCTTTGCTGTCATTTGTGAGGTGCGAGACACCAATGTAAAAGAAGAAAAGCACAAAGGTAGGAAAAGATATTTGCAGGCAAACTGAGTCAAAATTATTTATTGAAAGGAAAATCACACTTGGCAATTTGCCATATCTCTTTGCGAACATGACCAGCAGAAGTAAGTAAAGGAGCTATTGGTCTGAGTATTCTCGGACCTGAAGCAAACAAATAGTGACATATTCATTTCTTTTTCTGGCGAACGAAATGATCTTTCCTGATGGTTACAATGAAAGAGATGGTTCCCAATAAAAGACAGAGATTAATTCGCATGTAGATATATTTCAATGTGACACGATTCATTTTCAGTCCCTAATTACCCCAGAGATGGAGGAGGTGAGTTACTTTTCTTCACTCTTCAATTCCCCAGCACGGAGGTACAAACATGAAACCGCTAGTGATGGAGTTCTTGAATTGGGAACCAGAGACACTGAAGAAACTAGGCAAAAGTGAGGACTGCAGATGCTGGAAACCTGACTTTAGATCAGAGTGATGCTGGAAAAGCACAGCAGGTCAGGCTGCATCCGAGGAGCAGGAGAGTCGACTTTCTGTTGCCAGTCATGCTCCGCTGCACAAACAATTTTCGTTTTTGGCTCAGATTTCCAGCACCTGCAGCTATTTGTTTTATGTTAACCTTCATAATGTTTTGGACAAAACCAATGACCTGCCCGCATCGGAAAATCGGCAGTAGTACTGATACACCGATATGTTTGCTGAACAATACAACCATTCCATGAGCGGGAATACGATCCGGGCCACGGTGTTGAGAATACCGAATCCTCACAAATAAATAACAAGACAAGGCGATAGATACTATCGTACTTGGTGTAAATAAAACACCCTGTCTGAACATTTTCGTTGCAGATTTTTTTCAAATTGTCTTCGAAGATTTTCAAAGTGGGAAAAGGCCATTCCGCCCGTGTGCATTGCGGCTAATCAGAGAGCCATCTGTTCTCGTCGCAGTTTCGAACTTTGGCCCAAAGTCTCGTGTGTTCTAATGTTTCCAGGTCAAATGTCAATGAGGTTATCCTATGTTCTTACATGGCACAATAATGGGACAGAAGTATAACGAATTGTAACTCTTTTGAGGAACTCATGCTCATTTTCATCCACAGAGGGAGACACACCAGAAGATACCGCCAAACTGACGGAGGTGTCCGTTGTGGAGAGCTGGAATTTGAAATGGACAATAGGACAAATGCAAGCTTGACATGCGGAAGCACAGAGGCGATGTCCCGAGAGAACTTTCCAGGGGAGCGTCAACGTATACCACGGTTAAAGCAAAACATTCCCCCTCGAGCCAGGTAGGACTCGAACCTACAATCTTCTGATCCGAAGTCAGACGCGTTATCCATTACGCCACTGGCCCAAGAGACAAGCCTGCACTTGGCAGAATGTCGATATGTAATGCCATGGACTTTCACGGAATCAGAATTAAAAAGGTGAACAAGCAGCGAAGATAATCACCAACATTGCTTCACTTCGAAGTTTCCAATTTGCGAAGCAGTGCCTTTCACTGGCAAAGGAGAAACATTTGTCCTCAGCTGCCTGCTTCAGGGTCGCCTCCTTCTCTGCTGGAAGTTTCCATCGTTTTATTCACAGTCACGACGCGATTTCATGATCCACTCCAGTGAAAAAGTGTCATGGTGTCGTCCAAACAAGACCCTGCAGATACTCAGCGAGAGACCTCCGGTCATTTCGAGCTCAGGATGTGGAATTAGACGAGATGCGTGACACCTTTTATTGGCGCCGCCACTTCGCTGAAATTAGCGGCTCAAAACGAGCCGTTGTTGCATCAGCTTGATTTGTACCTTCCTGTCGTGCTTTTGCAAAACAACATCAGATAGATCCCATCCGGCCCAGCTGACTTATCTATTTTCACACTCTGCAGTATGTTGTGGTTCTGTTCGCCGAGCTGGAAGTTTTTGTTGCAAACGTTTCGTCCCCTGGCTAGGGGACATCATCAGTGCTTGGGAGCCTCCTGCGAAGCGCTTCTTTGATGTTTCCTTCGGTGTTTATAGTGGTCTGTCCCTACCGCTTCCGGTTGTCAGTTTCAGCTGTCCGCTGTAGTGGTTGGTATATTGGGTCCAGGTCGATGTGTTTGTTGATGGAGTTTGTGGATGAATGCCATGCCTCTAGGAATTCCCTGGCTGTTCTATGTCTGGCTTGCCCTATGATAGTAGTGTTGTCCCAGTTCAATTCATGTTGCTTGTTGTCTGCGTGTGTGGCTACTAAGGATAGCTGGTCGTTTCGTTTGGTGGCTAGTTGATGTTCATGCATGCGGATTGTTAGCTGTCTGCCTGTTTGTCCTATATAGTGTTTTGTGCAGTCCTTGCATGGTATTTTGTACACTACATTAGTTTTGCTCATGTTGGGTATCGGGTCTTAAACTACTGGACTTGTGCCTCACAACACACTTCACATTCAACAACCAGATATACGAACAAATCAACAGAACACCCATGGGATCACCAATCTCGGGACTCATGCAAAGGTGAGAACAAACAGTCCTACCACAAATTCAACCTAAACTCTGGGTCAGATATGTCGATGACACGTTTGTAATCATTAAAAACACGGAAATAGAAAAAAACACACCGGATCATCAACGCCACACTCACAGGAATCCGATTCACGAGAGAAGAAGAAAAGGATAGCCAACTCCCATTCCGAGACGTGATGGTACAGAGAACACCGAATGGAGAATCCCCTACAAGGGTATACAGGAAAGCCACACACACAGACGAAGTCCAAAACTATGAAAGTAACCACCCCAACACACACAAACGAAGCTGCATCAGGACACTATTCAAAAGGGCCACAACACACTGCTGTACACCAGAACTGCAAAAAGAAGAAGAGGAACACCTATACAAGGTATTCGCCAAAAACGGATACCCGCTCAACTTCATCAACAGATGCCTAAGAGAATGACCACGGAACGAGGACATACCACAACCAAAAGGACTAGCCACACTACCATACATCAGGAACATCTCAGAACTGACAGCCAGACTACTGCGATCCCAAGGACTCATAACGGCACACAAACCAACAGCCACGCACAGACAAACAACTCACCAGAACGAAGGACCCGATATCCAACATGAGCAAAACTAATGTAGTGTACAAAATACCATGCAAGGACTGCACAAAACACTATATAGGACAAACATGAAGACAGCTAACAATCCGCATACATGAACATCGACTAGCCACGAAACGACACAACCAGCTATCCTTAGTAGCCACACATGCAGGCAACCAGCAACATGAATTCGACTGGGACAACACTACTATCATAGGGCAAGCCAGACAGAGAACAGCCAGGGAATTCCGAGAGGCATGGCATTCATCCACAAACTCCATCAACAAACACATCGACCTGGACCCAATATACCAACCACTACAGCGGACAGCTGAAACTGACAACCGGAAGCGGCAGGGACAGACCACTATAAACACCGAAGGAAACATCAAAGAAGCGCTTCGCAGGAGGCTCCCAAGCACTGATGATGTCGCCTAGCCAGGGGGACGAAACGTTTGCAACAATAATTTCCAGCTCGGCGAACAGAACCACAACAACGAGCACCCGAGCTATAAATCTTCGCACAAACTTTGAACTCTGCAGTATTTCGAATATCTCTTCCTTGTGAACCTCAATCTCTTCTAGTCTAGACGCAAGTATCTCTATACCTTCCTCGCCAACATTTTCATTTTCAATAGCGAATACTGTCAAAAAATATTTATTTAGTGCTTCCCCTATCTCCTCTGACTCCACGCACAACTTCCCATTATTATCCTTGATTGTCCCAAATTTAACTCTCGTCATTCTTTTATTCCTGACATACCTATGGAAAGCCTTAGGGTTAACCCTGATCCTATCTGCCAACAACTTTTCATGTCTCCTCCTGGCTCTTCTCAGCTCTCTTTATAGGTCTTTCCTGATATCGTTGGAACCCTCGAGCGCTCTAACTGAGTTTTCACATTTTATCCTAACATAAGACGTCTTGGTCTTCTTGACCAGGGATTCCACTTCCTTAGTAAACCACGGCTCACGCGTTCTATATCTTCCTCCCTGCCTGACAGGTACATACTTATCTAGGACACACAGGAGCTTTTCCTTGAATAAGCTCCACATTTTAATGTGCTCATCCTCTGTAGTTTCCGACCACATTCTACGCTTCCTAAATCTTACCTCGATACATCGTAATTTCCCTTCCACCAGCTGAACCTCTTGCTCCGTGGAGTACACCTATCCCTTTCAATCACGAAAGTAAACCTGAGAGAATTGTGATCGCTGTCTCCAAAGTGCTCACCTACTTCCGAATCTAAAACCTAGCCAGGCTCGTTACCCAGTACTAAATCGAAAGTGGCTTCGTCCCTTGAAGGCATGTCTACATACTGAGTCAGGAGGCCCTCCTGCACACACTGGGCAAAAACTAACCCATCTATAGTACTCGTACTGTAGTGATCCCAGTCAGTATTTGGATGTTTTCTTGAGTGTTCCAGAGTTTTTCATTGTCCCAGAGTCCAGATGAAGTTTGCATTCCTCACGTAGGTGAGCGAGAATTCTTTCAATGTCTCAGATCAGTTCCTGTCCCGAGAACATCAGAGTCAATGTCCCGTCCTCTACTCGGTCCGACAGTTCACACTTCATCATCCCCCTCTGATTCCATTTCCCAAAGAGTTTCTCAAGATTTCCAAAGCTGGAGCCTAAATTATATGGTTTGCTTCTTAAACATTTTTCCAACAGCCAACTGAAAATATTTTCACAGTATCTCTTCACAATCCTCTGGCTTGCACCATGTCCAGGGATGAGAAGTCCCGTTTGGTGGAGAGATTCCCGAGGCTGGTGAGTTTCACTTTGGAACAAAGATGGTTAAGTGGCGATTTCCTGCGGTTGTTTGTAATGACCGGAGAGGGAGCGGTGGGGAATGAGCACTTTGAAGAGCAGGAGGAAGTGTTGCCACTGACCCGAGTCAGAGAACAGAGGACATGGATTAAAGGAATCTGATGAAAAGCAGCACTTCTGCTTAGGACGTTCAATAAAAACTGCAGAAACCCGATGTGTCGAGCAATGTATCTGGGAAGAGAAACAGAGATAATGATTTAAATATGGAACGTTTCTGATGAAGAACTCGAGTTTCCCAAGTCTAATCAAATTACTGGCCTGGTTTGCAAAATAGGTTTTCTGAACTTTGAGCGAAAATTATTCCAGCAGGAAAGTATTCGGACGTAGTCAGCAGGATTCGAACCTACGTGGGGAAACCCCAATGGATTTCTAATCCATCGCCTTAACCACTCGGCCATGACTACAGACAGGGCATTTGGGTTGAGAATTGACTAAATCAGCCGTGATCTCATTGAAAGCACTGGCTGACTGATGAGCTAAATGCTCCCATCTCCTTTCATACCTTTGCTGTCATTTGTGAGGTGCGAGACACCAATGTAAAAGAAGAAAAGCACAAAGGTAGGAAAAGATATTTGCAGGCAAACTGAGTCAAAATTATTTATTGAAAGGAAAATCACACTTGGCAATTTGCTAGATCTCTTTGCGAATATGACCAGCAGAGGTAAGCAAGGGAGCTATTGGTCTGAGTATTCTTGGACCTGAAGCAAACAAATAGTGACATATTCATTTCTTTTTCTGGCGAACGAAATGTTCTTTCCTGATGGTTACAATGAAAGAGATGGTTCCCAATAAAAGACAAACATTAAGTCGCATCTCGATATATTTCAATGTGACACGATTCTTTTTCAGTCCCTAATTACCCCAGAGATGGAGGGGGTGAGTTACTTTTTTCACGCTTCAAATCCTCAGCGTGGAGGTACAGACATGAAACCGCTAGAGATGGAGTTCTTGCATAGGGAACCAGCGACACTGAAGGAACGATGTAAAAGTGAGGACTACAGATGCTGGAACCTGATTTTAGATCAGAGTGATGCTGGAAAAGCACAGCAGGTCAGGCAGCATCCGAGGAGCAGGAAAGTCGACGTTTCTGTTGCCAGTCTTGCTGCGTTCCGCAAACAATTTTCGTTTTTGGCTCAGATTTCTAGCTACTGCAGCTATTTGTTTTATGTTAACCTTCATAATGTTTTGGACAAAACCAATGACCTGCCAGCATCGGAAAATCGGCAGAAGTACTGGTACACCGATACGTTTGCTGAACAATACAACCATTCCATGAGCGGGAATACGATCCGGGCCACGGTGCTGAGAGTACCGAATCCTCACAAATAAATCCTCACACGAACATTTTCGTTGCAGATTATTTTCAACTTGTCTTCGAAGATTTACAAAGTGGGGAAAGGCCATTCCGCCCTTTGTGCATTGCGGCTAATCAGAGAGCCATCTATTCTAGTCGCAGTTTCCAACTTTGGCCCAAAGTTTGGTCATGGTGTCATGCAGAAACTCAGCGAGTTCACTCAGACATTTTTGTGTGTGCAGAATGATTTGCCACATTTAAGGCAAATTCAATGGCACCCCGAATGGGTATATACACAGGAAGCGTTCGGAGAGATAAGGAACACATTTTGGCAAATATGGTTCAATTAATTTCGGTTATCTGTTCAGCAGGGACATGTTCGATAGTAGGGAATTTTTCCGTGCTCGGCATCGTTGATGTGCTCCCGCAGCTAACACCAGTTTTAATGGACCATTTGCAAAAAAATGCACTCTGTTTGTTAGGCAGTAAGCGCGTTTGCCTTTCTTTCTGGAGGGTGGATGGGACGAATTGACCCAGCGATGAGGGTCTTTGCGGACTTTTGCTGCCAATGACCATTCGTTTGGCACCTTCCCAATTTTGCCATCAAAGAGTTTGGCTGAAGAATAATACCGCACGGATAATGTTACCCCCCTCAGCTCTCCAACGAGTCCAGAAAATGACAGCTCTTCATGTGGAACAGAAGCAAAACAGAAAGGGTGGACCATTGCCAGGCACACCGAAGCATGCATGCTGCCTTTGTTGCAGTGCAAGCCGATTATGTCATGAACTGCTCAGAGAAACGGCAGCGAGGCAATTCAGGACATACTGGAGATTTAGTGCATTGCCAAGTCACAGGAAGTGCTCAACAAACATAAAACAAAACGGAACAGCAATAACCCATGAAAAATGAAGTTTACCAATTGCACTCGTGATGAAATTAGGTCAACAATGCGCTGATGACTCCATCTGATCGAGAGGACCAATCACCAGCCCCCTTCACCAGGACAGTAATGAAGGAAATGCGAGAAATACAAAAAACATTTCTCATCGCGATTGCCAACCTTTTCGCCACTGCAACAACAAAAACGGCGAGCAGATACAACGCAGAATCTGGTTTCATATCAGCAATGAAATAGTAATATCCATTCACTTTCAGTGAAAACGGTGAACAAAGGAAATTGTCTGAAATATGAATACCCAGCGCAAGCTACTTGGTTCCCCGATTATACTGCTGCACAGACTTTCATATTTAAAGGTACCTTTCAAAGAGAGTGTTTGTGGCTGTCCATATGACAATGGAAATTGTTGCCCTCGCTCTCACTGCCATTATTGATTATGTTGGGTTTGGCATCCTCACCTTGCACGCGGGAGTTCAGTGTACAATTCTCTGCTGTGAAAAATCGGAGTGCTTTGGAGCAGGAAGATGCGAAGCTCGTGTGCTTCATGGAGATGTTGTTGGAATGTTTTGCGGTGCTGGGAAGTGGGATCCTCACAGTTCTGGGTAACATTCTCAGGGTTGCAGAGCCTGTTGTGAAGCCTACTGTCCTGTGGCGTTTGGAATTGATTTAGTTTCATTGCCGCTGGGTCCGGTTGTTGGTGTTGCAGATTGGATCCTGATCAATGTGTTTATTGATGGAATCCATGGATGGGTGCCCTGCTTCTAGAAAATCTCTGGTTGCCTTCTGATTGCCGTGTTCTATTACTGTTGTGCTGTTCTCCAGGATGCTTGCTGTCTGTACGTATAGCTACTCGGGACAGCTGGCCGTGGCAATTACTGACGGCCACACAAATTCTTTGCCAAGAATATGTATCCCACAACTGCATTCCCAGATGTCTGGCACACTAAATTGTCAACTAGGATATGCCATAAAGCAATTGAAACACCCATGCTTCCCTTTTTTAAAATAAATTTCTGGAAACTGATCGCCAGACTCCTCTGAACACATGGATTTAGGACAGCACATAAACCAACAGCCTCGCTGAGGGAAAGCTCACCAGAAAACAATATCCAATGCCCATCTTGTGCAGGACAAATGTGGTTGTCAAGATTCCACGCAGGGACTGCACGAAACACTATATCGGAGAAACAGTCAGACAAATAGCGAGCTGCAATCATGAACTTCAGCCAGCCCGTATACGCCACGGGCAGATGTTCTTGTAGGTGTATGTAGGGCATTGAGTGTTTCTGATTCAGGGGCTTGGACCGTCTGCAGCACTGGTTAATTCCTTATGTTGTAACTACTGTTGGAACATATGTAAAACTCGATTGCTCATTGAGATGTACATCCAAAATATTAGCCGAGAGAAGTATTTTGGTAGTTTTTCTGGTGCTGTTCCTGTCATACCCTCTGGAACTGGACTTATTGTGTGCTTCCTGACGGTTCGGTGCATGCTTCCGTGATCGTACTTTGGGCAGAAACCTGCGTTTTAGCTTCAATGACGTGCGGTTGCAAACCTGGTACACCTCCCTGTATTTTGTTATCTCTTATTGTGTACAATTGCAACACGGCAAATCATTAATTTACATTGGAAGGTGACAAACGGAGGCGTGTGAAATGCCAAGGTATTAGTGACATTTATCAATTGATTGCATATTACTTTTATTCAGGAGATAAGGATGTAAAACGTGTTTGTGTAGAAATGAGGACCAGTGAGGAAAGAAGTCATCCGCAGGTGGAGTTTACAAGTGCACTCGCAGTAACCACTACGTACAAGAAAAAAAAAACTACATGTGAGTGATAAAATTTGGCAATAGTTACGGGTGATCTTAGTTTCCCATCTCCCACTCACGGTTCAATGGTAAAAAAAAAGTTTGGATGACAATAATCAATAAATCATATCGGTCCCAGAGAACAACGCGAGCCATATTTTGGTCATCGATTATTTTACAGCTGACTTAGTATCTGTCTTTTCTTGGAAACCATCTCCTTTGTTGTGACCATCAGGAAAAATATTACTTTGACATAAATAAAATGAAGATTATGTCACTAATCTTTGTTTGTTTCATGCCCAAGTACAATCAGACGACCTTGATCAACTCATTTAGTCATGCTAGCAAAGAAATCTGGAAACATGCCAAGTGTGATATTTCGCTCAATAAATAATTTTGATTCAGTTTGAATGAAACCACCTCTCCCTAAAGTTGTGCTTTTCTTCTTTTAAAATGGTGTCCGGTATCTTCCAAATGACGGCAAAGATACGAGAAGAGATGGAAGCAATTTAGCCTATCAAGTCTGCGACAAAATTCAATGAGATCATGGCTGATTTGGTTAATTCTCAACCCCCGTTTTTATCCTCATCTCCGTGATGCTCCATGTCTGTCTATCACAGCCTTGAATACACCTCGCCTTCACAGCCCTCTGTTCTTAGGAAACCCACGGATTTGCTACCCTCTGAAAGAGTGAATATCCTCCTTATCATTTTCTTAAATGTTTGATCCCATCAGCTGTGAGAACGCACTCTCGTCCCAATTTCTCGGGGGTGTACATCAGAGCAGAATAAGTCCCTGAAGGTAGGTCTGCACTCTCCAGTGCCGCTCCGTGTATTTGAAACATTTTCAGATTTTGACCTCTGATTAAAAATAGTAGACCTAATTTGCACATCAGATTTGCCAGTGGTGAATCTTTTCAAGAAGACTTCAATGAGAGTAATTCTACTGGCAGTGAATAGGGCTAGACAAATTAGATTACTTACAGTGGGGAAACAGGCCCTTCGGGCCAACAAGTCCACACCGCCGCGCCGAAGCACAACCCACCCATACCCCTACATTTACCCCTTACTTAACACTACGGGAAATTTAGCATGGCCAATACGCCTGACCTGACCTGCATATCTTTGGACTGTGGGAGGAAACCGGAGCACGCGGAGGAAACACACACAGACACGGGGAGAGCGTGCAAACTCCACACAGTCAGTCGCCTGAGGCGGCAATTGAACACGGGTCTCTGGCGCTGTCAGCCAGCAGTGTTAACCACTGTGCCACCGTGCCGCCCTAATGCAAGGACATTTTTCTTTCGCGATCTAGTGCTGTGTTTATTCACCTCTCTGCGCATGAAAATGGATCCTACCCATCCACTTTATCTCTCATCAATATGTGTGCAATTCAAATTGATGTGGCCATGACGACACGCGCGCAATGCTGTCTTAGTATGTCTTATGTAATGGAAAGTTCCAACCTGAAACACCTGTATTCGCTGTCAGACTCTCTTGCTTTCGAAAGGAGGAGGATGCTGGGGTGCCAAGAAAAGCCAAATCCTGGTGTTTCAGGTTGGAACTTTCCATTACATAAGATATATTAAGACAGCATTGCACCGTGTAGTCATGGCCGCGTGATACAGGTGATGGATTAGAAATCCATTGGGGCTTCCCTCCGCAGGTTCGAATTCTGCTGGTTCAGTTTTCAGTGATGTCATGCTGGACGAGTTTTCACTCACAGTTCAGAAATCTCGTCTCAACAAACAAGACTAGTCAGTTGATTAGACTTAGCAAACTCAAGTTATTAATCAAAAATGCAACACACTTATCTCCAATGCAAAACATTATCTCCATTTCTCTTTTCACAGTTACTGCCAGACCCATCGAGATTTTGCAGTATTCTTTGAATGTACTGTGCAGAAGTGCTGCTTTTGAATAGATTCCTTTTACCGCAGTCCTCCATTGACTAACTCTGGTCAGTGGCAACACTTCCCCCCGCTCGTCGAAGAGCCAATCCCCACCACTAATTTTCCCATCATTATAAATAGCCGCAGGAAATTGCTGACAAACCATCTTTGCTCCTAAGCGAAGCTCACCAACATCGGGAATCCCTCCACAAAACGGGACTTCTCATCCCTGGACATGGTGAAATACAGACGATTGTGAACAGAATTTGGGAAAATATTGTTACTTGTCAGGTGAAAAAATGTTAAGAAGGCAAAACACGTCACCCAGTCTCCAGCTTTGTGAATCTTCAGAAACTCTTTGGGAAAAGGACTCAGAGGAGAATGAAGAAGGGTGAATTGTCAGACTGATCGGAAACAGTCAGGACAACTTCCCATTCTTTAAGTGGACGGGACATTGATTCTGATGTTCTCAGGACAAGAACTGATTGGAGATATTGAAGTAATTCTCGGTCTTGTACATGAGGAATACAAATCTTATATGGACACTGGGACAAAGAAAATACTGATTTCACACAAGATACTGAGAGGTTCGAAGATAGATGTTCCCGATTGGAGCAGAGCTGGTTCCCAGTTACATGGATGTGTCTGTCGTGGACGGGATCAGACTGTTCCCATGTCGCTATTATGAATGTCCCAGTCTTTATTTCGGAAAAGTAAAACTGATAGAGGACAGTTGTCGTTCTGGGAATGGCAGTCTGAAGTGGGAGGTCAATCACAGACTGCTTTCAAGGATCGTCCAAGATGTTAGGTTGGAAGTATCAGCTCATTCGACTGTTAACTAAAATGTTACTGGTTCAATAGCGCCAGGGCGACAGTGATTGATGTTCTTACTGCATCTGTTTTCTGTGCAGCACCGTTTCGTGTTTCTAATGGGGTCGGGAAAATGTTTTCCAAACAGAAACATTTGGTATGACGAACGATAAAAAAAAGTTTCTGCATTGCTTTAATGGTTAATGTTAAGAACTGTGGATTCTGGGAATCTGAAGCAAAAACAGAAACTGCTGTCGAAACTAACCAGTTTGGCAGTGCCTGTGGGAGATTACCGAGTTCTGAAGAAGTTTTGAAATATTTGTCTCTGATTCTCTCTGAATAGACGCTGTAAGATCTGCTGAGATTCTCCTGGTATTTCTGTTCGTGGTTTTCACTGAATGCCTATTCCATTTATAAGGATTATACAACCAAACCCACCACAAACCAAAATTAAGAAATAACACCTCAGCATCTCACTCCACCGCAAGCCCAAGGATAACTACACGATACTGCACTTCTCCAGCTTCCACCCTAAATATATTAAAGAAGCCATACCGTAAGGACAAGCGCTTCACCTGCATAGGAACCGCTTAGATTAGGAATAATGCGACAGACACCTAAAGATTTTTAAGGATATCCTCATGATGATGGGGTACATGTTGAACTGATTGATCGCCAGTTCCGGTGTGCCACAGTGAAAATCTGCTGTGAACTCGTCAGAAGACAGACAGAGGATGCGACTAATAGAGTATCTTTCATCGTCAGTACTTTCCTGGAGTTCAGCACGTTCTTCACAGGATTCAGCATGTCACCGATGATGATGATCATCTCACTAAGAACATCCCCATGACTTCAATTCTCACCTTCAAACACCCAGCAAAATTATAACATACGACAGTTTACAGTAAACTACTCAGCCTTCACATAGCATTAACCACAACACCACAGCACCATGCCTTCGCAACCTTTGCAAGACATGGACACTACCATGACCCGTTGGTACACCATCCACCACGTACACGACAGGTACTCATGTGACTCAGGCAATGTTGTTTGTCACATATGCAGCAGGCAATGATACCACAAGATACCACAAGATACCCAGTAATGGTCTATTGGCGAGACCATACAGATGGTGTGCCAATAGATGAATGGTAACGGCATAACAATTGCCAGACAGGATTATTCACACCCAGTCGGGGAAGAGTTCAACAATCAAGGACATTTGGTTTTCAATCTTCGACAAAATGTCGGCCAAGGCGGCTTTCGAGATACACAACACCACAACATCGCCAAACAGAGTTGGATCGCCAACTGCCTTCGTTGTGGTGATGGCATCAACTATGATATTCGGTTAATGTCACACCACATGTGACCCACCACACTGTTCTGTATCTGTGAAATCTTCCTTATTGTTATGTTTTCACACCATCCCCGTGACAAGTTGTTATTGTCTCTCTGCCTTAATCACTTTGTTCAATATTGGCTAACTGATAATTTGGGTCAGACTCGCAGCATGCGACTCTAGCCAAATAAAAATCAGAAGAACTGGGAATGCTGTAAACCAGGAGCAAGGACAAGGGTTACTGGGCGGGGTGGGGGAACGGGACTGGGGCATCGTGGCGAAGGGGGCAGGTGTTTCGCTGGGCTGGGGACATATGTGGAGGAACATGAGAGTTAATGTTTCGGAACTGGTGACCCTTCCTCTGGTGTTTTAGTTGTGGAACGGTTTTCCAGTTGCTTCTGTTTCTGTTCCATGTCATTCCAGTGCCTTGATTTGTCTCCAGTACGACTTTATTTTAACGGTTTGTAATTATCTCTCTGCCTCACTTTGTTGGATCATAGGTCAACCATTCTGTTGGCACTCAGTTATTGACACATTACTCACACTGTCTGACACTCTTGTTCACTTGCAGAGACTAAGTCTTTCACACTCCCCTCCCACAATTTGCCTGATATTTTGATCTGTCTGCCCTTGATCTCTCTTCCCTTAAATTCAGTGTTCTGTGTTATTCCCTCCCACTTCACCTAACGAAAGGGCTCTGGTCCGAAATCTTGTGATTTCAAATAAACATGTGCATCTATAACCTGGTGTGATTTCTGAATTGGTCCATCGCAGTCCAAAACCGCAACCTCCACAGCAGGTACACCGAAACACCACTACACGCACTTTCCCCTCCACACTATGTTCAAGCTCATTTACTCCTGTTGCCGCATGTAATTCTGAGCTTGTTGTTGTTCGTGATGAAATCTTAAGGTTCAAGCGGTTCTTTTGCAATGTATGTACTTTGGAATGTGGTTCAATTTCAAAGAAAAACATACTTCAAGGGACGATATATGCTTCAAAGCTTTGTCTGAGTTGTTTAAATGTCTTTTATCTTGAACCCAGTGAGCTGACGGAAGAATAAACATGCTTTGCACTTCTACCACACGGTGCCAGGGACCCAGTTCAATTCCAGCCTGTGGCGACTATCTGTATGGTGCTTGTACTCCTCCCATGTGTGCGTGAGTTTTCCGCCCACATTATGAAAGCTGTGTAGTTTCGGTGGATTGCCAAATGGAAAAATACCCAACTTGTCCCGGTATGTGGACTTCAGCCTATTTCGCTGTGAGAAACTGGAAGGGGGTCGATTAGGAAGTGGTTTTTGTTGGGATAATCTTCACTGCTTTGGTGTGGGCTTGATAGACCGAACGGTCTACTTCCACACAATTGGGATTTTACGAAAATTATTGCGTTCGTGCGATTTTCCAGACAGTCCGAAAGATAAATAATGTTTCCAGGTGTCGTTTTGAATGTCTGCAAACGATATTCCAATTCTCACACAGGAGCTACACCTCGAAGTCTGCACTTCTGCAATTTAAAGTTGTGCATTCAGTGTTCACGCTTCGGAAATCACAGCTTTTTACCATTAAGATCAAATCTTGTGTTTCTTAATCTATATAATAAACAGTCGAATTAGTCTCATTTATCTACATTTAATGCATGTACTTCAAACTGATTGGAATGGTAACTTCTCAGATTCAGGTTCATTTTGATGGTGGATAGGTAGATGACAACGACTCTTCCCATCATCCCAAGTGGATTTGCAAGGCATCGATCAACAACGCTGAGCCGTGCTACTCCCTGGGAGAGAGTGAAGCGCGGTGATGGCCTGTTCGGTGACATCATACATGTATTTGTCTCCAGTTAGTTTCTATGGAGTAGGACTGACAATGAGGGGAAGTTCGAAGGAAAGAGCTGATTCTGGGAGGGGAAGCCTCTTGAAGAGGTTTTGGCAGTATCTGAGAGACTTTCCAAACTTCAATCAGGCAAAGTCATTGAATAAAATCTCGGGGGATGCCTTCTAACAGGAGAATGGTGTAACCGAAAATATATAACATTGCCTAAATGAAGATAAATACCGCAGTCTTAGCAGGACGAATGGTAAGAAGAACATAATTCGATGGATTTGACTTAGACTTGCATATCCTTGGTGGAGTGGGAGGGGGAGTTGAAATGTTGAGCCACAGGGTGGATGGGTTGGTTGGTCCGGGTGTCCCAGATGTATTCTCTGATACACTCCGCAAGTAGCCGCCCTATCTCCCCAATATAGAGGAGGCCACATCGGGTGCAGAGGATGCAACAGATGATGTGTGTGGAGGTGCAAGTGAATCTGTGGCGGATATGGAAGTTTCCTTTGGGGCCTTGGAGGGAGGTGAGGGGGGAGGTGTGTCTTCAACTCCCCCTCCCACTCCACCAAGGATATGCAGGTCTTTGGACTCCTCCATCGCCAGACCACAACAAAACGACGGTTGGAGGAAGAACGCCTCATCTTCCGCCTAGGAACCCTCCAACCACAAGGGATGAACTCGGATTTCACCAGTTTCCTCATTTCCCCTCCCCCCCACCTTGTCTCAGTCAAATCCATCGAATTCACCACCGCCTTCCTAACCTGCAATCTTCTTCCTGACCTCTCCGCCCCCACCCCAGTCTGACCTATCACCCTCACCTTGACCTCTTTCCACCTATCACATTTCCGACGCCCCTCCCCCAAGTCCCTCCTCCCTACCTTTTATCTTAGCCTGCTGGACAAACTTTCCTCATTCCTGAAGAAGGGCTTATGCCCGAAACGTCGATTCTCCTGTTCTCTGGATGCTGCCTGACCTGCTGCGCTTTTCCAGCAACACATTTTCAGCTCTGATCGCCAGCATCTGCAGAACTCACTTTCTCCTTCTAACAATTGAGTTTGACAAAGTTTATTTGAACAGTTCATTAAACTATTTGGATGTTTTGAAGTGGGGGAGGAGAGCAACCCTCTGATCCACTGGGACAGTGAAGGACTGACTGAAGGAATACCTATCCAATTGTGATGTTTAGTAGCTTGGAAGGGAACATACAGATAATGATTTTCCCATTCGTTTACTTCCTTTGTCTTTAGGACGATAGTAGTACTAGAGTTGGAGTGTGCTGTCAAATGGAAATTGTTGATGAATCAAAAAGCTGCGACAGTGGTGAATGGATTGAAATTATACATAAAGTGCCAAACGAACGGGCTCATTTGCCATGGAATGGAACGTTCTGAAGAAACTCAGCCGACCTGGTAGCAACTGTGAAAGTATCAGAGAAGTAATTTTTCTTGTCCTACATGTCCTCTCTTCAGTACTGTTCTGAAGAAGAGTCATTTTGGCCTCAAAAGGTTAACTGTATTTCTCTCCAAGTATGCTGTTAGAGTTGCTGAACCTCTCCAGCACTTTCTGCTTTCATTTCAGTTATTAAATGTCCGCAGCATTATCCTTTTGTACGTATGTTTCATAATGGCGCTGTCCAACATCTTGAGGTATGTTGTCGATATATTTGTTCAGTCAATCGGGGAGTATTCCATCACACACTTGACGTGAGCCTTCTCGGTATTAGAGAAGCGATTGGAGTCAGAAAGCCCATGACTGATGGCAGTTTTCTTGCCATCTGGCCTGCTCTTGTATTATTTATGTAGGGAGGATAGTTCATTTTGGGGTTAATAGTAACTCCCAGATTGTTGATCGTTGAAGACTAGGTAATGGCAACACCATTGAATTTCCAGAGATGTTGATTAGATTATCTTAATCAGGATGTGTGAAATTCATTTCACTTGTCTGCCCAGACCTTCACATTGCCAGAATTCTGCTGCATTGTGAAATGGAATGCTTCAGGAGTTGAGGAGTTAAGAATGCGGCTGAACTCTGGACATTTATTAACGAACAGACCTTGAATAATTCCTGAAGTGAGGTCCTGGAGTTTAGATAACTGACCTGCAACAACCAATCCAGTTTCTGTGCGTCTGGAGTCACATGTATCTTGGAGCAAATAAGAATAGCAGCTTTACTTCCCTAAGGGGTAGAGGCGAATCGGAAGGTAATTTTTCCATGGTAAGTTGTAATGGGTTAATGGCATTAGACATAGAATTTCAACTTAGAATTCATGGCATCTATCGTTGCAGGGTTTGAGTTAGGTCTCTGATATCAATTCTGGAATATCTTCACGTGAGCTGATTATCATGTAGTGATGAGCAATGCTTCTCCAAAACTGGGATTAAGCTTGTTATTAAGCTTCTTCATTTCTCAGAAATTTGAATAAAAAACAAAAAAAATGTGAGCAATGCTACAGTCTCAGTCTCCACAAGCTGCTTACACACAGTACAATGTAGCACTTTTGGTGATGCATCAACTCAGATTTTCAAACAAGGAGCTTGTCAGTTGCCTGAAGGGAGAGACAACGTCGCACAGAAAACTGCATCAAACAATTCAAACATGTGGAGAAGGTGATCCTCACTATCCTGGTCTTCATTGGCGTTCCTTATAAGGCATTATGACAAGTTCACTTGTTTTAGTCTGCTGCTGATCTGCTCTTTGGTTTTAAATTTTGAACAATAAAGTCTCCAATTCACTGACAGGTTTCCTTATTTAGACACAGGAAGTGCGATATCAGTTCACTGAGCAGTAGTGTCCTTACAATTCTCCAGTGATAGAGACTCCCGATGTCACTGCAAATGCAGAACTTCCTAATCTCTGTGTTCTGTCATCCGTTCCGGTTTCATACTGTTTGTAGGTATGGTAAGAATTCAGGCAAGTCAGTTGGAAAGAATGGTAAACGGAAGTGAAACATTAACTCTTGCTATCCCACAGATGATGTAAGACATGCTGAGCCATTTCTGTTTCTGATATACAAATGAAGCCTGTTTTTGCGACAACTTTGAATGTTAAGTGGTGACCTGAGAGAAGTAATGCAAGACACTAAAATGAAGCGATAAACTGTTTCAGTTGGCTGTGGATTCTGCAATGAGTCTGAAAATGAGGTTCAGAGTATTCAGGACAGATGTTAGTGACCACTTCTACACACAATATTTGGGAGAGGTTTGGAACTCACTTCCACAAACGACAGTAGATGCAGGGTTTTTATTTTGGTTGCCAGAATCAATCCTGTGATTGTTTACATCTATCTCTAAGGACAATAGCAGCAGAAACAAGAGAAAACTGTGACCGCAAATCACCTATCAGGGATCTCGCCTTTCTGAGTTGGAAGTATCTGGCTATTCCTAAATCCTGGAACTCCCTCGCGAACAGCATCTTGGCTGTACCTCTATGTTAAGTTCGCTCAAGTTTCTGTACAGTAGCTCATCATCTCAATCACTGGAGTAATTAGGGATGGGCAGTGAATCCAATGCCATTGAGTGACGTCTATACGCCACGAATGAGTTTCGAACACCTGCAAGTTCTGCGTGGACGCCCGCAAGCGATCGGGAGAAGGGAGCAGTGGAGCAGGGCGTTTGAGTAAAGTGAAAGGCAATGATGACTGGAGGGCGTGAGGCTGTAAGTGAGAGAGGAAGTGGTGATGCAAGGCTCACTATTGGTATTAATGGATCAGCCTATACTGGCCACTGTTTACACAGACTTACAAAACACTGCTGATCAATTCACCACAATGATACTGTTCTCTTGGCGTTGTATTCCCTCTGTGCATATTAACGTGGTTAATGGGCCCCGAGAGGATGAACGTATATTCTTTATCCTGTCGGCTTAAATAGATGAATATATAAGTTTGAAATGAACGCAATACGAGATTGGATATTTCTGTGCATTTGCACTGGAGAATGTCCAGGTGTGAACGTGTCTTTTCTGTATCAGCGGAGGTTAGTTTAAATTCTTATGGAGCAACTTTAATAAAGTAACAAATGTCCAAGTTACTGTGATTGAATAGCTAATTAAATACACACATGGATATGAACAGCATTGTCTGCGCTGACACCGTTGATGAATTAGTTAAAGCGCCTGGTAATAACGAGACTAGCATGGTGTCAAATCCTGGCATTGCATGTCCTGTACATTGAAAGATCGTTGCTTAAACTTCTTTAAAATGCTGTATTGTTGATCCACCATACCGAAAGAGCATGCTTCTTGTGTTTGAGATCAGCGCATTTTTATTTCGTGTTACCACGTCCTGCCGCCTGCTGTGGCCCCATCAGTCAATACTAGATCCTGCTCATTCAACGGAAAGATTCTTTACTATGTTCCATAAGGACGTTTTAGTTAACAGCCGAATGCGCTGAAACTTCCAACCTAACAAATTCGACGATCCTCTAAAGCAGTCCGTGACTGAATTCCAAATTCAATGTGCCATTCCCTGAACGACTACTGTCCTCTATCAGTTTTACTTTTCCAAATGAAAGATTGAACCATTCATTATGGAGACATTTTAACAGTCTGATACCCCCAAGACAGACACACCCATGTCACTGGGAACCAGGTCACCTCCATCAGGGATAATCTCCCTTTTTGCCTCTCAGTGCCTTGTGTGTTCCAGAGATTTTCATTGTCGCAGAGTCCAGATGAAGTTTCTATTCCCCATGTACAGGGGTGAGAATTTTTTCAATGTCTCAGACCAGTTCCTGTCCCGACAATATCAGAATCAATATTCAGGCCTCTGCTCGGTCCGACCGTTCACCCTTCTGCATTCTCCTCTGATTCCACTTCCCAAAGAGTTTCTCAAGATTCCCAAAGCTGGTGCCTGGATAGGTTTGGCTCCTTAACATTTTTCCAACTGCCAATTGACAATATTTTCACAGTAAAGCTTCGGAAACATCTGGTCTGCACCATGTCCAGTGATGAGAAGTCCCGTTTGGTGGAGAGATTCCCGAGGCTGTTGAGTTTCACTTTGGAACAAAGATGGTTAAGTGGCAATTTCCTGCGGTTGTTTCTAATGATGGGAGAGGGAGCGGTGGGGAATGAGCACTTTGACGAGCAGGAGGAAGTGTTGCCACTGACCCGAGTCAGAGAACAGAGGACAGGGATTAAAGGAATCTAATGAAAAGCAGCACTTCTGCTCAGGACGTTCAATAACAGCTGCAGAAACCCGATGTGTCGAGCAGTGTATCTGGAAAGAGAAACAGAGATAATGTTATAAATATAGAGTTCCAAAGTCTAATTAAATTACCAGCCTGGTTTGCAAAATAGGTTTTTTGAACTTTGAGCGAAAATTCGCCCAGCAGCAAGTCATTCATCGCGGAGTCAGCTGGATTCGGACCTACGCGGGGAAACATGAATGGATTTTTAACCTATCAGCTTAACCACTCGGCCATGAGTACTGACTAAAAAGCAGAGTTGAGCATTAACCAAATCAGCCATGATCTCATTGAAAGCTGTCGCTGTCTTGATGGGCTAAATGCTTCCATCTCCTCTCCTAATTCTGCTGTCAATTGTAAGGTGCGAGACACCAGTGTAAAAGTAGAAAAGCACAAAGTTAGGAAACGATATTTGCAGCCAAACTGAGTCAAAATTGTTGATTGAAAGGAAAATCACACTTGGCAATTTGCTAGATCTCTTTGCGAACATGACCAGCAGAGCTGATCAAGAGAGGTATTGATCTGAGTATTCTTGGACCTGAAGCACAACAGAAATACGTCTCTTGGGTACTATTTTGGATGTATTTCTCAATGAGCTATCATGTTTTACATATGTTCGATCGGGAGTTACCTCACACAAGAAAGTAACCAGTGCTGCAGACGGTCATATAATCCGAGTTCCAAGTCCCAGAGTCAGAGACACTCAGTGCCCTGTGTGTACCTGCAAGGAACAGCTGTGCATGGGGTTTACAGGGTAACAGAACTGCATGAATGCAGCTCGATGGTCGTCTGTCTGCTTCTCCTCTATAGTTTGCTGTGCAGTCCCTGCGTGCAATCTTGTCAACTTTGTTTGTCCGGCACAAGATGGGCATTGGTTACTTGTCTCTGAGAGAGGCTGTTGGTTTATGTGTTGTCACAATTCCGAGTGTAAGGAGGAATCTGTTTGTCAGTTCCCAGAAATTTACTTCAATAAATGGAAGCGTGCTTTTTAACTTGCCGCGTGGCATATCCTCGTTGCGAAGTTCGTGCACTGCGAATCACGTTGCAGGACTATCCAATTTTGGCAAAGAATTTGTGTGGCAGTCACGAGTTGCCACGACCAACTATCCCTAGTTGCAATACGGACAAATGGCAAGAACTACAAATTCGATTAGAGCAGCACAAGTTTAATGTGACAGGGCAAACAGAAGGCCAGCCAGAAGATTTCTGGGTGTAGGGCATTCACCCAAGGTACCTTTTCATATGAAAGTCTGTGCATCAGTAGAATCTGTAACCCAAGTAGTCTATGTTGGTTATTCATATTCCAGACAACTTGTGTTGTTCCCCGTTTACTCTGAAAGTGAATAGACATAGTTATTTCACCGTTATTTCGAAAGAAGATCCTGCATTGAATCTGTTCGCCGCTTTTTGATGCTGTGGCGAAAAGGTGGGCAATCGCGATGTGAAACGTTGCTATACCTTCATTTCCTTCATTACTGTCCTGGTGAGGGAGAAATGTGATTAGTTCTCTCGATCAGATGGGGGCACCGGCGCATTGATGGCCTAATTTAATCACGGATATAATTGGAAATGTTCACTTTTAATGGTTCGTTGTTGTTCTTTTTTATATGATACTTGAGCACTTTCTGGGACTTGGCAATAAACTAAATCTCCAGTAGGTTTGGAATTGCCTCGCTGTTAATTGTGCGAGCGGTTCATGTCAGAGACGACTCACAGTGCCTCACAGACAGCACTTAAGCTTCGGTGTGTCTGATCATGGTACTGCCTTTTCAGTTTTAATTCTGTTCCACGTTAAGAGCTGTCAGGTTTTGGATTCGCTGGAGAACAAAGTGGGTAATGCGATATGGGGGGTATTATTCTTCAGCCAAAATCTTTGATGGCGAACTTGGGAAAGTGTCAAGAAGAATGGTCATTGGAAGCAAATATCCGGAAAACCTTCATCTCTGGATCGGTTGGGCCCATCCACCCTCCAAACAAAATAGCCAAACTCGCTGACTGAGTAACAAACATCATGTGTTTTTTTTGCAAATGGTGTATTCAAACCGTTGCCGGTGGCTGAAGCATCTCAAAGTTGTCCAGCATGGAAACAACTCCCGCGATCCAACTTGCCTTTGCTGAATAGATAACCGAAATTAATCCATACATATCTGCCAATATTTGTGCCTTATCTCCCCTAGGTCTTCCTGTCTATACACCCATTCAGATGCCTTTGAAATGTTGTGAGTGCACCAGACTCTGCCACTAAATTTGGCAATTCATTCCACACAAACAAAAGTTCTGTGTGAAAAACATGTGTCCCTCACATCCCTTTTAAATGTTTCCTCTCTCGCATTAAACGTTTGCTATGTAGATTTGAACTCGCGTGTCTTGTGAAAAAGTGCTCCCTGACTATTTACTTTGTCTGTCTTCCTCATGATTTTATAAGCTTCTATGAGGCCATATCTAAGCACTGAAGCTCCTGGGAATCTGACGAAGCCTATTCAGTTTCGTTCTCATGTCCAAGCAGTGCAAACCTTGCAAATCCTTGTAAAGGTATTCTAAACTTACACTTGCAAGAAGTGTGTCCAGCTGCAGCACTTGTTTGACCGCGTGGTCACTCTGGAGCTGCGGGTGGACTCACTGTGGAGCATCAGCAATTCTGGAGAATTATGTTGCCTCCCAGGTGCTCAGGCCAGGGATGTCGCCCATCAGCTGAAGAGCATTTGAAAAGGGGATCGTGAACAGCCAGTTGTCTTGGTGCATACAGGCACCAACGACAAAAAAACGAGATGAGGACCTGCAGGGATTATTCAGGGAGCGAGGAGAGAATTAAAGAGGAGGTCCTCAAAGGTAGTAATCTCGGGATTACTGCCGGTGCCATGTGACTGCCACCGTAGAAATGAATAAAAAAAACGCACGATGAACGCGTGACTTGAGGAATGGTGCTGCAGGGCGGGTTTCAGATTTGTTGGATTTTGCGACCAGTTCTGGGGAATGTGGGACTATAAGAAAATTGACGATCTACATATGAACCAGACAGGAACGAATGTCCTTTCGGGAGTTTTTGCTACTGCTGTTGGGGAGGTTTTATACTAATGTGGCAGGGCGCTGGGAACCACAAGATTAAACAAGTCGGTAGTGAGGTGGAAACTGGAAACGCTCAGAATCAGGAAGATAACATTAAAAATGGGAAGAGTAGGCAGAGAGCAGATGAATGCAAAAGAACTGGTGGCCTGAAATGCATCTACTTTAATTCATGGAGTATAGACAGATGAACTTAGGGCTTAGGTTGGTGCCTGGGAATATGACGTTATTGCGATCACAGAGATTTAGTTGAAGGAAGGGCATGGTTGGCAACCAAATGTTCTAGGATATAGACGCTTCAGACTGGACAGGGAGGGAAAAAAGGGGAAGGAGTTGCATTGCTGGTCAGGGATGATATCATGGCTGTGCGAAAGGAGGACACCATGTAAGGCTTGGGTCGTGAGACACTATGGATGGAGCAGTGAAATAAGAAGGGTGAGGTTAGAGTTTTGGGGCTGTATTACAGTGAGCGTGAGGTGTAAGAAAAAAATAGTTAAACAGATCATGGAAAGACGTAGAGGCAATAATTTAGTGTTGATTGAAGATTTCTGTTTTCCCAACATTGACCGGGATACTCTTCGCGTCAGAGGTCTGGATGGGATACCATTTGTAAGAAGCCTCCAGGTGAGTTTTCTGGAGTGGTATATCAATAGTCCGACGAGGGAATAGACCATATTGGAACTGATATTGGGGAATAAGCCAGGGCTGGTGATAACAGTTGCCGTGGGTGATTTCTTTGGGAAGTGTCCAATATTCTGTAAGTGTTAGAATACTCATTGACAAAGATGAGAGTGGTCATAAGGAAAGAGTACTAAACTGGGCCAAAGCTAAGTATATCAAAATTATGCAGGAGGTCGGAAATGTGGATTGGACAGAGCTATTTGTAGAAAGGTCTACAGTTCATATGTGGCAGGCTTTCAAAGATAGGTTAAACATAGTGCAGGATAGGCATGTCCCGTTGAAGGCAAAGGATTTGAAAGGCAATATTCGTGAACTGTTGATGACAGGACAATTGTACGACTCGCCAAGAGGAACAGGGAAGCATACATAATGCCTCGGCGGCCAAGAACATAATGGTACCTGGGGAAACATGAGAAGAGTAGGACAAGTCTTAAACGAGGAATCAAGGGGGTTAAAAGAGGTCATGAAACAACTTCACGCTAGCACAATTAAGAAGAGTCCTAAAGCCTATTATTCATATATAAGAAGCAAGCGGGTCACCAGAGAAAGGATTGGTCGACTAAAGGAAAATGAAGGAAGGCTGTATGTCGAATCTGAGAGAGTGGGTATGATTCTGAATGATTATTTTGCATCAGTGTTCACTGAGGAGAGGAACATGATGAATGTTGAGTCGAGAGTAAGACATTTGATTAGTCTGGATCATGTTGACATAAGTAGGGAAACTGTGTTGGGCAGGCTAGGGGTAATTAATGTGGACAAATCCCCAGGAACGGATGGGAACTATCCCTGGTTCCTGAGTGAGGTGAGAGACGAAATAGTTGGGGCCCTGACAGATATCTTCGTGCCATCCTTCAACACAGATGAGGTTCTGGCCGACTGGAACGTTACTCATATTGTCCCCTGTACAAGAAGGATAGTAGGGATATTCCGGATAACTACAGAACAATGGGCCGAACATCAGTGTTGGGAAAGTTGCCGGAGAAGGTACTGAGCGATAGGATTTATTCATACTTAGAAAATTATGTGAATTTCAGTGAGAGGCATAGAGTTTTTCGGGGAAGTGCCCGAGTTGATATACATGCACTACAGCAAGGAGTTAGATAAGTTTCCCCATGGTAACCAAATACAGAACGTAAAGTAACATGGTGTGCAGGGTGTTCGAGACAGGTGGATAAAGAATTAGTTGAGCAATAGGAGACAGAGAATGTCAGTTGAATGGAGTTTCTGGAAATGGAGAAAGATGACCAGTAGTGCTTCACAGGGGTCAGTGTTGTGGCCACTTTTGTTTGTGATATACATAAATGATCTGCAAGAGAGCACTGTTAGAATGATCAGAAAGTTTGCAGATGACCCGAAGATTTCTGGACTAGCAGAAAGTATAAGTGACTGTTAAAGAATACAGGAGGATACAGATATACTGGAAAGTTGGGCGGAAAGTGGCAGCTGGAGTTCAAAACAGACAAATGTGAGGTGACACATTTCGGTCAGTTTAATTTATACAATGAACGGAAGAGCTTTGGGGGAAAAAAAACTTGATGGGCAGAGAGATCTGTGAGTGCAGGTCCATTATACACTGAAGGTTGCTGCACAGGTGGATAGAGTGGTCAAGCAGGCATATAGTATGCTTGGCTTCATTGGATGGGGTATTGAATAAAATCGTTGGCAAGTCATGTTAAAATCGAACAATACATTGGTTAGAATACTGTGTAAATTCCTGGTCGCCACATTACCAAACGGATGTGGACGCTTGGAGAGGGCGCGTAAAAGGTTTAAGCGGATGTTGCCTCGTATGGAAGGTGCAATCTAGGAAGAGAGGTTGAGTCGGTTAGGTTTGTTTTCATTAGAAAAAGGAGTATGAGGGGGACCTTTTTGAGGCTTACAAAATCATGAAGGGTACAGACTGGGTAGATAGAGAAAAGTTTCATTTCCAAGGTTGAAGGATTAAATACCGACAGGTCACGCTTTCAAGGTGAGAGGTGAAAAGTTTTAGAGGGATACACGCTCAACTACTTGACACAGCGGGTGGTGGGTGTCTGGAACGCGTTCCCAGCAGAGACCGCGGTAATCACGGTAGATACATTTAAGATGCGTCTGGACAGATGTATGAGTAGGTGGGGAGCAGAGGGATACAGATGCTTAGGAAAGGATGAAAGATTTAAACAGTAGATTTGGATCGGCTCAGGCTTGAATGTATGAACGGCCTGTTCCTTGTCTGTGCATTTTCTTTGGTCTTTCTTCTTAAATTACGCCAAGTTCATTACAAAATTTGCGAGGTCGAAGTGCCTGAAGTGAATCGATGCTGAAACACTAGTCATAACAAATCTGAGTGGTGGCTTTGGTGTGGTAGCGTGGTCGAGCGGTCTAATATGCTGGGTTTTAAGCTTCAGTTTCTATCGAATCGTGGCTTCAAATACCAGCATCGCAAGTGAGCTACTATGTGGAGATGTATGTGAGAGAACTGCACATCCGTGGATGCTTTTAATTTGAGTGTTTGCAGCTCCTCAGTGTGCTTTCCCTCTCGGTGATAAAATCAGCGACCGTCTCTGAAAACAACGCAAGTTCCTGCTGTCCGACGTATCCACGTATCCTCATATCCCGTCGATAACTTTGCTTTTGGATATCTACGTTGCCAGTTTCTGTATCTCAAATGGTCAGCGCAGTTGGCTGAAATGTTGGTGGTTCGAGCCCACCCAAGGAATAAGCCTCAAAAATTTCAGCACAAGCATTTACCCCGACCATGTATTGACATTGTAACCGGGAAAACTCATCCATGATTCACCCCAAGTCCGCAGGGAGTGAGACGTTTACACGCAGCAGAATACGACATCACTTTCTCCAAGCTCCTGATGCCAACAGACAGCGGCCACTGCAGCTTCAATCAGCGACTTTCTGCCAAGCCATGGGAAACAACTCGTGGAAACTCCTTCCTTAGTAACAGCTCTTTCCGTCTGAAAGGAGCAAACCTTTCACTTTAAATTGGAAAGGGCTTCAGGACATTGGAATGTTGCTCCAGTTCTTGGAACATGTTATAAATAAAACTCCTAACTTGAAAATAAGAAGTGGTAAAGGTTTTAGGTAGAAAGAACAAAGAAAGTGCTGATTGAGACGACTCTGTTTCGTCAGCGAATGGGAAATGCCCAACACTGTAAACGGAAATGAATGGGTTTCCTGAGGTAATTTTCCGACTGATTTACTGTCTGCCAGAGCGATTGGAAATCACTTCAGCGACATAAAGGTGAGGGTAAAAATATGAAGATATTAAGGTTGAACCATAAATCCCGGGACATGTGCTGAATAGATTGTAATGCTTTGAAGGAATAACTGAAGTGAAAGGTGTGAATGATATTTTTGTGATTCGGAGGAATGAACTGGAACCTAACAAATTGCTGATGAATTATGCTCGCAATGTAATAGCAAACTAATCCACAGTGCACCGTGCTTGGTTAGCTCAGTCGGTGCAGTGTGAGATGCTTAATCTGAGGGTGGTGGATGCAAGCCTCTCAATGGGCGCTTTCACTGCTTAATACAATTCCGGCTCTTCGTTCCACGTGCAGTATTGCAACCCTTCACAGGGGAATGTCCTTGCTGCTTTCATTGACATATCTGTCCGCCTGCTTTTGATCACACGTCGGTTTCTGAGTGAACACTGTTTCCATTTTACTGGAGGCGCCAGAGACAACTTTATAAGTGCAGCCGAAAATACAATGAATGATGACCGTTTCAAAACGTGAGGTTCCAAACCAACCGTGCACCACACAAAATGTTGAAAGGCACGGAGAGCGAATGGCCACTTGCTCGGGGTCTGACAGAGACGGATCAATGTCACATGGGCCCTGAACCAATTTTCAGTGGTTCAGATTGTTCTGATGGAAACCGAAGGGAACTCTCCCTCAACGTTTTGCAATTGTTCTTCTTGTGTTTAACGTAATGAACAGTATATTGTCAGTAACGAGGGTGGACGTGCGGCAGGATTGTGAGTTTTCAGTGTGGGACATAGACACAGTAAGTCAAATATCCCCAGAGCACGGGAGATCTGTTTAGTCCAGGATCACTGCCATCTTCTGTTTCTAAACCAACAAATGAAATTACTGGAAAATCTCAGCAGGTCTGGTAGCATCTTGGAAATATAAATCGATTTTAGACTTCGGGACTAGTGACACTTCTTTTCCATGTCCATCTCCACCTGCTTTTGCACACTCTTCCTTTTTATTGAATGTCTCCTGACTTCCAACTTTATATTCAGCATCTCTTTTATTACTTCCTCTGCAACCAGTTTCCCAGTCTCCAATTTTGTATCAGAACTGTTCCATCTTTGACATTGCCCAGGACTTCGAACTGAACAAATAACTCTGTTTCTATTTCCTTAGATAGCAGATGGCCAGGGACTGGAAGGCAGTGTTGTTCCGAAAACTCATCCATGATTCACCCCGAGTCCACAGGGAGCAAGACCTTTACACGCAGCAGAATACGACACCATGTTTCTCCAATCCCCCGATGCCAACTGAAAGCGGCCACTGCAGCTTCAATCAGGGCTTCCTGCCAAACCCTGGGACACAGCTCGTGGAAACTCCTTTCTCATTAACTGCTCTTCCCGTGGGAATGGAACAAAGCTTCCATTTTAAATTGGAAACGGCTTCAGGAGATTGGAAGGTTGTTCCTGTTCTTGGAACGTGTTATAAACAAAACTCCTGTCTTGAAAATAAGAAGTGGTAAACGTTTTAGGCAGGAAGAACAAAGAAAATGTTGATTGTGAGGACTCTGTATCGTCAGCAGATGGGAAATTCCCAATACTGTAAATAGAAATGATTGGGTTTCCTAAGGTAATTTTCCGACTGATTTACTGTCTGCCAGAGTGACTGGAAATCACTTCATATGAAAATATTCGGGTTGAATCTTAAATGCCGGGACAAGTGTTAAATAGATTGTAATGTTTTGAAGAAATAACAAAAGTGAAAGATGTGAATGATGTTCTTTGTGATTGGGAGGAATGAGCTGGATCTTTGCAAATTGCTGTGCCAGGAGAATTATGGTGGTGAATGAAATACCAAACTACTTCATCGTGTCCGAAGCCTGTATATCTCAGTTCGGTGCAATGTGAGTTGTTTAATGAGAGAGCCGTGCGTTCAAGCCCCATAATAGGCGTTTTCACTGTTTAATAGACTTCCAGCTCTTCGTTCCACATGCAGAATTGCAAGCCAACACTGGTGGAGCATTCTTGTTGCTTTCGCTGACACATGGGTCCTCCTGCTTTGATCACATGTCGGTTACTGAGTGAAAACTGTCTGCACTTTACTGGAAGCGCCAGAGACAACTTTATCAGTGCAGCTGAAAATACTATGAATGATTTCCATTTCAAAACGTGAGATTCCACTTCATCCGTGCACCAACCAAAGTGTTCAAAGACACAGAACGCGAATGGCCATTTGTTCGTGGTCTGACAGAGACGGCTTAATGTCTCAGGGGTCCTGAACAAAAAATAACTGATTCAGAATGTGCTGATGGAACGGAACGGAGCTCTCCCTGAACGTTTTGCAAATGTTCTTGTTGTGTGCTCATGTAAGTTTATGAAATGAACAGATTAGTGCCAGTAATGAGGATGGGGGTGGGGAAGGATTCTGAGGTTTCAGTGTGGGACAGACGTGATCTGATCAAACGGGTAAGTCAAATATTCCCAGAACGTGGGAGAGCTGTTTGGTCCGGGATCACTCCCATCTTCTGTTTCAGAATCAACAAATGAAATTGCTGGAAAATCTCAGCAGGTCCGGTCACATCTTGAAAATGAAAACCAAATGAGATTTCAGGACTGGTGACACTTTTTTTTCCATCTTCATGTCCCTCTGCCTTTCTACAAACTTCTTTTTTATTGAATATGTCCTGACTTCAAACTTTATATTCAGCTTCACTTTTATTGCTTCCTCTCCAAACATTTTCCCAGTCTCTAAAACTGTATCATGCTTGTTCTATCTCTCACTTTGCCCAGGACTTCCAACTGAACAAATAACTCTGTTTCTATTTCCTTAGATACCAGACGGCCAGAGATTGGAAGACATCGGAGCGGTTAGCGCTTTCAGAATATCTAATCTGCTCCGCCATTCGATCTTGGCTAATATCGTTTTTGACCCCATTCTCCAGTCCTCTACCTGAACACTTACTCCCCAGTCTTAGGATCCAGTCTTTTTCCCAGAGTGGGTCCTAATCCTTCCCAAAACCCTCTACATGTGTTGGCAGCTGTTACACCATGTCTACGTGACATCAATCTCAGTTTCAGTGATTATCGGCAAACACGAACTGTTCTGAGCAGCTCGATCGGGTCTCTGGCCCCACTGTGATCCTGCGGGGGAGCAGCAATCACCTACAACTCCTACGGAAATGATCGGCGCTTCAACAAAAAACGGACAGAAAGAAAGATAGGTTTGTGTGTCAAGATATGTGGAGGTAATTGCTTTCTGACTAGGTAAGTAAACCTTACTCTGTATATCCCCGCACATTCTAGCTGTTGTGGTGAAAGGGAATACAAGTCCAATTAATTGCCATCTACGCTTTTATTCGATATGTGTCTTCCTTGTTCTGAATATGCAGGGAGTTTCCAGCACTGATGGTCACCATTTCTAACAGTGCATGCCGCGGGCCCTAATCTTTTCTGGAGAGTAGCAGTATCAGTTTGTGCGAAAGTGGCCCAGTACAAAGCTTAGAAGAAACATTGTTGTTCCCTCTATCCGGTCGACAGTCTTTCATATCATGATCGATGGGGCTTTATTGTATTCTCATCAGCAAACCTTGTTTTGAATTTACTCGCCCAATACTACTGTAGCGGTGAAAAGATGATAATTCAGAATACCTGCTGCGTGAATATCATTTTCAAATTTCTATTCGCAGTGGTCCTTCATATGTAGCGATCTCTATATCACTGCTGGCCATCCTGTTTAAGAGTGCCGTTACATATGTTCCTCTGTCTTGGCGCTGTAGGGAAAATTGTCTGCGCCTTTCCAGCCAATATTTCCTGGATATTTCAACATAGTATTCTTTATTTTTTTCAATCATGTTTACTTTAAGGACACAGTTACCGGGCACTGATCCTTTCTGTAACAACAGTACCACATTTGCTTGACATGCGAAGGTGGCCTGGATCAGTAACAAGGAGGACATTCATTTCCTTCTGTCACAGCGAACACCGGATTCATGATGTTAGTCTCTGTCAAATGCATCCGAAAATGTGCTCTGAAAGCTTCATTTGAACGCTGTCTGGTGTTTCTCAACGTGCGTCAACCAAAACCAGAAATCCTCAATCATAGTTTGGAGCAGTTCACATATTCGAGTTTCGAAGCAGCAGACACGGATACAGTTCATTCAGTCAATAACAGGAATGAAAAGATTTACAGGCACAGATGAACTATCGACTCTTGTTCTCATACTGTTACTAATATTACCGTGTGGCCTGAAGTCTAAGCCATGTTGTAACTGAAAATGAGGAAATCACAGACAGGCTGCCGAATGACGCAGTATGTATTTTGTTTTCTTGTTCTCACAGAGTTCCAGGAAAGTATGACAGCGAGGGAGAGGAATGCAAGTCAAGTGCAGCTCCGGTGAAAAACCTTCTGTCTGATTCAGTCATCAACAAGAAAAGTGAATGCGACTAAAGCGGGAAACCTTTTCACAACTCGAACAAAGAGCAATCACGAACAGTGACCACCTCTTTGACACCTCAGATCGTCTTTGACCTTCCCTGAATATGTATAGAAACTAATTTTTGTACACCTCAAAGTGAGAACTGTTTGATTTACCGACAATAAGTGAGTCGCATGTCCTTGATTCCCACATCGGTTTCCAACTCAGCTTGCAGCCAGGTGGCAGTTGCTCATGGCTCTGCTGGATAGTGCACTATTATGGAGAAAGAATAGGAAAGTTGGAACTCTTATTGGCTCTGGGTTTCGAATACTCTTGCTACGTGTTCTGCCATTCTCGGATTCCAGTGCTAAACCAGTTTTTCAGTTCATCCGAGATGCAGGAGAGTCGGCGTTTCTGGCAGGAGCAGAATTATAGAACATAGAACATACAGCGCAGTACAGGCCCTTCGGCCCTCGATGTTGCGCCGATCGAAGCCCACCTAACCTACACTAGCCCACTATCCTCCATATGCCTATCCAATGCCCGCTTAAATGCCCATAATAAGGGAGAGTCCACCACTGCTACTGGCAGGGCATTCCATGAACTCACGACTCGCTGAGTAAAGAACCTACCCCTAACATCTGTCCTATACCTACCCCCCCCTTAATTTAAAGCTATGCCCCCTTGTAAGAGCTGATTCATCATCTCCAGTGATCACTTTATCTGAGGAGAGAAAATGAACCAAGTTTCACACAGCGACTAATCGGAATTGCATTCCGTTTCAGCATGGCAGCAGATATGGGCTAGCAAATTCAAAGCCAGATTTGCTGATGAGAACAACAAGCACTACCGCTCAGATAGAGCAATTCCTTCCCACCGCTTATTCTGCAGGACTGGTGCAGTTGCTGTGAGTATGCTGCAGGGTATCATCAGGTACATGCTCTTAGGTTTCCGGTTTTGGCCTGTCTGCTCGCGTGGCTGAGCAACCCGAGACTCTGATTTCAGATTCCACTTCTTAAGAAGTCTTGTGTTTGCATCCCTGCGCGGCCACGTGTGCTAATGGATTAAGCTGGCAACGTTTTGCAGGGATGAGTTTTGTTAAAGTTGAACAGAAAAAAAAGCAGTCATTTCTTCTAACCTGGCTGTGATGTGGCACAGCAGAAAACAACCAACATGTCGGTGCCCATGTTTTCCCCTTCTGCTGTAGTTGTCACGTTCCCCTCCAGCTCGAAAGGCCACCAGCATAATATGCAACTCAAAAACAGGCTGCGCCAATCATTCATATTCCAGACAATTTGCATTTTTCACCGTTTCTCTGAAAGTGAATGGAGATATTAATTTCCCTGTTTATGTGAAATTAGGTTCTACATTGAATCTGCTCGCAGTTTTCTGTTGTTGTTGCGAAAAGGAGGGAAATTGCGATGTGAAACTTGGTTACTTTTCCCTAATTTCCTTAATTTCTGTCCTGATGAGAGAGGCTGGTGATTGGTCCTCTCGATCCGGTGGAGACATCAGCCCAATTGTTAACCTCATCTAATCGAGTCTGTAATTGGTAATCTTCACTTTTCATCTTTCATTCTTAGTCAGTTCTGATTCATGTTACTTGAACAATTTCCTGGAAGTATTGGTGCACTAAGGCGCCAGTACGTTGAAAGCACCATTTGGAATTGCCTCGCTGCAATTTGTGTGAGCAGCTCATGACCCAGACGACTCGCTCTGCCTCACAGACAGCATTCATGAGCCCGTGTGTCTGAAAATAGGTTCTCTTTGTCAGTTCTGCTTCTGTTCATGAGTTGTCAGGTGTTTGGTTTCGCTGGAGAGCTGCGCGAGCAACATGAATTGTGAGGTATTTTCTGCAGCCAAAATCTCCCACTGAGAAGTTGTGAATGTGTCAAGAAGAATGGTCATTGGCAGCCTAAGACCAGAAAAAAATGATTCGTTGCTGGTTTTAACCGAAGCAGCCTGTGGGAGTTATCTCAAATGGGAGAGTACTCGCTTTGCATGCGAGAGATTGCGGGGTTGCTAGCTGCGTTCTCCATCCCCTTTTAGGGCGGCACCGTGGCTCAGTGGTTAGCACTGCTGCCTCACAGCATCAGTGTTCCACGTTTGATTCCTGTGCGTAGTTTGCACATTCTCCCTGCGTCTGCGTGGGTTTCTTCCCACACTCCAAAGATGTGCAGGGCAGGTGAATTTGACATGCTAATTTTCCCATAATGATCAGTGCATTAGTTCGAGGGAAATTGGTCTGGGTGGGTTACTCTTTGGAGGGTCGGTGTGGCCTAGTTGCGCTGAAGGGCCTGTTTCCATACTGTAGTGAATCTAATCTAACCATCTTCCAGAAAACTAGCCCAACGCACTGACCAAGTGATGAGTGCCTATTCAAACTGGTCTTCGCCACAGCAGCATCTCAGAGGGTCTGAGCCCGTAAACAAACGCTCTATTTGCCAAATTTTCACGTTTATTCTTTTTCAACTTTTCTATCTGTATACAGATCCATATGCCTTTGAAATGTTGAGAGTATACCAGACTCCACCACTAAATCTGACAATTCATTCCAAACACGCAAACCTTTCTGTGTGAAAAAAACAATGTCCTTCAGATCCCTTTTAATTTTTACCACTCTCCCCTTAAAACAGTGTTCCCTTGCTTTGAACTTGCCTGCCATGGGAAGAAATATTCATTGACCATTTACTCTACCGTCTCCTTCATATTGATATAAACCTCTGTAAGCCCATCCCTCAGCCCTCAAGCTCCAGGGAAAATTTTCACATCCTATTCAGCTTTACGCTGCAGTCCAAACACTGTAAGCCTTGCAACATCCTCATAAATATTATAGAACTTACGCCAAGTTCGCCATTGAAAGTGTGTGTGGGTAAGTGCCTGAAGTGAGGCGATGCTGAAACACTAATCATGAAAAACGTGTTTGCGGGGTTTGTGTGGCAGCGTAGCAGAGATTTCGAAGGAGCTGTCTTTAAACTATAACCTCGATCCAGTCATTGATTTGAATTCCCACCACAACCAGAACCACAGGTGAAGTCGGGAACTCTGTTTTTCATGAAAGACCTATAAACATTGAGATGTCAGGATTTGATCCCATATTCGGCTGTTTTTTCACAGGAACTTTCACTAACTAAGGCTGAGAGACTGCCCAAGCTTAACGATTCAAAACTATGCGTGCATTTACTTGACTATTCGAACACAGGAACTCGGACTCATTTTTTGTGTGTTTCACAGTTACTCGGTGTAAATTTAAAACAGCCTCTGGTTATGCAGAAGAGTTCAAAGCTGGATATTCTTCACTGAAAATGCACAGGAAGAGGAAATCTCTTATTACTTTTGTTGTAAACTGATAACTTAGGCTGTTTAAACTGACAGAATAACGCAGATCCATCCATCCTCTTGGGCACCTTTAACCGCGTTAATATCAGCAAAGGTAAACTCACACTAAGAGGAATGGGCTCATTGCGGTGAATTGTTAAGGCGTGGTGTGTGAGTCAGAGTGAATAGGGGTCAGTAAATACTGACACTGACATTGAACGTTGCAACACCAGCTCCTCACTCACTTGCTGTCTCATGCCTCCCAGTCATCATTGCCTTTCACATTTTCCTCTCGTCCGTTCCACTTCTCAACTTATTCCCGACAGCTTGCAAGTGTTCCCTTAGAAACTGCAGCTTTAGGAAACGTATTACTGGGATAAAGTCATTGCTCAATGTGATGGGATGCACCGTCAATTCCTAATTACTCGAGAGATTGAGATTATGAGTTACTCCGCATAACCCTGCATGTCCTCAGTTGCGGGGTACAGACATAATGCCATGAGGCAAGGGTTTAGACGTAGTGACATTGAAGGAACAACGAAATATTTTCAACTGGGAAACGCGAGAACCTTGGAGGGGTAATTGCTGTGATAGCTTTCGCTTGTATTTGCTGCCATTGTCCTTCCAGACAGATGCTGATCGATCACTGAATTGTTCTGGCAGGATCCGTGTGTGTGTTCTGGGTGCAGCCAGGATTTCGTTTTCATTCGGATAATTCACAAGAAGAGAATTAAATCTACATCTCCTAACTGGGAATGAAAGCCTGATCCTGGCAATGCAAAATCAGACTCGTATGCAGGGATGTCCATTGATACTGCAGTAGCCTCTGGGACCTGTACAAACTCTAGTGCCTGCTCTTCACGTCATAATTGTCTTTGTCAGCAGTGTTTCTCTCTCCAAGTTTCCAAGTCGGTTCATATTATCACCCTAGGTTTCAATGTGAAGAAGGCAATGCTGTGATAATCTGATGTTGTTCAGCAGATATACTGCAGCAAGTTAAGTAAAGACTGATGCAAACACGAGCTCGTTTTGAGCTGCGCTGATGTTTTGGCAGCAAGAAAGGCATCGCTCAACTCGCCTCATTCCGGGTGACGGGCTCAAAATGACCAGTGGTTTTTCGCTGAATTAGTTCAGGCTCTGGAAGGTAAAAACCTTCAAATATGAAAGTAAAGTGAAAGGAAATAGTTCACAGAGTGGGGAATTCCAAGTGAAACAGTGATGGTGATTATGTTTGCTGATTTTTCACCTTGTGAATGCTGTTTCCCTGATGTGGACGTTTACATTACCTATAGACAAACTGTCACAGCCAAACCTGGTTTTTGGGTCAGTGACGGAATTGGTAACACGCCTGACGTCGAGTTAGGGGATTGTCGGTTCGCATTTAAAATCGCGAGGATGCAGCGTGGTCGTCCATTCCTGTTGTCTGTCAGGAACGGAAGGGTTTGGGTTTTCGAATTTACAGTTTCTTTCGTCCACTTCAAATTCTAGCTCAGAGCAACGTCTCTCATTTTCTGTAGAACTGGCTTTGGTTTAACCAAAAGCTGCCTTTTGGCGGTTGAACTTGCATGTTGGAGCGGACAGCTGAAGTGAAGCACAAGGAGCTGGTCAAATCCTGAGAACTCTGCCACTCTCGGGGAATGTGTCTGTGTGTCTTTTTCTGTCGGAGACACGACGTGGGTAATAACACAGTGTGACTATGTCAAACTTCAATCCCATTGTTGTGTCATCTAAGATCAAAGCGAGAACCTCACTGCCATTTGCACTGGAAACATCAGAACACAGAAGGTTATGGACCAAAGCTGGAAACAGGGAATGGAATAGACGAATGTCTTTAAACCAGACTGCACCATGGGCCAAATGGGCTTTTCCATTCTGCAAAACTTGAAGACGAGTAGAAAACAATCTGCAGTGAAACTGATCAGAAATGAAAGGGAAAAGCCATTTCATTGAGAATAAGTGCAAGAGCGCCTGTCTTCATTCCGTGTCATCTCGTAGGTAGGATTTGGAACTAGAACTGCCATGGCATTAGTTCTGTTTTCGGACAGGGAATGAATGATTTATTGTGCAAGTATATCGTGGTAGCAGTATTTCTGACCACTGGTCCGAACCTGGTCATGCTTGGTTTTGTGCCAGGTTATCAAAATTCAGAAAGATGCAGGTTTTGGAAATCTGAACTAAAAACGAGAATTGATAGAGAAACCCGCTACACCTGGCAACATCTGTGGAGAGAAACAGATATTTTTTAGATGGACAGGAAACAGGATAGTTATAGATTTCTAGATTATACTGTTTGGGAAATGATAATTTTACCTGTCGAATCAGGATATTTATGAAAATCACTCTTGAGCTTACAAACGTCGAATTTACAATCTTAAAAAGATTTAATCAGCTGTCATGCTACTTTTATTTTCCTGAGCTGGCAGAAGGCTATGTTTTAATGGCTACATTTCCTTTTGATTTCTGTTATTTAGCAGTCACGCCGAATGGAGAATTGTTTCTTTTAGTGTCTGTCTCAATATGTGTCTTTGTTTTTTCTATAATTGTCTCTGAACCCTCCTGGGCCTTTTTCACATTCTCCGACTCTCTGGATGTCCATATCCCCCATTTCTGCTCTTGAAAATGCCTGACATTCAGAGACAGCTTGAGATTCGAACTGCTGAGAGGCTTTCTGACGCCTGGCTGGAGTCGGTCGAATTAGTCTCACATTCTCTGGATAATGGGTCTGTCACTTCGACCTGAGGCAAGGAGACATTTCTTCCTCAAAATCTAAACACCCTTTCGAAGTTAAAGTTGAATTCCTTATCCAACAGAAAAAGAAAGTAATTACATGATAGCTGAAGAAGAACAAGGATGCATTTACTGTTGGTGTACAACGAATGAATGGTGACAGCAGAGAATGAGGGTGATCATGTCGTGATGTCAGTGCCATTACCACAACATTCCCCGGGAATGCTGCAGTGTCTCCTGCCTCACCACTTAATTTCCACAAAACTGGGAATGAAGGAATGAGAATAAGAGGATGAGAAGCAGAAGTGCTTGTGGAACTGCGGGAAGAATCTCAAGGTTAAAATAGTAGTTAAAAAGAGCAACATACACTACTGGATTTAAACCTGGAAAATGAAGCCGGAACGAGAAATCAGGATATACAGCAATTCAAACAGGGCACTGAGTTTCTCGATCAGCAACACAATACTTGCGAGAAATAACGAGATTTCAATACAATGAGCAGGCACCAGTGTGATGGGAGGTGCTTTCACCAGCTAATCCACGGCGCCAAGTTAAAAGCCAGATTTGTCGTCCATATGTGCAATGTCTGAACCACGTGATCACAAGAATTCAAAAACGCGTTTTCTGTATTAGCGTTGCTCAGTATGAATGGCAATCAAACTCTGCTTGTGCAAAAACAGACATTTCAATGCTGAGCATGCCCCACTGAAAAGGCACAGAAAAAGACAGTATCCTCTTGCTTTGGCATCCAACAGATATTTTCATCTGTTTAAACTGACAGAATAAAGAGGATGTGCTCATCTCCTCTCGCGTCCCATTAACCACGTTAATACACACGCAGGGATTTTCAAACCAAGATGAACAGGCTCATTGTTGTGAATTGACAGCAGTGGTGTGTGAGTCATTGCGAACAGTGAGAAATAAATGCTGAACCAATAGCACTGACACTGAGCCTTGCACCATCAGCTCCACACTCACATCTTGTGTCATGTCTCCTCGGCATCAGTGCATTTGACTTTAATTATTCTACCCTGCACCTCTCCTCAAATTATTCCCGACCGCTTGCGGTGTCGAATTAGTACATGCAATTATTAGAAATGCATTTCTGGGACACAGTGTCTTTCAATGACATAAGATTCACCTCCCATCCCGAAATATCCCAAAGATGTAGGGGACGAGTTACTTTTGTGAATTCCTCAAATCCTTAGTATGGAGGTACTGACAAGAATGTAACTCAACGAGGAAATTATGGCCTGACCGCACTCTGTTAATGTAACTCACCCAGCAAATGGCAGACTGACACCACTCAGTCAGTATAATTTACCCAAGAAAGAGCAGACTGATGCCACTCTGTCAACGTAACTCACTCAGAGAAGAGCACGCTGTACCCACTCTGTCTCTGTCACTCATCCAGGAAAGAGCAGGCTGATTCTGTCAATGAAACACAAGCAGTGAGACGAGCCTGACCCCACTCTGTCAAAGTAACTCACTCAGAGAAGAGAAGACTTATTCCATTCTGTCTATGTGAATCATCCAGCGAAGACAGTAATGAAACCATACTTGCTGTTAAACTCAGACAGAGAAGAGCAGACTGTCACGACTCTGAGAAAGTAACACACCCGTGGAGGAGCAGACTGACACCAATCTCTTAACGTAGCTCACCCACGGAAGAACAGACTGAGTGCACTCTGTGATATTACTCACTCAGAAAGGAGCAGACTGACCCCATTCTGTTAATATGAATCTCCCAGGGAAGAGCAGGTGAAGCCCAATCTGTCAATGTGACTCAATCAGGGAAGAGCACTCTGACCTCATGCCATCACTTTAACACATCTTGGAAATTGCAGACTGACCGCATTCTGTCATTGCAACTCACCCAGGAAAGAGCAGACTGACGCCAATCTGTCAATACAACTCACCCAGTGAAGAGCAGACTGATCCCACACTGTCCAAATAACTCACTCCGTGAAAAGCAGACTGACGCCACTCTGCCAATGTAACTCGCACGGGAAAGAGTAGACTGACGTCACTCTGTCAATGTAACTCACCGAGGGAAGAGCAAACTGACGCCACTCAGTCAGTGTTACTCACCCAGGGAAAGGCAGAATGACCCCACACTCTCAGCGTAACTCAGCAGACTGATCCCACACGGTCAAAATAAGTCATTCACTGAAGAGCAGTCTGACCCCACTCTATAAATGTAATTCACTCAGGGAAGAGCAGACTGATCCCATTCTGTCTATGGCACTCACCCAATGAATAAACACTAACCCCACTCTACCAATGTAACTCGCCGGGGAAGAGCAGACGGAAGCCAGACTGTCAACATAAATTATCTAGGGAAGAGAATACTGAACCCGCTCTTTCTGTTTCACTCTGGCAGGGAAGAGCAGACTGTCAAAACTCTGTGAAAGAAATTCGCCCAGGGAAGGGCAGATTGACCCTACTGTATCTGCGTGACTGACAAAGGTAGGAGCAACTAACCAAACTCTGTCAATGTATCTCACTCAGGGAAGAATACCCTGACCCCTCTCTGTCCATGTAGCTCACCCAGGAAACAGCAGACTAACCCCACTCTGTCTATTTAAGTTCACAAAATTCATCTGAAGTACGTCCTATCCAGACACTCTCCACATCACTGTGTCTGTAACCGTGTGCGTTCAATTGTGATTCCAAATTATCTGCAAATGTTTAGAATGTGGCAGCAAACCAGAGCAACCACACAGAAATTGGGCAAATGTGCAAACTTCCATCAGGCAGTCACCTAAGCCTGGAATGGAAACCAAACCCGACAGCAGTCTGATTATAAAATGGCAGAACAGAAATCTAGCAAAAAGAATTGCGTCCCTGTGTGTTGCAACGATGCTGAGTATTAATTAAGCCCTCCTCACTGTAGTAAATTTCCATTTTCATCACTGCCAACCTTCTTCAAAGCAAAGCACGCACTTGCTTTTTTCAGACTTCCTATATCCCGCTTTCATCCCGCTTTTTACCTAATCATATTTCTGACTTTACAAACTACGTCATAATAGGTTGACAACTGCAGAATGAGCTTTGTTCCGTTCTCCACTGATGTTGATAGTAGTAATACGGCATATTCGAGTAGGACTTGATGCACTTGCGGGTGGTGTATTCGCGGCACTTTGGCTTCTTTTTTCATTTTCGGTCTACTATTTCGAGTTCATTGTGCAGACTTCTGAAGAAGACTTTTTGGAGTCGAAATGGTAACAGTGTTTTCTCTCGAAAGACAGACGCAGCTTTATTTCTGTTCTCTTATAAATTGATCTTCTTCTGATCTTTGCAAGTGAAATAGGGTGAATTACTATTGCTCGGTTTTAGTTTCAAAATCAAGAGAAACATGAAGGAAGGAATATCAAAGAACACAATGTTCTGAGTTGTTAAGATAATTTTTGCAGCAATTGTGGACAGGAAGGTGAAATTAAGATAACGGTTCAAGAACGTTTAGTCTGTGGAAGTGGTATGTGACTTTAGTTCCAAATATATGTTTCCGTTCTTCCAGTACATCTTTTTGACTGCCAGAAAACATTGATTGTTTTCTGTATTCACTTTGTTTCGCGATATCTGTCTTCTGGTCGACCAGGGACAACTTGAATTTGCGTCTGCATTGAATAAGATTTCGGTCTTTCTTTCCAGAAGCGAACCTGTGCATTATGTACCACATATCATGCTGATGGCTAAGAAGTTCAAAGTGAATTACGGTTTATGGATCGTGAGCAAAAATGAATTGATCCACTTGCGAACAGATGTCACTACTCCCTATTCCTACATTGGGCCTGAACGGTCCATTGGCAGAGTCTGCAGACAGGAAATGTATAAGTGATTAGTCCTTTGTTCAGTTTGATTTGATACCAATGGTAGTGCTGTTTTGGTGCAGAAATGTGTCAACATCTCTGACATTAGAGTCAAAATTTAAGTCACATCTACTCCATGGAGTGTCTTCTCATATCGGAACATGCTGACATGAAAACATCTAACTCTGATAGCAAAGGGTTTTTCATTAAACAGGCAGAATGCTTAACTAAGCAATGCAGACAGCTAAGATGAATAATTGGCATTTGGTTCTTCAAGCTGAGCTCTCCACACCAACTGCTCCAACGAAGGCCGTGGATAAGATCCCCATCGATTATTTTGGTCAATTTTTGCCACAACAACAGCCTATTGTTCTGAACAATGCTACACCACAAGCAGAGGGTTAAGTCTGATTTTCATTGTTAATTTTCAATTTCAGTTCTTAATGCACAGTTTCTTATGAATGTGGACAGCAGAAGACCGTTAACATTCCATTTCTAATATTTCCAGAAAATTCTACTCCGCTGATATCACCTTGCCTTATCACACCTCAAGCCAGGAACCTGGATCATTCGAGTTCCTTTCCACACACGGAGTTGCTTTTTCTAATTCATTGACTGCTGATATAATAGATTATTGGCCTTGAGAGTCAGCTGTAAATTAAGTTGAACTTTCTCAGCTTGACTTTCAACTGATCCTAAAAAAAAATCATCACCTGCAGGTAAGTGTATTGCATTGCTTCTTGTTTTGCTTAATTCCACCCACCCCCGAACATCCAAACTTCACGATAGTTGGACAAACGTGTTGAAACTGATTCGTATTGGAAGTTGGTGGCTTTTTGTGTCTCGACAGATATTTTATACTGAGTCAGTCTTGAAATTACTTCGGATTCTTCACAGTTGAAAATTTACTTTCGATTGAATGCAAAGCTCAAAGCTCCACGAAATCCAAATCCTGCAAAGGAATTCATGACTTTTAAAGGTATCTCCGCTGTGAACAGGATTCGAACCTGCGCAGGGAGACCCCAGTGGATTTCAAAATCCAACGGCTTAACCTCTCGGCCATCACAGCTGTGACAAGCTTATCAATTTTCATACTAAAACAACTGAATTCATTTGTTGGAAGAACAAATTGTCAAGACCCAAAGATTTCGCCAAATCCTTTGCAGAGACCCAGACGAACGTTACCTTAAAAGATTGACAGGCTTTCACCGCAAACTAGATTCTGACACAGCTGAAGTTGTGGGAATGATTCTTCGTCGAATTATAGAGTCACGGATGTACACCACACGAAGAGAGGATCATTGTCTCACTGCGTCCGATCAAATTTGACTCAATTGCTCATCATCTGGTGCCAAATTAGCTATGCTGTTGTGTTTTAATATTCATCGAAATATGGTATTAGAAAAATTGATGCTAAGTCCATAAACACTAGCTACATTCGTAAAAAAAAATCGGAATTAGAAAGAATGCAGAACCAATTTACAGGAATGGATCCAGCAACTAATCCGTAAGTTCTGACATCAGGCAATGAACTTGTGAGCACAAGAGAGGAAGATTAACCGAAGATTTGGAACTTGAAATCTTCTTGATGGAATTATTTGCAAAGTTTTTGCGTTTGTTCTAGAGTCATCAAGTCGTTGAACAATACAACACTGAAAGTGGCCCTTCTTTCCAACATGACCATGGTGGACAGATATCCTAAATTAATAGGTCCCATTTGCCAACATTGGGCTCACATCCCTCTAAACCTTGTTACTCATATATCCATCCAGATGCCATTCAATGTTACAGTTGTACCAGTCTCCACCGATTTCTCTGGCAGCTCATTCTGGACACGTCTGAAATCCTTTTAAATCCTTACCCACTAATTTTAAACCGATGTTTTCTAAATTTTGACTTCCTCACCAGCCGGAAAACACCTTGACGAGTCAACCTATCCATGTTCCTCATGATCTAATAAATAGCAACGATTTGACTTTATCATACTTGTCAGGAGGGAAATGTGTGGACATTATTTGTCGAAGGTTTGAAGTAGAAAGTCTGATGTACAGATTTTTAGAAATGCATCTTGGAGAAGTTTTTAATAAGTCATTGAAGTCTAGTACCAGTTGTAGAAGTCTGTTGTGAAAGCTGCAGAAGGATTTCAGGGTACGAGAACGAAGCATTATTTCCAATGTATGGTAATCTCATTGAGAGTTGCAAAATATTTGAAGAGATAAACAGGGTGGTGCAATTAAATTTTGTTCCCTCATTGGTGAATCTAGAAGCAGGAGAGGACAATTTTAAAATGAAGCATTGTGATTTATGACCAGGATGAGAACTATTGATTTTTGTCTTCGCCTTGAGAAGTCTCGCTGTTCAGCACTACAGTGAGCCTTGGATATTTGGTCTTTGAATGCATCACTATCAGCCTGACCCGCCCACTCTTACTGCATCACGACAGAACTGACCTCACACTTACCACCTTAATATCAGCGTGAACCCCTCAAATTTACTGCATCACTATCCATCTGGCGCCCTCACATTTACTGCGCCACTTTCACTTCGAGACCCTCAGTTTGACTGCGTCACTATCAGCCTGACTGCCAAACACTTACTTTGTCACTATCAGTCACGCCCTTACACTTCCTATGTTACTATCAGCCTGACTCCATCACACTTATTACGTAAGTATCAGACTGACGCCTCACATTTACCGTGTCACTACAACACTGCCTCCTCAAACTTACTATGTCATTATCTCCTTGATCCTCTTTCATTTACTGCGCCACAATCACACTGGTCACCTCACAGCTACTGCTTCACTATAAGTGTCAACATTCACACTTACAGCGTCACTATCAGCCTGACTCACTCACACTTATCACTTGACAATCAGCATTACTCTCTCAAATTTATTTCATCATTATTAGGCTGAGGCACTCACACTGACAGCGTCACTAACAAACTGACCCCCTCATGCTTACTGCGTTGGTATCTCTCTGATCCCCTCAGAATTATTGTGTCACAACCACTCTGATCCACTCATACTTAATGTGTCCCTCACTGTCCCTCTGGCACCCTCATACTTCCTGCATCACTCACTCCCTGACACATGCGCACCTACTGCATCCCTATCAGCCAAACCCCACTCACTAACGGCGTCACTCTCTCTCTAACCTGCTCACACCTTGACACTCTCTCACTTCGCGCATCAATATCAGCCTAACCCAGTCACGCTTACTGCATCACTACCAGCCTGATCCCTTCAAATGTACTGTGTCACTATCAGACTGACCCACTCATACTTACAGCATCACTATCACCTTGACCTCCAAACCTAGTGCGCCCATATCACCCTGAACCTTTCAGTCTTCTTGCGTCACCTTCAGCCAGACCCTGCACACTATCACTCTGACCTCCTCATACTTGCTGCATCACTATAACTCTATCCCACTCACACCGTGTGTGTCACTATCACCCTGACAACGCATACTCACTGCACCACTATTATCCTGACTCCATCACAATTAGTATATCATTATCAGCCTGACCACTTACACTTACTGTGTCACTATCAACCTGTCCCCTCACATTTCCTGTGTCACTCTCAATCTGACACCCTCAAAGTATCTGCGTCACTGTCACCCTGAACACGTCACACTTACCACATGGGTGTCTACCTGAAACCTCACACTTATTGCGTCACTATCATCCTGAGCGGCTCACATTTACTGCGTCATTAGCACACCAACACTCTCACCTTTACTGCGTCACTATCGGCCTGACACCTCACACGTACTGCATCACTATTAGCCTGACCCGCTCACACGTTTTGCGTCACTACTACCCTGACCCCCTCACAATTGCTGTGTCGCTATCAGCCTGAGCCCCTCACTATCACGCTGACCAAGCTCACAATTACAGCATCACTATCAACCTGACCCCCTCACACTTTCTCTGTCATTATCACCCTGACCCTCTCACACGTAATGAGTCACTGTCACACTGAGACACTCACATTTTCTACGTCGTTATCAGCCGGACCCGCCGGCACACACCGTCACTATCAAACTGGCCCCTCACACTTGCATGCCTCAATATTAGCGTGAACCCCTCACACTTACTGCATCACTGTCCATCTGCCATTCTCATACTTACTGCACCAGTTTCACCTTGACATCCTCATTTTTACTGCATCACCATCAGCCTGACAGCCACACACATATTGCGTCAGTGACGCCCTCGCACTTCCTATGTTAATATCACCCTCATTCCTAAAACCTAGTGCGTCACGATCAGCCTGACTCCATCACACTTTTTGTGTCAGTATCAGACTGACGCCTCACGCTTACCATGTTCCTAAAACTCTGCCCCATCACACTGACTGCGTCACTATCAGCCTGACCCCTCAGACGTACTGCGTCACTATCACCCTGACCCACTCACACTTTTTATATCAGTTTCAGTCTGACGCCATGCACTTACTGTGTAACTAAAACTCTCCCCGTCACACTGACTGTGTCACTATCAGCCTGACCCCTTCATACTTACTGCGTCAATATCAGTCTGACCCATCAGACTTACTGCGTCACTCTCACTCTGATCCTCTCTCATTTACTGCGTCACTCTCACCATGACCTCCTCACATTTACTGCATCACTATCACCCTGACCCACTCACACAGTCTTTGCCATTTTCACCTTGCCGGCCTTATGTTTACTGCGTCACCATCAGCCTAACCGCCACACACTTATTGCGTCACTTTCAGTCAAGCCCTCACACTTCCCATGTTACTCTCACCCTGAATCCTTACACTTATTGTGTCACTATCAATCTGACACCTCACACTTACTGTGTCACTATTAGCCTGACTCCATCACATTTATTGTGTCAGTATCAGACTGACGCCTCACACTTATCTTGTCACTAAAACAATTCCCCGTCACATTGACTGTGTCACTATCAGCCTGACTCCCTCACACTTACTGCTTCACTATCGCAATGCTCCTCTTTTGCTTACGACGTCATTTACACCCTGACACCCCACACTTGCTGCGGCACTATCACACTGAGGGCCTTACACTTAGTGTCACTGTCATCCTGACCCCTTACACTTACTGCGTCACTATCACACTGGTATCTCACACCCACTGTGTCACTATCATCCTGAACCGCTTACACCTATTGCATCACTATCACTTTTACCCCAACACACTAACTGCATCAATATCAACCTGACCATCTCACACATACTGCGCCACTACCTGGCTGACTCCCTCACATATCATGCGTCACTATCAGACTTACCCACTCATGCTTACTGCGTCACTATCACCCTGACTCCCCACTCTTACTGCGTCAAGATCATTGTGCTCCCATACACTTACAGCGTAACTATCATCTTGACAACGTCACACTTACTGCGTCAAGATCAACATGATCCCCTCAAACTTAATGCGTCACTATCAGCTTCAACACTCACATTTACTGCGTCACTTCTAGCACTACCCCTGCACACGTACTACATCCCTATCTGCCTTAGCCCCTCGCATTTACTTCATCACTATCAGCCTGAGACACTCACACTTACAGCTTTACTACAACCTGGCCGTGTGAATGCATCTACATCACTGTCACCCAGACCCCTTGCCCATACTGCATCACTATAAGCCTGACCCCTCAAATGTTATGCCTCACTATCAAACTGACATCGTACACTCACTGCGTCACTATCACCCTGACCTCTCACAATTACTGCATCACGACAACCTGACCCCCTGAAAGCATCTGCGTCACTGTCACCCTGACCCCATCACACTTGCCATGTCACCATCACAATGACACATTCACACAGTCTGCTTCACTGTCATCCTAACACCTCACACTCACTGGATCACTACCATCCTCCCCCTCATACTGACCTGTCACTATCATCCAAAGCCGCTCACACTTATTGCGTTCCTATGACTCTGCTCCCAACACACTTACTGCGCTACTATTAGCCTGACACTTGGACACTTCCCGCATCACTGTCAGCCTGACCCCTCACAATTTCACCGTGTCTATCAGTCTGACTCCTCACATTTCCTGCATCACTATCACCCTGTCACTTACCACTTACTGGCCAGTATTAGCCTGACGCCCTCAACTTACTGCATCAATATCTGCCTGAACACTCACACTTACTCCGTCACCATCACGCTGACCCCCTCACACTCACTGCTTCACTATCACCCTGTCCCCTCTCACTTCCTGCGTTAGGATCACTCTGACTCACGGACACATACTGCATCACTATCAGCCTGACCCCTCACACATACTGTGACACTATCAGCCTGACCCCATCACACTTGCTGCGTCTCTATCAGCCTGACCCCCTCACACCTACTGCTTCACTATCAGACTGACCCCTCACACTTACCGCATCCGTAACAGCCTGACACCTCACACTTACTGCGACACTATTCCCCTAACACCTCACTTTTATTGGCCACTATCAACCTGACTCTCTCAACTTCCTGTGTCACTTCCAGCCTGAACGCACACACTTACTTCCTCACTATCACCCTGACTGTCTCACACTCACTGTGTCAGTCTCTGCCTGACCCCATCACACTTACTGCGTCACTATCATCCTGTCCCCTCCCACTTTATGCGTCGGAATCAGCCTGACACCTTAACACTTACTGCATCACTATCAGCCTGATCTCCTTCCAATTACTGCGTCACTATCAGCCTGACAATTCACTCTTACTGCGTCACTGTATTACTGACCCCTCACGCGAAGTGCTTCACTATCACCCTGACAACCTCACACTTACTGTGTCACTATCGGTCTGATCCCTCAGACTTACTGAACCACTATCACTCTGACCCCCCTCACTGCGCAACTATCGTCCTGATCCACTCACACAGTCTGCGTCACTACCACGCTGACACCTCACCCTCATTGTGTCACTATCATCCTCACTCCATCACACTTATTGAGTCACTATCAGCCTGATCCCCTATAATGGAAAATGATCATTTATTGTGAATCTGTGAAAGCATGGTTGAAACAAAGAAGTATAGACCTAACTTTGCAAAAAGTCAGAAAAAATGTTAAGTTCAACCTATTTTGCAGCTGACTCTCAAGGCCAATAATCTATTATATCAGTAGTCAATGAATTAGAAAAAGCAACTCCATGTGTGGAAAGGAACTCGACTGTTCGTGGAAGTGCGCTTGCAGAGATAGATCTGGCTGGTGCTTTGTTTGCGGAGCAATGGACCACTGGTCGAGACAGTGCCCGCATGGACAGCCTCAATCAGTCCTGGAGGTTGGACAGCATGGTGACTGACAGGGGACGACTGAGGTTGAGGTGGGCAGGCCACAAGGTACAGGTAAACCTCTTTCCTTTATACTTGGCAACGAAGAATCCCTTATGCTAATCACTTCTACTAACCTAACGGACACTGAGATGTGTCCCAACTCTATATTGAACATTGAGATTGCGAAGTGTGGACAATATGTTCAATATAACAATGATGCGTATATGTCATAGAACATAGAACATAGAACATAGAAGAATACAGCGCAGTACAGGCCCTTGGGCCCTCGATGTTGCGCCGATCCAAGCCCACCTAAACTACACTAACCCACTATCCTCCATATACCTATCCAATGCCCTCTTAAATGCCCATAAAGAGGGAGAGTCCACCACTGTTACTGGCAGGGCATTCCATGAACTAACGACTCGATGCCTACCTCTATGTTATATGTGGCAGGTACACCAGTTACCTTTTTGGTAGATACATGGCCAGCACATTCACTCCTCAAATCAAGACAGTTCAGAGAGTTGACGCCAATAAAGATGAGTGGAATGTTCCTGAACTCAATGGAGGCATCAGGCGTCGTGATATGAGAGAGTTTTACCGCACCCATATGGTGTGAAATCAGTAATGTGTAAAAATTCTAATTCTCAATTTTGTTAGCGGAATTCTGTCCTTTACATTTGATGGCTCGGGATCTCATAGTGAGACTGGGGTTGTATTTGCACAGTACTCCGACGGGTTTGCAGGTAATTCAAAGGGAAGATTCACAAGTATAAACTGCAAAATACAACCCACGACCCCTGGTGTATGTCTATGAGTGGCGATTAAGCCAGAGAGCAATGAGTTGATTGAGCAATTCACTCGCCCTGGAAGCAGGTAACCATGTTAATCCTATTAACACCGATTTTTTTTTTTTTACGGGAACATGCTGCACCGCACAGCACACATACACCACGATGGCCCGGAGCAACCATAAGAGAAGTATTGGTTCAGGAGATTGGTTAAACCAGGTCAGTTGTTATTGTGCGAATTTTATTGAAGGGATGGCAGATGTGCAGTCAGTGTGAACTTATGTCAAGTATCTGTGACAGCAAGTAAACTCTATATTTTTGATGTGGAAGGCTACGCTCCTCGCGTGTCACTGGCGAAGGTGTCCAGTGACTGCTGGCAGGATTTGGAGCCATGGGTACTAAAGGCATAAAGAACGAAATGTTGGGTGTTCTGGGACGATGTGGGTATGTGGTTTAATGCAGATGTGCGGACATATAGGCAGAAATTAATTTGACCAACTCAGGCAATAGAACATTCGAGGTAACCCCCGCTACCCCTGAAGAGCCGAGAATGCTGGCCTGGCGGTTCCCTAAGATAAATTCTCAGACTCAAGATTAATAACGGTCCCTACTGAATTATGCGTAAAAGGAAAACATGCTTTGGGGCTTATACGAGGTTGTGAACCAATACGAGTAACCACGAAGTCGGAGTATCGTCCTTGCAGGGCACAATACCAGTTACAACCCATGAACGTAGTTACTCCAGTCTTTCAATCCTTCCCAAAGGCTAGAGAGATAATCCCCTATGTAAACTCACCGGTGAGAACTCCCATTTTTGTGATCAAAAAGGCAAAAATTCCAAGTGAACCGGAGGAATGGTGGTTTGTTCAAGACCTTTAGGCAGTCAATAACAGTGTTGTCCAGCGCGCATCAAATGTCCCCAAACCCTATATTGTATCAGTTCAATTTAGACCGGATAGTAAATGGTTCCCTGCTGTGCATTTAGCAAATACATTCTTTAGTGTAAGGGTGGATCCATATAGTCAATTCTGGTTCGCTTTTTCATTCAAAGGGAAATCCTATGACTTTGTCAATGTTACTGTGAGTCACCCACCATATATAATGAGTCTCTACGCAGGAGTCTGGAGACTCTTGTTTTAACCCCTGGTTCTGCGCTTCTGCAATCTGTAGACGATTGCTTAATAGTAACACCGACAGAGAAACAATGTGAGAAGGATTCTTTTGCATTGCACGAGGGAAGGGCATAAAGCCAGTCTCGCAAAACTTCGATTTATGTAATAACAGGTGAAGTTCTTCAGTCACTTACTATCTGAACAAGGGAAGGCCATTGGTCAAGACAGTGTGCAAGTAATTCAGCAAATTCCAAGGCCTCACATGAAGAAACAATTGCTATTCTTTTTGGGCATATGCTCCTACTGAAGAACGTTTATCCCACGTTACACAAATCTTGAGGCGCCCTGAAGTGACATGACCCATGGAAAAGGGTAACAGAACCCAGGTCCGTTGCAATGGATCCCAGCGGCCGAGTTGAATTGAAAAAGACGTTTCAAAGTCTATCTACACTGGGGATTCCGAATCCAAACAAGCCTTCTGTCGAACGGTAGATGAGAAACATGGCTGCATGGCATCTGTGTTGTTGCAGGATCATGGGGGAAAATTCAGGCTGGCAGCTTATTTTTCGGCTAAGCTGGACCTCGTAGCGGCAGGATTGCGTAAATGCCTGCGAGCTGTGGTTGCAGCTGAAAAGGCTGTTGCAGTGTCCAGGGATATAATCGGCTATGGCGACTTAACTAAACTGATCGCACATGCAGTATCCTTACTGCTTTCCGAGCAAAAGACAGCACATACGTCGGCAGCACGTTGACTCAGATACAATACTGTGTTATTGGAGAAGCCTAACATTGCAATAAAACGATGTAACGACCTTAATGCTGCTAATCCTCTCACTAGAGAAGGAGACCCACATGATTGTATCGCTGTAATTAATGAAATGTGCTGCCTAGACAAGACTTGCAGAATTCACCACTTCAGAATCTAAATATGGCTGTTATTTTTGTGGATGGGTCAGCATTTAGGAGCAAGGAGATAGGCCAGAATTTTATTGGACATGCTGTAGTAACTACCCATGAGGTATTCAAAGCGGGATCACTCGCTTCTCAACTGTCAGCGCAAGCAGCGGAGCTGATTGCCCTGACTGAGGCATGTAAATTGGCTAAGGGAAACACAGCCAATATTTAACCGATAGCAGATACGGATTCGGAGTTGCACATGATGTTGGAACCCTGTGGAAATACAGGAACTTCTTGACCTTCACCGAAAAGCCCATCACACACCGTGATCAGATTTCTGACCTCTTGGAAGCAGCCGTATTGCCTAAATCAATCGCTGTGTGTAAATATGAAGCCCACACGAAAAATAACGATTCCGTTTCTCAAGGAATTGCAAGGGCAGACTCAGCGGCAAGGACGGCAGCCCAGTAGCCGGTAAATGATCAGTTTGACATGGGAATGACGAAAATCCTTACCCAAACAACAGACGTACGGGAGTCACAGTCGAAGTCCAGGCTTGAAGACACGTTTGAGTGGGAAAAAGCAGAGTGCAGTTTGAGGTAAGGGGTATGGTGTGGCCCCAATGTTAAACCTTTTCTACCACGATCACTATTTCCAATCTATGCCAAACTGACACGGAAAGGAACATGTGTCAAAAGTGGGGAGATATGACAGCATTTCAGCACAGTGGTACACTCAGGGATTTACTCATTACTTCCAGAAATATTGTGAACGATGTGTTATCTGTGCCACAATAATGTGGGGAGGGGAATACAGATGAGTCATGTAGCACTTCCGAAACCCCAAAAACAATTTGAACATTTACAACTGGATTTTACCAAACTAACACCCTGAGAAGGAAAAAGGTATTGTCTGGTAATAGTTGATATGTTTTCCAAATGGCTGCAAGCGTTCCCCACGGCAAAACAGAATGCCAGTGCCGTAACCAAAACTTTCCTAACTGAAATAATTCCGAGATGGAGCATCCCTGAGAAGCTTAGTAGTCCCAAGGTTTGTGAAGGTTTATAGCTCCGGTTGAGGTTTAGGGTGTAGGTGTGCTCGCTGAGCTGCACGTTTGTTATCCAGACGTTTCACTACCTGGCTAGGTAACATCATCAGTGGCGACCTCCAAGTGAAGCAAAGCTGTTGTCTCCTGCTTTCTATTTATATGATTGTCCTGGATGGGGTTCCTGGGGTTCGTGGTGATGTCATTTCCTATTCGTTTTCTGAGGGGTTGACAGATGGTAAATAGATCAATGTGTTTGTTTATGGCGTTGTGTTTGGAGTGCGAGGCCTTTCGGAATTCTCTGGTGTGTCTGCATATACAGCAAACCGACAAACACTGACCAAATACTTAACTACACCAGCAACCATCCCAACACGCAAAAAGGAAGCTGTATCAGAACACTATTCCAATGAACCATCACACATTTCAGCACAGACGAACTTCAGAAAACAGAGGAGAACCACCTATACAATGTATTCAAGAAGAACGGATACTTAAAAAATGCAGTCCACAGATTCCTCAGGAACAAACCACGACAAGGAGACCGAAAACAGCCAGAAACTCTATCGATCTTTCCATACATCAATGAAGTCTCAGAAGTGGTAGCCAGACTCTAAGACCCCTCGGAATCCCACCAACACTCTCAAACAAAACTAACAAATTTAAAAGACCCAGTACAACCCATGGACAAAACCAATGTCATATACAAATTCCATGCAAGGACTACCACAAACACTACATAAGACAAACAGGAAGAAAGTTAGCCACCAGGATACAGAACACCAGCGAGCCACAAAAAGACACGACCCTCTCTCCCTCGTAGCCCTTCACACGGATGAAAGAAAAACACCATTTCGTCTGGGACAACACATCTATCCTGGGACAGGCTAAGCAAAGACATGCCAGAGAATTCTTTGAGACCTAGCACTCCAACCACAACGCCATAAAAAAGACATATATCTCGATAGCATCTATCAACCCCTCAGAAAACGAACAGGAAATGGCATCACCACAAACCCCGAAACCCCATCCTGAACAAACATATAACTAGAAAGCAGGAGACAACAGCTTCTCTTCACTTGGAGTTCGTCACTGATGATGTTACCTAGAACAAAGAACATAGAAAAATACAGCGCAGCACAGGCCCTTTGGCCCTCGATGTTGCGCCGATCCAAGCCCACCTAACCTACACTAGCATACTATTTTCCATATGCCAGGTAATGAAACGTCTGGATATCAAACCTACAGCTCAGCGAGCAAACGTACACTCTAGGCTTAGTAGTGACAGTAGGACACCATTTGTCCATCATGCCCTACAGTCGATTAGTGAGTATTCGGGAATAAACATGAGATAACACTGTGCCTACCACCAAACGAGCGGTAGGGCAGCGGAAAGAGAAACTTCTACCTTAAAATATAAATTGACAAAATGCTGTGAGGAACTAGGGATGACATGGACAAAGGCACTTCCAATTGTGCTGATGTGTATGAGATCTAGGAGGAGAGGGAGAGCTAATCTTAGCACGTTTGAGATTTTGTTTGGTAGGCCGCCAAACACAGGAATTGTCCCGAGACGTAAGGGAAGCCAGAAAACAGGCCTCTGTGAGGATGAGATGTTGTGTCACTGCATGAAACTCTCTACACTTCTGTCCCAAATACAGAATCAAGTGAAGACAGCACCTCCCCAATCAGCAGAAGGGAACATGTACGATCTATAACCTGGAGCCTGAATAGTGGCAAAAGACTTCAGGAGGGAAAACAGGAAGGCGAAGAGGTGGCTGGGACCGTTTCAAGTACGCCTTACAGCACAGATAGCTGTTAAGATCGCCGGAATAGCCACGTGGATACACGCCAGCCATTACAAATTTGCAGCTGGGACTGAGGAGACATCACACAACACCAAAACCAATTTAGAGCAAGTATTTATTAGAAGACTTAAGCAAATGTGGGGCTGCCCCAGTTCACACTGTTGGCAAGCGCCCTGGTAGGACTATTCATAAGAGCAGAGGCGTCTGGGATGCAGCAGCTGACGGTAATCTTAACTGAAACGACGAATTGGATCTTTACATGCGACCCATAGCCGTTCAGTAACAAGGACGACTATAAATTCGATCATTAAGATTTATGCAGGGATCCATGCCGCGCCGGTGACTGGCACTTAGTAGTAGCCACCACGGCAAAAGGAGCACCTGACATGGGAAATATATATTCTATGATCAAAGTAAGACTCAGAAGACTAATGAGGGAGTCTCGTGGTGTGGAATAGATCGATCCTTCTCTGACGACTGTAGACAGGTGAATATAGTGGTGCAGTCGCCCCACCTCCGCCCTCCGAGATGCAGTGCAGAATGTACTACAGACGATAGGAGCACTGGAGCATGGCAATCAATCAAACTAGACCATGGACCTAACCCCAAGCCGGGCAAAGGTCATCAATGACACACCCGAACCCGAAGGGAGACGGCCGTGGCTAGAGGGCAAATTTAAAGCAGGAGGGGAATTTGCCTGCTGGAGCTAAATGGCGTAAATGCGACGCCAGTAGGTTGGGAGCTGCGAAGGGCCATTGCTAGATGTGAAGGGAACAGAGCATGTGCTTTGGTCATAAGACAAAACGAGAGATTAGACGTTGGCTACACTTGTTGGATATGTTTGCACACAGCCCAAAGGTAGTCTGCCCAGCAAATTACTGAGAGCCTGGCGAGAAATGCCAGCTGTCTGCTTCCACGGGAGGCGACTAGCCTGACCCTGATAGTGGGGGGCAATTTGGGCAAATCTCGTGTCACCACCTGAACTCCAGGCTAACTACAGCCCCAGGCCTGACACGCTACCGACCACAGCATTCCAGATAGTGGATTGCAGGGGAGAAACGTGTATTTGCACCAATCGGGGATGACTAATTTTGGGTATCTCCCAGTGTACTTGAACAATGACTCTTGTACAGCAACATGCGCAAATGATACGACCATAAATATTGCTTGTTCCTTTATCAATGGTCAGACCATGAGCGGCACGGTGGCACAGTGGTTAGCATTGCTGCCTAACAGCGCCGGAGAACCCGGTTTAATTCCCGCCTCAGGCGACTGACAGTGTGCAGTTTGCACATTCTCCCTGTGTCTGCGTGAATTTCCTCCCACAGTCACCAAGATGTGCAGGCCGGGTGAATGGGCCATGCTAAATTGCCCGTAGTGTTAGGTGTTAGGTAAATGTATGGGTGGGTTGCGGTTCGGCTGGTGTGTGTGGACTCGTTGGGCCGAAAAACCTGTTTCCACACTGTAAGTAATCTAATCTAATCAGGATGGCAGGTATAATATGGGCAGGTGGCGAGAAAGGATCCCACCACTCCCCCGGGGAGAAAGGGGTGCTGCTACACCGCGATACAGTCCACCAACACAACAGCATTCGCCCTAAAAGATAGCAAATGCCGAACTCGAAGGGACATCCTCCTGCATTGGAATGGGTACACACTCGCAGAACATCCTCGCATATGGTGTATTCGCAAATGAGACGGAGGAAGGCCTAGCACTCATTAACACTGAGTTAATGGCGGTTAGGAAGCAGTGACACAAAATCGATTAGTACTAGACATCCTGACGGCCGAGAGAGGGGGCGTCTGCAAAACGTTAGGTACCTCATGCTGTATTAATATTCCTGACGACTCCCAAAATATTACTGGTTTAATGAATGATATGAAGGTAGCTAAACGCCGGCCTCCAGAGCAGATGAATCCTGATCCCGATGGCTCACGTCCCTGATGGAGGACTGGGGTATTGGCCTCTATCGTTCTACTAGTTGTAGGACTGGTCTTACTCATACTGCTTTGAATAAGACCCTAGTTGTGTACCTGCCTACACACTTGCTCATGAATGCAGTAGGATACGAAATGTTAAACTATCCGTGGCACCAAAGAAGGAAGATCCGATTGCTTGTCCCCACCCGACAGCGACGTTGACGAATGTGACATGTGAAGATGGGCTGTGTATCGGACAAACCAGGGAAGTGGAAAACCACCACAAAGCTTTGTTAGAGTGAGGTGGTGTATGAGGAAATGCCTGGTGTTCATAAATTATTTTTGATGTATAGGTATCTGGCTTTTTTTTGGTTGTTGTCCTTGTAAAATGACAAGAATTTGGAAAATGTAATGGAAAATTGACAAAATTAACGTTTACTGTGAAATCTGTCAGAGAATGTTTTGCAAAATTTAATACTTTGCTCAAATATGCAAATACTTTGCTGAATTCTGCGTCGAGGAGTCAGCTTGTCTTTGTGGAACTTTGCAAACATTTCACCTGGCCTTGCGAGCAGCCGAGTTCATAAAAAAGCTTCGGAAAACATAAAGACAATTATGTCCAAGGCATGGGAAAGAGAAAATATGAGCTCGTATGTTTCCCAACACTTGTCCTTCAGCATGTGATAAGAATAGTTTAAAAATAATATGTGAATTTTGTTCACAGCCATTACATAAGACACTTTTGCCAAGTATATTGGCCGCCCTGCATGCAGAGGTTGAAAAATAAAGCCTTTCCTTTGCTCTTGCTAGCAGTTGATTCGAGTCGATTAAATTTCCATGACAGGCGTCAGGGTGTCAGGGTGTCAGGCAGTGGGAGAATTGTTGGGTATCACTAAATGGGAGAATTGTTGCACAGTGCCATTACATTGGAAAATTAGTACAAATTGTCTATTCATTAAAGAATTTGAGCAGAACACCTCTAATTGGAAGAATAGGGGCAGGGAATCATGAGAAGAAAAATTTTGCAAGCAGTAGTAAAGTCGAGTATCGAGTCCGCCCTCCAAGAAATGAAAAAAAAAAACCTTTGGAGCAGGGAATCAATACGTGGAGGAAGTGTATCAGGAAACAACGCAATGGGACAATTGACGCAAGGCATCAATAGGAGAGTTGGTGCTGATGTCACGAAAGTAGAGAATTGGTCGAAGACGTGGGAGAACTGGTGCTGAATAATATTAAATGTGGTGGAGGTGCAGAAGCTGACGAAAAGAAGATTCGCGCAGGATTCGAAAATGGTAGAATGGTGCACGGAAGTGAAGCTGTATTTGGGACAATTGTTGCACGAACCACAAAATGGAAAAATTGGACAGTGGAACTTTAACAGCGAATTGGGGTAGGGCAGCACTATCTCAGAGAGACAGAGTTGCGTTCCCCACACTGGGAGAAGTTGGTTTGGGTATCAATGGACATGAGAATTGTTTCAGGGCAATAATGAATTCGAGAATTGGAGTGGGGTGCTTAAAGCATGCAGACTTGGAACAGAGCATATTTAAATGGGAGAACACGGGCAGGAATCAGTAAGTCGGAGAAATGTTGTAAAGTGCAGGAAAGTGGCCATTCGATGCAGGGCGACAATAATGAAAAACCTTTGAGCAGTAAACCATTATGTGGAAGATGTATGTCAGGAAACAGCAAAGCAGGAGAGTTGGGGTAAGGCAATACTCAGTGGGAGAGTTTCTTCAGATCATGACCGAAAGGGTGCATTAGTGCAGGATTGGCAATGTGAGAATTTGATGCAGTAAACGCCAAAATTGGAGAATTACAGTAGTGGACCACGGCATGGGAGAATCATTGCAGCTACATAGTTTTTGGAAGAAGTGGTGCGGAGTGGACCTAAATTAGATATTTGATGCAAGTCACCATGAAAACGTAGAATTAGAGTAGGGCACTCCTAAATGCGAGATTTGAACTTGGGCATCAGAAAATGAGAGAATCTTACTGGGATATGATGAAATGGCAGAATTAGTATCATTATAAGAAAAAGCAGGTGAATTTAGTGTCGGAGTATGAAGAAATGGGAGAATAAGTATAGGGGTATGGTAAATGGGATAATCCGTAAGTGCAAAATGACAAAATTGGTGGGAGTGCCAAAATATCAGAGAATTAGAGCAGACCACGTCTAAATAGGTGAATCGGGGCAGGGAATCAGTGTAAAGGAGAAATGTTGGAAGCAACAGCAAAATAGGTATTTGGGTCAGAGCATCACGAAATGAAAATAAAAACTTAGCAGGGCACCCATACGTGCAAGAGGTGTACAGGGAATAACTGAAGGGAATGAATTGATACAGGGCATCAAAATTTGTAGAATTCACGCAGGTGCTGTTAAATTCGAAGTGGGAGAACTGGGGCTGGATAATATTAAATGGAAGAATTGATGCTTTTCCAGAATTTGTGCAGGATTGATAAATGGGAGAACGTGTGCAGCGTAGTGAAACACTGGATATAATGATGGAGAATCGCTGCAGAGAAACAGACACTCTGTCCAACTTGTGCATCCCTAATATTTATGAATTTAACAGTGCACCAATGAATAGGACAATAATTGCAAGGAATGACGAAATGGAACCACAGCCAAGCGTTTATCTCAGTAAGAACATTTGGCACTGGGGGTCAGATAATGGGGAAAACGGTTAGGTACAGCAGCGAATGGGATATTTGGTTCAGGGCAGGAGTAAATCGGAGATTTAGTGCAGTGCAGCAGTAAATGGAGCAGGACATACTGTATTGGAGGATTAAAGGAGGGAACCCATAAATGGGAGAATGCAACTAGGGCACTCCACCGGTTCTCAGACAATATCACAGCTCTGAATGATTTGGAGATGCCACTGTTGGACTGGGGTGAACAAAGTTAAAAATCACACAACACCAGGTTATAGTCCAATAGGTTTAATTGGAAGCACAGTAGCTTTCGGAGCGTCGCGATTTTTAACACAGCTCTGAATGTTTGACAAGTCACTCGCTCAGGACTCAATCGCAGACAATAAGGCACGTCTCATCACTGACCCTCCTAAAACGAAGCATTACCCCGCTCCAAACCTCCAAGCATCTCAGAATACTTCAGTACTGCTCCCCCCGAACTGCAGTGAAAAGAGCCACTGGCTGTGTCTTAACTCTTTGTTAATAGTTCAGTTCCGCAGTTGCAAAGTGCAACAAGACCAGAAACTAGGGATTTCATACTATTGGAGTGTGAGATCAGAGGCAGTACAAAAGCGCCGTCAAACGGCCAGTATCGTGTGAGTAAGCCCGCACTTTCAGATGGCCAGAACTGAGGAAGTGCACTATTCCTGGAGATTCTGTCTGACACTTTACTGTGAAAGGAGTCAGTCAAAATGAGAGGATCAGCACTGCAGTTATTGCAGATCGATAATGAGGGCACTCCTGAAGGAGGACTGCAATTTCACTCCTGAGGCGGTGTCTCGCCGTTAGAGTTGCAGCCTGGGAGAATGCCTCATCATCAGAATGTCAGCCTGTGGCAGTGTCTCACGATCAAAGATTGGCCTGAGACAACGCAGCACCGCCAGAGGGTCAGCGTAAGACAGTGCCACAAGGTCAGATGGTCAGCATGAGGCAGTACCTCTTTGTCAGAGGGTGGGTCTGAGAGGGCCTCAACGTCAGATGAAGTGCCTCAATGTCAAAGGGGCAGTGTAGCATTAAACAGGAACATTGGTGCAGTGTAGCACTGAATGGGAGACTTGGGCAGTGCAGCACTAAATGGGAGAATGTGGGCAGTGTAGCTCTGAACGGGAGAATTGGGGAACTGTCACTCGAAATGGGAAAACACGGCGAGCACAAAACCAAAAGGGAGAAATGGGACAGAGAATGTTGAATAAGAGAATTGGACTGGGGCACCAGTAAATGTGAAAATTGTACAGGGCAATATTGAGTGGACAACCTCTTCCAGATATCAGGAAATGGGAGAAATGGTATTGTACAACACTGAACTGGAGAATTAGTGCAGGGCATCAGTAAATGACCGAATTGGTGCAAGACAGTAATATCTTCAAGACATGCAGCAAATTGATGAACAGAGGCACCGAATCAGGAAATCGGATAAATGCTAAGGGTTATGATGGAGATTAACTAAAGGAAAAAACGGACCGTCTGGATTCAATTTTAATAAGTTTAAAATCACACAACACCAGGTTATAGTCCAACACGTTTACTTGGAAGCACACTAGTTTTCGGAGCGACGCTCCTTCATCAGGTGATTGTGGAGGGCTCGATCGTAACACAGAATTTAAAGCAATAATTTGCAGTGTGATGTAACTGAAATTATATATTGAAGAATTGATTGTCTGTTAAGCATTTCATCTGTTGAAATACAGTGATAATTTCAATTCTTTCATGTGTAAATCACAAAACCCTTTTTTTAAGTTGCATTCTCGGGTTAGCTGTTAACAATGGTGATAGCTAGACAATATTAGAGAATTTTTGCAGGAAGTGGGAGAAATGGTGCTGAATCATACTCAATGCAGCTGGAGTGCAGTTGCTGACTGAAAGAAGATTTCTGCAGGATTCGAAAATTGGACAATGGTGCACGGAAGTGAAGCTGTATTTGGGAAAATTGTTGTACGAACCACGAGAATGGAAAAAACTGTGCAGTGGAAGGCTTACAGCGAATTGGAGTATGGCACCACTAACTCAGCGAGTCACAGTACGGCACCCCTCGCTAGGAGAATTTCGTTTGATTATCAATGCATACGATAATTGTTTCGGGTAACATTGAATGGGAGAATTGGTGTGGGGTACTCACAGCATAGAGTATGGGAACAGAGCATGTGTAATGGGAGAACACGGGCAGGGAATGAGTAGGTCAGAGATATGTTATAAAGAGCAGGAAAGTGGAGATTCGATTCTGGCAACACTAAATGAATAGAATTTGAGCATGGCACGATTATGTGGAAGATGTATATAAGGAAGTAACCAAATGGGAGACTTCGGACAAGATAATACTCAATAGGAGAGTTTGTGCAGTTCATTATTAAAATCAGGATTTGTTCAAGTTTGCCAATTTGGAGATTTTATGCAGAAAAAAAAAAACAAAATTGGAGAACTCTGGCAGTGGACCACCACATGGGAAAGTCATTGCAGAGAAATAGTTAATGGAAGAAATGGTGCAGAGTGGAACTAAAGCAGAAAATTCGTGAAAGGCACATTTAAATGCAAACATGAGCGTAGGGCACCCTTAAGTGGGATATCTGGACGAGGGCAACAGGAAATTAGATTATTTGTATCGGGATATGAGAAAATGGGAGAATTATTATTGGCGGTTTGAGGACATGAGAGACATAGCGTCGGGGTGTGAGGAAGTGGGATGATGAGTGTAGGGATATGCATAAATGGATGAATTGGTGGGCATCAGTAAATAGTGAGATTAGAAAATTGGTGGGAGTGCCAATACATGAGAGAAATGGAACAGAGCACATCAAAATGCAAAATCGGGACAGGGAATCAGTGAAAAATAGAAACCCTGCAAGCATCAGTAAAATAGACAATCGGATCAATGCACCACGAAATGAAAAATAAATGAGAAGGGCATATGGAAGAGTTGTATCAGGATACAACTAAATAGAATGAGTTGATGCACGATAACAATAGTTAGGGAATTCAGGCAGGTGCTATTAAATGCTAAATGGAAGAACTGGATCAGGAGGATCTTTAATAGGAGAGTTGGTGCAGTTCCATGATTTATGCACGATTGATAATTGGGAGAATTGGTGCAGAGCAGTGAAACACGAAATAGAATCATAGAGACAAATCATAGATTACAAATCAAACTTGTCAATGCTTAAAATTTAAGAATTTAACAGCGCACCAAGCAACCGGAGAATCACTGCAAGGGATTACTAAATGGAAGAATTGTGCAAGGGTTTATCTCACTGAGAGAATTTGGAACAGGACATCAGATAATGAGGGGATTGGTGTAGTGTAGCAGAAAATGGGAGATTTGGTGAAGTTTAGCAGTAAACTAGGATGGAAAATACCGGATGGGAGAATTAGAAGAGGGCATTCGAAATGCGAGAATGCAGCGAGCGCACTCCGTCAGTTCTCAGACAATGCAACATCAATGTCTCCATGAAAAGTCAATCCCTCAGGACTGAATCACAGGCAATAAGACATTTCCCCAACTCTGACCCTCCCAAAAAGGGAGCCCTTCCCCGTACCAACACTCCAACAGTGTTGGAATACCACAGCACTGGTCCCCCCAACCTTCAGTACAAAGTGTCACAGGCTGAATATTACCGCTGTGTTCCTAATGCAGTCCCCTAGTGCCTCAGTGCAGTGAGGCAAAAACGGTGGGCTGCCACACTACAGCAGGGTGAGAACGAAGGTCTTACAAAACCTTATTAGATGGCCAGCAACGAATGTTAAGCACACTCCTGCCAGATGGCCAAAACCAAAGAAGTGCCCCATTCCTGGTTATATGCTTGCCGCTAGAGAATTAATGGAGATCCTCACGATGAGAGTTCAGCACTGTGGGTATTGCAGCTCGAGGATAAGGATTCTCCTGAAGAAGGACGGCAATTTCAGTCCTGAGGCAATGACTCACCACCAGAACCTCATTCTGAGGCACTGCCTCACCGTCAGAGAGTCAGCTTAAGGCAGTGCCTCACCGTGAATGTGTCAGCCAGAGGCAGTGCCTCTTTGTCAGAGAGTCAGACTGAGACCGTGTCTCATCGTCACAGTGTAACCTGAGGCAGTGCCACACCGTCAGACGACATTTGACAATGTCAAAAAGGCAGTGTAGCACTAAACGGGAGAACTGGGGCAGTGTAGCAGAAAATTGGAGAGTTGGGCCAGTGTCGCTCCAAATGGGAAAACAAGGGAAGTACAAATCTGAGTGGGAGAATTGGGGCAGGACAACACTGAATTGGAGATTGAGCTTGTGCACTAGTAAATCTGAGAATTGGTACTGGGAGTCACTGATTGGAGAACCTCTTACAGAAGTCAGTAAATGGGAGAATTAGTATTGCAGTACCCTGAACTGGAGAACTGGCACAGGGCATCATAAAATGAAAGAATTGGGACTTTATCTTCGAGAATTAGAGGAAATTGGAGAACACGGTCTGTGAATCTGGGCATAGGACAAATGTTACAAAGGAGTAATGATGGAGATTCAATAAAGGGAACAACTGACCGTCCAGGTTTAATTTTAATCGATCTGTTCTGATGTATTATGACACACCGTGTTTGAGCAGTGCACCCCTCACTAGGAGAATTGGGTTGGGGCATTAGTGAATATGAGAATTGGTTTACGGAGAGAGAATTAGTGTGGGGTGCAAATAACATAGAGAACTACAACAGACCATATGTAAACGAGAGAACTCGGGCAGAGAATCAGTATGTAGGAGAATGTTGGAAAGAGCCGGAAAGTGGAGATTCGATACAGGGCACCACTATATGAAAATAATTTTGGCAGGGTACCATTATGTGGAAGATATATACCAGGAAACAACCAAATGGGAGAGCTGGGGAAAGACAACACCAAATGTGCAACTTTGTTTCGTTCATGACGAGAAGGAGCATTTGTGCAGGTTTGCAGATTTGCTGCAGAAAACACCAAAATTGGAGAAATCCAGCAGTGGACCACTATATGGGGGAATGATTGTAGAGACATAAGTCATAGAAGAATTGGTGTAGCGTGCATCTAAATTAGAGAATTCGTGTTGAGATAATTAAATTAGGGAACCCCAAAATGGGAAATTTGGTCTAGGGCATCAAAAAATGAGAGAATTCGTGTAAAGGTATATGGAATCGGAAGAATTATTATTGTCCTATGAGGAAGTGGGAGAATTAGTATTCGGGTATGAGGGAATAGGAAAACTGCATGGAGTTACCAGGAATGGGCGAATGGGTTTGCATCATTTATTGGGAGATTAGAAAATTATTGGAAGTAGCAACATGTTATAGAATTGGAGCAGTTCATATCTTCATGGGAGAATCGGTGCAGGGAATCAGTGATAACAGGAAATGTTGGAAGCATCAGAAAGTTAGAGATTTGGATTAGTGCACCACGATATGAAAACAAAAATGAGCAGGGCACCCCGATGTGGAAAAGAACAATTAAATGGAATGAACTGATACAGGAGGTCAATAATTGGAGAATTCAGGCTGTTGCTACTGAATTGTAAATGGGAGAACTGGGGCGTGTTAATACACAATGGGATAGTTGATGCAGCTTCAGGATTTGTGTAGGATTGATAAATGGGAGAGTTGTTTCAGAGCAGTGAAACCCTCAATAGAATCATAGAAATGTGTTGCACAGAAACAGACCATTCGTTCCACCTTATCCATGCCTACATTTAAGAATCCAACAGAGCAGCAATGAATTACAGAGTCATTGCAAAGAATGATGAAATGGAGGAATCGGGTAAGTGTTTATCTCAGTAATAACAGTGCATCAGATGATGTGGTAATTGGTTAAGTATCGCAGTAACTGGGAGAAATTGTACAGTGTATCATTAAATGGATGAGAGAATTAGAGGAGCGCACCCCTAAGTGGGAGAATGAGGCTAGGGCACTCTCTCACTTCTCAGATAATCCCACAGCACTGACCTTGTGACAACCCGCTGGCTCAGGAGTGAACCTCAGACAATAAGACACTTCCTCACTTCTGACCCTGCAAAACGGAAGCACTCTTCCGTACCAACCCTCCGAAATTTGCTGAATACTCCCCGTGAGTACTGCTCCCCGTGAGTACATTCCAAATAGCCACTGGCTGAATATTCATCCTTTGTTCCTAATGCATTCCCCCAGTGCCTCATTGCAATGAGACCAGAACCGAGGGCTGCCACACGACTGGAGGATGAGGAGAGCGGTAGTACAGAAGCTCTGTCTGAAGACCAGAACCGACTGACTAACACCCTCCTAGCAGATAGCCAGAACCTAGGAAGTGCCCCATGTCTGGCATTACATAATTAAAGTAGGCCCTCACATTGAGAGAATCAGCACTGTGGGTATTGCAGCTCGATGATTAGCGCACTCCTGACCGAACACTGCAATGTTAGTCCTGAAGCAATGGCCCACTGTCAGATTATCAGCCTGAGGCAGTGACTTACCATCAAATGAGGTATGTCAATGTCAAATGAGCAGTGGTTCATCAAACTCGAATAGTGCGCCATGCAGAACTAAATGGGAGAATTTGGGCAGTATCGCTCGAAAGGGGTGAATTGGACAGTGTTTCACAAATTGGTAGAGTTGGCGCAGTGTAGCATTAAATGGGAGACTGAGGGCAGAGTAGAACTAAATGGGACAATCGGGGCAGTGTGGAAAAAACTGGGATATTTGAGGCAGTGTGGCACTAAATGGGAGTTTTGGGGCAGAGTAGCAGTAAACGGGAGATTTGTGGCGATGTACATCTTAAAGGGAGATTTGGAGATGCGTCACACTAAATTGGAGATACGGGATAGTGTTGCACTAAATGCGAGATTTGGGGGAGTATAGATCTGAAAGGGAGAGCTGGGACGGTGAAGCTCTAAATGGGAGAATTGGGACAGTGCAGTACTAATCGGGGAACTGTAACAGTGTAGAACATTGGTAGAATTGGGGCAGTGCAGTGCTAAATGGGGGAGTTGGAGGCGTGTAGTACTAAGTGGGAGAATTGGTGCAATGTAGTATAAAGAAATCTTCGTACAAGTGCAGATTCATAGCACATTAGAAATGGAGTTGCAGGTACCTAGGACAGTGAGAAGGTGATCATTATGCTTGCCTCCATTGTTCAGTCCATTGTGCTTCGAAGTTCGGCGGTCATTGCGGCTGTACAATACATTGACGCGGCCAGTTTTCGAATACTGCGTGCATTTCTGTTGACCCTGCAAACTATCGGACGTTGTGAATATTGAAATTTCACATGTAAGCTTTACAAGGATGGCGCACCGACTGGAGGATGTGAGCTGGAGGTAGGGGCTGAATAGATTTAGGCAATTTCCTCGAAAAATGGGATGCTGAGAGGTGACCTTGTGAAAGTTTTTGAAGTCATGTGGGATGTGTAGGATAAATAGAAAAGGTCTTTTCTCGGACTTGGGGGAGCCCAAGACTTCAGGGCATATGTGCACGATGATATGGGAAAGATTTAAAAGGGACATAAGGAACTTTTTCACACAGATGGAGATGCGTGCATGGAATAAGCTGTTAGAGAAAGTGTTCACGAGAGCTGGATGTACCTAGCTTGCCTATCGCCCCTCCCCTCGCTTATATTTTACAGCTCTACTGTGATATAAAGGAATGATGATGGATGCAATGTCATTCGGCAGCCTGTCTGTCTTTTCCTCAGTTTCATTTCCAACATGGCTGAGATTTCTGAGCACAAATTAGTATCAGTGAGTATATGAGGTCAAGAGTCCAGAGGTTCATCTGATTTTACAAATCCATTCATTCAGGTTGTTCACTGAATGAGCCGGACATTCTCAAAGTGCTTAGACACTTGAATATCTGAACTGTTCCAAAACATGTTTGAGGATTTTTGATTCTTATTCCGGTATAGAAACGACATACAGCATTCAATGAGGCCTGTCAGAGGCGACTTTGTGATATATTTCGCAGAGAGCGTAGAGAAGCAATTCGATGTTCACTGTGATACCAGTAAATGAGGGATCTCCTTGACACTGAATAGGTCCGCCTTCACACAGAATGCAAATGCGGTACTACTTTTACAGAAAGGATAGGTGCACGGTCACTGCAGTCTCAAACAGGATGGTCATCAGTACTGTACACATTGGCGGATGTTGAGGACCAGGGTGGAGAGAAGCTTCGAGCACTTAATCGAAATTCTATTACTTTCAGCACTACAGAAGATATGGGCGAGCAAGTTCAAAGTAGATCATGTTGTCCAGGATTATTGACATTAATGAAAAACAAAGAAAATCACTTGAAATTGCTGAGGAAATATTTACAAGGATGTTGATATGTCTGGAATAGGATGGCCAACGGTGCGGCAGACATGTATACACAGAGCAATTAATTGGAACTGTATTCCGTTTCAACACGGCAGCAGTTTCGAGGGGCAAAATTTCAAAAACAACGTTTGCTGATGGGAACTACAAGAAAGCCCGAGGCACGACAGACCTTAAATCTGTCGTAAGTAACAAGGGGATACCAATGTTTCTGCCTGAATCTGACACGGGCCGCTTTTGCATAGAAGGCAAACTGATAAATCTCCTCTGCAGAAAAAAGCGGCATTGCCGACTTCACTCTTAAAATAATGAATACAGGTTTTGGAAACATGCTTGCATATGCAGGATGAAGAAAATGGGAAATCTGACAAAATCGTTCACAGCAGTTTATTGAATTTGCATTCCCTCTCGCGCCAACAGTCGACATGTTCGGGAACATCGTGAGCAAGGTTTGCTGACAAGAACTGAAAGCAATAAGCTCAGCCACGTTAACATTCGTTTTTTTCTCAACGGCTATTTGAAGCAGCGATCCATTCCGTGAGAGCTGAACATGATAATCACGACTTCATACAAACACAGTGGGGCCACAGCCTCGATCGAGTTGTCCCCCAGCAGGGGTGGTTTTGCTGAAGAGGGATCGGAATGTCAATGCGGTACTGAAATGGAGCTCGGTCAAACACAGAAGTGGTGTAACAGTTGTACGTATTGTGGATGGAGCCGGATTCAGATCGTCGCTGTGAAAGAGATGGATCACGTGTTACAGTGAGAATACTGGAGAATGGGTTTGAGAACCACATGATCGATTGGCAGAGCAAGGTACAGGGGCTGAAAGACCTAACCATGCGACGATATCTTACTGTCTGTGGCCTCTGCTATTTGGAGAGATAGAAACAGAGTTAATTGTTTGACTCAATGACCTCCAGTCAGAACTTGGCAGTTTGACAGATGGCACAAGTCTGAAACAAATCTAGACATTAAATTCTAGTGGCAATCATTGAGAAAGTGCAAGAAACCATTCAGTGTTTCTTGCACTTTCTCAATGATTGCCACTAGACTCACATCTGTTCCCCCATTCTCTTGTATGTTTGGGTATAACTCATGTCTTCCACTGTGAAGACCGGCACAATGTAATTTTTCAGTTCCTCAAATATTTCCTTGTTCCGCACTACTGTCTGTCAAGTGTCATTTTCCAGTGGCCTATTGTCCACTTCTACCTCTCTTTTGCGTTTATATGAATAAAGAAACAACTGTAGTCTTCATTTATATTAGTAGTTAGCTTACATTTAATCTTCTCCCTCCTCATTAGTTTTGTTATTGCCCTTTGTGCGTCTTTGTGAGATTCCCAATCCTCTGATTACCCACTGCCCTTCGCTAATTATATGTTTTCTCTTTTGCGTTTGTGCTATCGAAGACTTCCTGAGTCAGTATTGGTTGCCTCAATCACCCTGCACCATACCTCAATTTCCACAGGATGTGTCTCTGATGTGTCTGCTAAATTACGCTCAGACTGTCCTGCCATTGCATTTCCACTTTCCTGCTTTCTTGCTAGTCTCCTTTCTCACCAATTTCATCCAACTTCTACCTCATGCCTCTGCAATTGCCTTTATTCAACTTTAGTACCGTTACCTCTGATTGTATATTCTCCCTCTCAAATTGCAGAGTAAATTCAATCATGTTATCACCACCGCTTCCTAAGGGTTCCTTCATCTTCACCTCCCTTGTCACGTCTGCCTCATTGCACAACTCTAAATCAAGTGTTGCCTGTTCCCTACTTGGATCCACCACAAGCTGCTCCAAACATCGATCGCGTCGACATTCCACAATTGAATTGAATTGAATTGAATTTATTGTCACGTGCACTGAGGCACAGTGAAAAGCTTTATCTTGCGATCAATACAAACAGATCTCAGTGTTAAGTAGCATAGATGTATAAATAAAATGTAAACATATACTAGGTTGGCCTTTGTGGTTGTCCAGTCCGAGTTCACCACTCGCTGTAGACATCTCCGATCTTGAATGGTACAGGTGCCATACCAGGTACTGATACATCCAGACATAATAATCTCAATTGCGCACCTATAAAAGTTGGCTAATGTATTCGCAGTGGTGATTCAAGTGATCATCGAGTTTTTTAAAAAAATTAGAACTCCTGGAGCGAGATACCATCATCAGATATATATCCCTCTGCAGTCCCTGTCCACCATCCACAGGGACCATTCCCTGCAGGAAACTCTGTTGCACTCTGCCTTCACTCCCAACATCTGAACCAACTGGCCCCATGGAGTCTTCCCTCTGCATCACTGATTTTGTGACACATAAATGCATAGAGCATAAAAACCCGAGCAGGAATAGGCTGTCCGGCCCTTCAAGCCAATTCCGCTGTTCAATGACATCATTGCCGATCTTTTTAAAGACTCAAATACACTTACGCGCCCTCTCACTGCATCCCTTATTCATTTATTGTTCAAAAGAAGTATCGCTCTTAAAAAATTTTGTTGCACGAGCGTCAACTTCTTCGCTGGGCAAGGTATTCCATATATGAACATCCGTCTGGGAGAAGAAGGTCCTTCTGAACTCAGCCCTAAATCTGCACCCTCTAATCCTGTGGCTATGCCCTCCTGTCCGAATTTCACCCACAAGTGGAAGCATCCTTTATAATTCTCTCTAATCTATTCTGTTCAATGTTTTATGTTTCAGTAAGATTGCCCTTCATTTTTCTAAATTCCAAAGAAAATAATCCTAATGTATGCAGTCTCTCTTTATAGGCTAACCCCCTCAACTCCAGAATGAACCCAGTGAAACTCCTGTGCACCCCTTCCTCCACCAGTGCCAGTATGTTCGTTCTCAAGTAAGAGGACCAAAAGTGCACACAGTACACCAAGGATAGCGTCACCAGCATCTTGTACAGCTGCAACATAACATCTCTGTTTGAACCTTCATGAACCTACGTTATATCTGACCAATTTCTATCGCGATGCCCTGCTATTTCTTCCTTGATAATACACGCAAGCATCTTCCCCACTGCAGAACTTAAGCTAACTGATCAAAAATTCCCATGTTTTATCCATCAGCATTTTTAAACAGTGGTGTCACACTAGCTGTTTTCCAACCTGCTGGGACTGCCAGGCAGCTTAGTGAATTTGAAAATTGCCACTAGTGCACTTGCTTTTCCTCCTGCCATCTCCTTTAATACCCTGAGATGCATTCCATCACGGCCAGGCCAGTCTACTTTAGCCAGGTGCTTTCTCGTTCTATTGTTGTGCACCTGCACATGCACAGGACCCTGGTATTGGATTTTATCTTCACACTCCCCATCTGAATTCTAAGTTCTGCCATACTGTGGTCACTCGTTCCAAGAGGATCCCTAACTATGCGATGATTAATTATTTCTGTTCCATTACACAGGACCAGATCGAGGATTGCTTAATCTCTCGTCGGTTCCAATGCATACTGTTCAAGGAAACTATCACGGGTACACTCAAAGAACTCCTCCTCAAAGGTACTGTGACTGAGCTGCTTCGACCAAGCTACATGTAGACTAAAATCCCTAATGATAATAGCCGACCCATGTTTACAGGCATTTCTGATTTCTTTGTTTATTGCCTTCACCAATGCGATGTTATTATTTACTGCCCTAGAGACTGCACCTATCAGTGACTTTTTCTTCAGAGAATTTCTACTTTCCAAGCAAATTAATTCAAACTCATCTCCATCGAACTTATAGCGTCTCTCCACACTGCCCTGATGTCGGCCTTGTATAACAGAGAGACACCATCTTCTTTACACTGCTGTCTGACCTTCCAAGTAATCTCGTACTCCTGGATATGAATTTGCAGTCGTGGCCATCCTTTTGACGTATCTCTCTAATGTCTATTAAATCATTTTCATTCGTGTTGATTTGTGCCATTAGCTCTTCAACCATGTTACAAATGCGACGAGCATTCAGGTGAAGTGCCTTTTTGTTAGGTTTCTTGTCCTTATGATTTCTGTAATAATATCTCGTTTTGCTTGTTGTCTCTCCTCACCTATCCATTGACGTCTTCTCTCCTCTGTTTCCAATGGCCCAACACGCCTTCCAGGTGAAGCAACACATGAACTGCACTTTACGCAATCCACTCTACTGCAATCACTGCTAGCAATGTGGGAAACGAAGTTTGGGAAACGAAGTTTGGACTAGGTCACCACACTGCAGAACATCTAAGTTCTGTCTTCAAGAAGAGTTACAGCGAACCTCACCGCGTGCTGGAAGCACGCCACCTCAGTTTCTATTTGGGGAGTCTGCAGCCCTCCAGGCCTCATATCAATTTATGTTTTTAGAGCCTGAACTCTCCCTTGTCCTATCCCCCTATCCCAAACGCCATGCCTTGTTGTCACATGGCCTTCCATAACATATTAACTGGAAAACGCTGTTTTCAGCCTTTGCGCCTATTCTGTTTAGCTTTGATACCCAATGGCACATTGTTACAGTAACAGTCCTCTAGATATGGTTCGCCACTAACAGTCTTCATTAACAGGTATTCACCTTGCCAGCCAGATCATCATCCATTCCTTTGTCCAACTGTTCTTCTCTCTATTTGAACTCTATCCCTACCTATCGCTTACACATTTCCCTCCCCCAACCCCCACTATTTCTTCTGCAGATAGACCAACATTTTCCAAGCTATCGTCAGTTCAGAGGAATGGCCACTGGAATCGAAATGTTAACTCGGATTTCTTTTTTTAGATGCTGAGTTTTTCCAGCACCATCTGGTTTTGGTCTGGTTAGAGTCGGATACTGTGAATGTTCGAGGAAGAATGACTGTGCATGGCCTGATAGAAGAGTGATACCGTGCTTGTGCAATGATCCCCTGCACAGAATACAAAACTCTGTTCCTGTTGAAAAGTTCTCTTGTGGGTAGTTCTGAATACAAGGTGAACAATCGGCATGAACTTCTTCGGTCGATGAAGACAGCAATCATTTCTGCCACAGTTCTCTCCTGGATGTGATGAACAGCAGAGAGAAAAGCAACCCTCGTGTCAGATGTGACCGGATTGGAGTCCACGCAGGAGGTATAATCAAGTGACAGTTTTTTTTTTCAGGTAGAAAACACTTTCTCACTATAACAATGTGCCATTGGGTATCAAAGCTAAACAGTTTATAGGCGCAAAGGCTGAAAACAGCGTTTTCCAGTTAAAATGCGTGAATGTGTTCCCTCCAGTGTGACAGTACAGTTGTGTATAGTTGTAAATAGAATAACTGGATGAATCACTTTACACATTCAGCTGGCTAACAGTCCTTTTGTGGGAAGACATCTGTATACAATGCAGGAAGATGCACTGAGAGGTTCTTGATCAGTTTCATCTCGGGACTGAGACAATACTGGAGGTTTTGAGAGTCTTTAACGTGGACAAATACCCAGCTCGGAGTGAAGTTATATCTCACGTTGCTCTGTAAGACAGAGGAGCAATTTTAGGGTTTCGGACCAATGTTACACATTCCTCTTAAAATGGACTGCGCCCTGGGGACTGCCGCTGTGGGAATGTCCAGGGATACGGGCACAGACCCAGTAGCTGGTCTGGTTTACCTTTGGGCACAAATGTGGGTCATGTCAATGAAAATGCTCACCCACGGCTCACGGTGGATTAAGTGCTCTGTTCTGTGTGCCCTGTTACCGAACAGTGGTGATGTGCAGGTCAGACCAAGAGTGATTATCCCGATGGTTGTAGCGAGCAGCTGGTTCCCTCTGTGGTGACTGGAGCTGTATCCTGATCTGCTTGGTTGTCCTTCTGTGGAGGCGGAACCCTCTTTCACTGGGTCGCATTCTGATCTCCCTTGGAGCGTGACAGCTGGCACCGTCGTGAGACAGATCTAGAGTGGTCCTTTCCATCTCGGGGAGAGAGAATCTTTCGGCAGGGACTGCCTCCTTACACAGTGCCCAGTTTAAACTGGTGAGGTCGTTCCTATCGTAGAGTGGACATGGCAGCTTATTTTTGTTTGCTTTTCTTTTGTTGTATCCCCACAATATCGTCTAACTGCGGTAGTGCTTATTTTTTCCCCAGCACCCATGTTGTGTGTGTGCAGGTTTGATACACAGTAAAAGATTGAAGGTGCACGAATCTTTATTCCGTTTCCACCAGCAGGAAGATAAGAAGCACCCAAATACATCGCAGGTTGCAAATCTTGGTTTAAAGCGATCCTTCTACTAATGGCTTGAACGTAATCAAAGATAATTTCCTGTGTTAAAAGCAGCGCTGTGTCATTGCTAGTTTTGGGGGTACGTTGGCTGTGGGCATGGGTCGTTCCATTAGCACTTCAAATGGTGTAATTTCCGGCGCTCGGTTTCCCTGTCCACTTACTGTGTGAAGCACCAATGGCCGGCCGTCTGGCCAAGCCAGTCCTGTGTCCCGAGTGATTTGGGGGAAGGTGGTTTTGAGGGTGCTGTTCATTCTCTCCAATATTCCTGATGACTAGGGGGTTGTACAGAATGTGGTATCTCCTGGGTATCCCGAGGGTGTCACAGTCAGCAGTAATGAGCTTCGCGGTGATATGGGCCCCATCCCCCGTATGTTTCTAAGCGCCCTGGGATATAAAACTCTTGTAATAACGTCCTGCAGGATACACTTTATCACTGCTCTGGCGTCATTTTTTTTTGATGGGGAATGAGTCTACCCATTTTGAAAACATGTCGACAATAACTAAGTCAAATTTTTATTCCTGCTTCTGAGGCGTGAGGGCAACGTCAATTAGAAGGTGGGTGAATGGACCATCAGGAACTGGAATGTAGTCACGTTTGGCCATCGGCTTCCCTGCATTTTTCGGTCGACAGATGAGGCACTGTGACAGCAGAGCTAAGGCAGCTGCAGCGATTCCCGCTGCATACCAGGAATGGCGGACAGCATCTTGCCTGTGTGTTCGATTACGTGTACCACCAGGGCCAATAAGTGCAGGTTTGCTTTCAGTTAAATGATGCAGCGGTGGGTAAGAACCTGTAAGAATGGTGATTGTATGGCACCAATGCGGGTCCATGCGGCCCTCTCTTCTGGCGTGGCGGTTTGCTGTGCTGTTGGGACTGCATCGAGAGAGTCAGAGGAATCTGGAGGTTTCACCACCGTGGGGGTCAGCAGGACATAAGTGGCAAGGAGTAGTGCAGATTCCCGTGTGGCTGCATCAGCTGATTCATTTGCTTGGTTGACGGGATCGGTGGCAGGGTTATTGGCGTCACATTTTATAATGCGACAGCGGCGGGGAGCAAGCCTGCTTGTTGGATGTTGGCAACGAGTGCAGCATGTTGGCGTGGTCTCCCTGCAAAGCTGATGAACATCCTCTGTTTCCACATTGTGCCAAAGTTCTGAACGACTCCAAAGGCACATCTGGTGTGTGTGTAGATATTGGCTGTCCTGCCCTGTGCCAGGAGGCAGGCTCTGGTGAGAGCAAAGAACTCTGCCGCCTGTGTGGACACCCCATCTGGTAATGCAGCTGATTCGAGACTGGTGATGGGGGTGCAAATGGCTTGGCCTGCTATTGTGTATTTGTCTGATGGCCGGAAGGAAGAGCCACTGGTGAAAAGAATCTGGTCCAGGTTTTCTCAGACTGGTCAGGACACCTGCTGAACCAGGCGAAAGTGAGGACTGCAGATGTTGGAGATTAGAGTCAAGATGAGAAAGGTGCTGAAAAACACAGCAGTTAAGACAGCTTCCGAGAAGCACGAAAATGAACGTTTCTGGCAAGATCCCTTTGTCAGGAATGCTGAACCAGGTCCAAGAAGTTGTGGTTGTCTGCAGAATTATGTTAGGTGAGCGGAATTAGAGTGGCGGGGTTCAAAGTTAGGGCGCGGTGGAGGGAAAGATATGCCTAGATCACAATTCAACTTCATGACCAGTTCTCTGAGTTGCAGTAAAATGTTGGATTGTTGCTGAATTAAGCAGCAGGGAGAGTGACACTGGGACCAAAACAGTACACGGGTGATCTAGCACAATGGAGGTGGCCTTATCCGCTGTTATTGTGGCTGCTTCCACCGTGCACAAACATGCCGGCATTCTGCTCATAACAGATGGTAACTAAGCATTATAAAACGCAACTGGGCGACGGAGATCCCCATGAAGCTGTGTTAAAATGCCAGACGCGAACACTTCTGACTTGGTTACATAAAGATAGAAGCCCTGTGAGTAATCTGGGACTCCCAGAGCAGGAGTGAGGATCAGTTGTTGCTTCAGTTTAGTGAATGCCCGTTGCATGTCGGTTGTCCACTTCACTTTGGCTGGCTGTTTAGGGGAATCTGCCTCCCACAGAGGTGCATCAATAGCACAATGGACAGGAATCCAGGGCCTGCATTAGTTTACCAGCCCCAGAAACACTTGCAGCTGTCTGTTTGTGACAGGTCGGGGAATCTGGGCGATGACAGCCAATTGCTCCGTGGACAGTGCTCTGAGGCCATGGCAAAGATCGCACTCCAGATATTAGACATTTTGCTGAGACAACTGCATTTTCTTGATAAACACCCTATGCCAATCCTGTGCAAGACTGCAGAGCAAGGCCACCGTAAACTACTTGCATGCAGTAGCGGAGGTGGAAGCCAATAGCAAGCCATCCGCATATTGGAGGAAGGTGCTGAGCATGGTAGGTGAAGGGTGGACAGGGTGAGGAATAACGCAGCAGCATAAACTGTGGGACTCTCCGAATACCCTTAGGAAAAACCGGTCTATGTATTTTGGCAGCCGCCATATGTCAAAACATAAAGGTTCAGGGGGCAACTTAAAGGAGAATGAGGCTGAGCAAAGGTCGATTACAAGAATATCAGCTGGAGGAGGCGGGGATACTGGTCAGGATAGCATTTGTGTCCGGGACTACTGGCAAGCAGGGAACAACAATGGCATTGACAGCCCTAAGATCTTGCACAAAACACCATTTTTGTGGTCTTCCATGCTTCGGGATAGGTAAGAAGGGAGTGTTGCATGGACTGGTTGTGGGCAGAAGGAATCCTTGTTGAAAAGGTGATTCCATAACTAGTTTGATTCCCAATACTGCTGCCGGTGAATCGGGTATTGTTGTATTGATGGCAGGATTGTTCCCTGTCTGAGAGTAACTGTATGTGTTTGGGAGGACAAAGCTGGCCTGCATAGTTCTATTGCTGTGCCTACAGTGATTATGGGAGATCACCTAATAAGAGTTGGCTCTCGGAGGAAGAGGCAGCGTCTGTGCCTTGTTTTGTAAAAGTAGTTTGTAGGAATGCGGGATCACAGTGCACACACAACTCGCCATTCCCAATCAGTGCAAGCTCTACGAAGGGGTCTGTGTCTTGCCCAAACGGTGTGAAATGTATTGTTGGTTGTGCGACACGCCCTATCATGTTTGTGAGATCTTTGGGGTGCTGTGTATTCTTAATTATAAAGGGTATTTGCAGGCCAGTGCAGCCTGCTCTGCGCTGAGTTGCACGTCTGCTGCAACACCCTGTGGTCTGAAAAAGTATCTGCCGGTGATGGTTAGTGGGGAGTTGAGCTCCAGATGTGAGTCCATGAGTGGAGGATATGTTGATGCTGAAACCGGGGGAGGGGGGGGGGGGGGAGGGAGGTGAAAGCTGGGCAGTGAAATTGACAGACAAAACGACTTGGCAACAGCACCCACCAGAGAATGGGTGGAGGATGAAGGGGTAGTTGATATGCAGGAGCAGAGAGGGTCAGGAAAGACGAGTGTAGTTTCTGGCGGGCACAACCAGGCGCTTGAGCCATATACTAATCTTACAACTGACAGCAGGGGAATTCCAGACTGCTCTTGCAAACATCCTGGAGCCTTAGTGCACCGCCACTTCTCAGAAAGTGCTGAAAAGAGAGAAAGAAAGAATACAAAAAGAATGGGCCATGAAAAGTGAATTTCACCAACCACATTCTTGCTTAGATTACCTTTCCCTTCCGCTGTCTCCAGGACAGAAATGAAGGAAATGGTAGAAATGTAAGAACATATGACATCGAAATTCATTGGAATCATTTTTCCATTGACCAAAACAGAAAATAATGGCTAGTAGAGTCACTATAGAACTTTGTTTCACTACAGCGATGAAATAACGGTCTCTCTTCGGTTCCAGTGAAAACTCAACTTGTCTGGAACAAAACAGCAGCAGTAGAGATGCTTGAGCCTACGATTTATCGTGTGGGCGGCGAGCACGATCATGACAACATGAACACTGATCCCTTTGAGAGAGTCTGCACTCTCCCACACCGCAGTTAATTCTTCAAGTAGCAAACCCACCAGTTCTGGGTTTTTTTTGTTTGCTTTGAACACGGCAGTTAAACATGCTGTAGCTTTGTTGTTGGCCCACAGAAATGGCAGTGGTGGGATTGGAAGCGATGCTCCCTTAGAGACTGGAACCTGGTTCCAGCGCCTTAGACCGCTCGGCCACGGTAACACCCGAAAGCGTGCCATCTATATTCATACATTTTCAATTGTGCTCCTGCAAAATAATAGAAGTAAACTCACAGGGAAAGCATTCCGTGATCCCTGTCCTGCTCGCATCGCAGCTCGGATATGCCCGACTACAAGATCAATTTCGCAACAGATAAAGGTAGCCCATCAATCCACACAAAAATCAATGGAAAGCTGAATCTATCTTCTGAGACTCTTTTCAGCTACAAATGTATATGCGAGTGTGAGAATGCATGTTTTGATTTGATAAAATAGCCATGACATTACTGGAATGTCGATTCTTGCTTTAGGAAATGATTTCACCCATTGGTCGAAACAGAACAACTTTCACATTAACACGGAACATGAAACACACTGGACTTCAGGGAAAATGCACATAAGTGAGTATGCCGAGTTCCACATCATACCGTGCAGCATAGTTTCAGTCACTGGGACTATTTTGCAGAATAAGTGTCCCAAAGAACGTTTTCTACCTGAAAAGCCGCGGTAGCAGTCTAATCCGAGAAGATAGATCACAATGTCAGCATGCTCATACCTCGGTGCCAGTATGATTTGGCACTTTCCTTGTCTGTTACATTAACCGTGCAACTTGCTGCAGAGATGTCTTCACCAGGACATGAGCGACATGGCTGCCAGCTGAGTTGGAACCCTGTGTGGGAATCGATGGGAAGCGACTCAGTAAATTTTACGAAATTCCATGGTGCTTATTATAGATGCAGTGTCTGTTCACGTCAATCTAAAAGGCAGTTTCTGAACATAGCAACAGAAGTCAAAAGGTGATTACCCCACTCCCCACTCCAGAAGATGTCAAAGAGGTGATAAATGTACGTGAGTGCTCTTTATTCTCGATGTAAAAAGCTCTCCCGCCTGAGTCACCTTCATGTCTCTAATTGTTGAGTGAATCACAATGAAAGAGTTTCACCAGAGGTGCAACTGCCTCACTTTGTTATCCGGCTTCCCCCCTCCCCTTTGCCACTCACTCCCCGTTTACACTTTCCTGCTTTCTGTGATTTAAAGAAAACCAAATAGATGCAATGCCATTCGGTAACCTGTCTGTTATTTCCGCAGTCTCAGTTCCAACATGACTTAGATTTCGGGGCACACCTTAATATGAGTGACGCTATGACAGCACAAGTCCAGAGGTTCCTCTGAAACTGTAAATTCATTCATTGCTTTGCTGACGGAATGAGCCGCTAACGTGCGAAAGCATGATTCAGGACTTCTGGTGCTAACTCTCGCACGTTGAATAACGGCAGACAGCTTCAAAATGAGACCTTTCAGAGACTACTTTGGGGTATATTTGACAGAGAGGCTACATTATGAATCCATGGTGCACCGTGACACCAGCACATCAGCTTTCTCCTTGGCTTTGAAAAGGACCATCTGCGCAAGGAATGAAAATGCGTCACTGCTTTTTGTGGCAGGATTAGAACGCGGGAACTACACTCTTAAACGGAATGGCGTATGTTCAGAAGCAGGTTGGAGAAACACTTAACAACGTTTCGCCCAGTACTTAAAATGGAATTGCATTATTTTTCACCCTGAGAGTCGATTTGCGCGAGTAAACTCAAAGCTGATGGGAAAGCAAACAGGAAATCTCCGTTCTCGTCCATCAAGCAACGTTGTGTTGCTTGCACCCGCTTTCAAGGATTACTATTAGCGGGGCTAGCCATCATTGGCTGTGGCGCAATAGTTTAGTCTATTCGACTGTTCAACGGAAAGGTAGCATAGTTAAACACTGCAGAACTGAAAGACTTCCTTACTTTTGTCCCGACTGACCATACTTCGTGAGATAGTCCCGGATCCTCAGTTGAGGATTTTTGCTGCTGGAAGGTATCTCATAAACCGTGTTATCTCGAAATGTATTGAGCGAATTGCAAAACAGAAAGTAGTTAACACGGAACACAAACAAAACTGGCATACCTAATGCATTTTCAGACACAGAGATGCATGAATGCTAAATGTGAGGGCATGAGTTGTAAAGTAATCTCACAACTAACAACAGGGCAATTCCAAATTATTCTTTCAAACATACTGGAGCCTTAGTGAACCACCACTTACCAGAAAGTGCTGAAAAGAGAGAAAGAACGAACACAATAAGAATAGGCCATAGAAAGTCAATTTCATCAATCACACTCTCGATTAGATTAGTTATCCCTTCCGCCATCCCCAGGACAGAAAAGAAGGAAAAGAGAGAAATTTAAGAACATATGACATCGCAATTCATTGGAAACATTTTCCCTTGCGCCAGAACACCAAATAACGGCGAGAAGAGTCACTGCAGGACTTTGTTTCACAACAGCAATGAAACAACAGTCTCTCTTCAGTTCCAGTGAAAACTCAACTTGCCTGGAACGAAACAGCAGCAAGAGAGCTGCTTGAGCCCGCGATTTACCGTGTGGAAGGCGAACACGTCATGACAGCACGGACACTGACCTCTTGGAGAAATTCTGCACTCTCCCACACTGCAGTTTACTCTCCAAAAGAGACAGACCCGCAGTTGTCCTTTGACCACGGCACCTTAACACGCTGCAACTGATGCGACGGAAATTGCAGCAGTGGGATTCAAACCTCCACCACCTGCCAAATTGGAACCTGAATCCTGCGGCTGAGGCTGCTTGGCCACGCTACAGAGCCCTGACCTTGTCTGAGGAATGAAGGGTGCTGTGTTTGATCTGCAGGACACCCTGCAGGATTATCAGGCAGCGCAATCCTCCCTGTGACCTGTACGTTCTGGATAATATTATGTCGTGCAGATGTGTCCCGGCTTTGCCAATATCACCGTTGTTTAACTCCCTACATTTTGTTGGTCTAACTGTGATTCCACTCAGAATCACAAATGTGTCACAAACCATCTTAGCTGTGCTGGCTCTCCACAGAGATAAATGTGTTTCTTTTTTGGTATGATTCTCTTGCCTTCTCCCTGTAACTCTCCACACGTTTACTTTCAACATAAACATAAAAATGTTTTTAAATAACTCGATTGAAACTGCGTCTTTGTCAATGTCAGGCAGTGGTTTACAGATCCTAACCACTCCCTATGTGAGAACGGTTCTCCTCATGTACATTTTTCTACGTTTACTAATGACTTTAAATATCTGCCGAATCATTCTCGACCCTTTCAGGCGTGGGGAGCATTCTCCCTTCCTTATTTCCTCTGTCTATCCCACTCATGTCTTGGAAAGGTTTAACAAGGCCAGCTTTTGACCTTCTACTCTCCAAGGAAAACTGTCCCAATTTTCCAAATAACCTTTATTGTTGATATTCCTCAGATACCAGACCATTCCCATCAACTTGTTCAGCGCTGTTTCCAATCCTTTCCCGTCCCCACTTCCGAAAGGTTCAAACCCAGAACTGTGCAAACATCCAGATGGTGTAATTATTCAGAGTGAGATTGTGTGGGTGAGCATCCTGAAACACTTGTTTCACTTTTACCGCATGTGGTACTGTGCCATGCCCACTACAATGACACTTATTACCCCAGAACTCGACGTTATTTCAAGGGGTGCAACTTCATGATTTACACCTTATTTTTATCAAACAGTTGATAGGACGACCGGGCAAAGTGAAATCAAACAACCAAGGCTCGATGGCGACATGAAGTAAGAAATTCTCACATGTCAGTATTAACTCAAGCTACGAAGCGACGATCATGCCCCTAAACACGTGACATTCTTACGTTTCCAACACCAAACCAGCTCAAAGTCGCTCAGATCTAACTACATTTCACTTTGCTCTCGGATTTCTAAGCTCCAAAGAGTTTCAAGAATATCGCCTTCTTATTCCGTCTCCTTGTTCACGGGACAATGCTGTTTATCCCTTCCGCTTGGACTCCATCGGCAGAGTTTTCAGCTATTTCCCTCCAATGGCAGGCAGTGTGAGGGGAGGCAAGCGTGGATGTGCCTCAAGCTCGCTCTGATCGGCACAGCCAGTTCCATCAAGTGCTGGAAATCTGCAAGTTTGTTTGGAAACTTCCTGAAAATATCATTTATCTGAGAGTTGTCTGTTGGGAAAGACAGAATGTTCTCCGGATTCTCTACCATCAGGTAAATTCATGTGAGGGCATTTTTGTGCAGCCTGTTTGCTGTTCAGACTCCATCTTCACACAGCAATCCTGCAGGAAGGTTTTTGTAACAGTGACATCATTTTCTATGCTGCAATCGGGCAGCAGTTAACACCTGAGCCCCAACTGTCCCAAATGAAGAAAATGCGAATGAAACCCTCAGTTTCATCCCCACAGCCCTGAGCTGCGGGGCTGCAGACAGTCTAACGCAGAAGGGAAGGTTAAGATGAAACACTGTTTCACCATCAGCCACTCTGTCCCAGAGACAGGAAGATGGACAACATTAACGTGTGGCGTCACTCATACGCCGACTGAAGCTGGTCAGCCCATCGAGTCCTGGGCGACTCTCTGTAGCTTGTATATCTCTGTGGTTATTCATAATTGGCGATCTATGTCCTCATAATATGGTATTGTGTCAGTGTCATAATGCTGTCTCCAACAAGTTGATCCAATTGTCACTCACGACCTTTCATTTCACGGGAAGGACACTGCTGTGCGAACCAGCATAGGGAATAACTGCAGGGCGTCATGCGCATAGAGCACTCTACAACTGACATATCTCACCTTCACCAGTTTATTCACAGCTCTGGCAAATGATTTTGCGAATCAGATCAGAGCGGACCGACAGACAACAGGAAAAGAGCGTCCAGACCTTCACAAGTGTGTTTCCTCACCGGTGTAAATTTGGCGGGTGTATCATAACGAAACATTCATTTCAGATACATTGAGTGAAAGGAAGCGGAAAGTGAAACAACATGCAATACGTAGAATGGAGCTATGTTATCGAGGAACACGAACGGGGACAGTACACACACTGACACCTGGAATTGTCAACGAGCAGAGGATGTTTTCAATCCATTAATTTCCGGGTTATGAGCCCAATAGGCTCCCCCTGGGCCGCTCTGTTAGCCCTGACCACAGCAGTTTCCCACAGTCTTCAGCTTTTCGTTTGGCGTGTGGCATGGCAATCAGTGTCGTGGGAGAGAATTGTGAACGTGCTCTTCAGCTCCATATCAAAAACAGGTTTGGGGATCGGGGAAGGCGGCAAGAAGGAGTAGGAGTTATGCAAATTGTGGAAAGCTGTACAAAAGGGAGTTCGCGATGCACAGGAACCCATTTTCTTTTGGGAACCTTGTGCAAATAACGCCATCTGAAATAGATGAAACATTCTGAAGCAGAACTACAGGGAAAGAGAGTATCTCTCCCAGTCATCGGGAACGGTGTCTGTGTTCTCCTCAAAGTTACAGCAAGGCCTCTGCTGTCTGAATCAGCATGGAATGTTACTGCAGCATATCCTGTCGCTCAGCCACACTGCACCTGATATGTATAAACTTTATCACGTTACCACAAGCTCAGAGAATAAATTTCACAGCTCAAATCATCACAGAGTGACAGGGAACAGAAGATACCGTTTCAGACCATCCTCTTAACACTCCTCAGAGCAGACAGTCTTGACCAGTGCATGTTCGCAACATTTACAATCTTGGTCTGTGTGACAACAAAAGCAGGAACCAGGAACTGTTTATCTCGCTTCTTAAAACAGGCGTGAAAATTTTGCAGAGCATAGATACATCTACCTGCTGTTAGTCAAAAGATGAAAAGGAGACTATAGTTCACAGAGTATGGTCAGCCCTCTGGGTTATGGGCTCATCATGCTCCAACTGTGACGCTCTGCTCAGAGGATTTGAGCACAAACAAAGGAATGACTAAGTGACAAAATCTGTTGAAACCGATTCTGTGAGGAATTGAATGCCATGGAATGAAAAGCCCCTTGAGAAAGGGATATAACATTTTCTGTGAAGGGATTGTTTTCCAGACTGGAGGAGAGTACGCAGTGTTGTTTCGATGGGTCAATATCAGGATAGATAGATTGAAACAGTGTCGATTGTTATTGTATGGAGCCCTGTCGCTTTGACACACTGCACATTTTGTGCAATGGCGCAAAAGCACGGACCTTTTGTGTAGAGGGGACAACTTCAAAATCGTTAATGAGGCAAAATGCACAAATGAGCGAAACTACAAAGCAACAACAGAAACTGGCGTTGCGTGACGGGGTAAACCCCCTCTGCTGATGAAAACCATCAAAACAGAAAGGATTCGTCCGTGCTGTCTTCTGTTAAAATTCAATAGGCAAAGAATTGTCTAAAAAATCATTATTTAAAGATAAAAATAACATTATATTTTGATATTTGAAACAGAATAATCAACTTACAGTTACTTTCAACGCCTTTCTCTAAACTGGTATTTAACCTTCTCCTCTACAATACCTTCCCCAAACCAGATTTCATTAACATTTGCAAAAAAATTACAATTCAAAACCAGTCAGTTGGCGAATCTTTTCTTTGTATCTTCCTCTGTAGATTTATTTCTCCAGGTCGGTGTTGATGCATTTCTTCTATGCAATCTATTTTTCCAGATGGGCACCTCTTGAAGATTTTACTAACACCCTACAACTGTTGGTCTTTCAACTGCTCTCTTTGCTGTTCTTTGCCGCCCTGGGTAACTGTTAAAAATGTCCGATATTTGTCCCACAAAACGTTGGATCGTTTCATTGGTTTTAACATTGTAAAAATACCAAATTGTAACTTGATTGGGGCATAATTTAAACTGATTGGCCAAATTCGTATTTTTTTTGTATCCATGTAACACAGCTCTTAGTTGTTTCGACCAAATGTTATGTTGTTACCTTATTCTGGACTCCTTGTGCTAGCCAGACATTTCAGCGCCATTAAAAGTACATTACACTCACAACTTCATAACACTGGCATTTGCCAAGACAATCTATGTCGCTCAACATCGCTCTCTGTCAATCTCATGTGCCTGAGATTTGAACAATCTCTGGAATGTTCATCAAAACTGCACTATTCTCATAATCTCATTTTTAACACACCGCTTATGTATGTCTGACAATATTAATTGATTCCTCACTGTGTTACTTCAGCACACGTTCAGAAGAAATAAAAATAAGAACAACAATCACCTATGTGATTGCGATTTGAGCCAATGTTGCTGCAGCCAACAGATTCAGCTGGAAATGAAATCGCCCTCATCTTTATTGTACAGGTAATCAGATTGCATAGCATACTGGTAAGTTTTCATGAGTTGAATTGGACCCAGCATCATTCCTCAGGACGAAATTTAATGGTATATAAAGACATGATGAAGTACACGTGGTTTGGAGGGTGGAATATGGTTCGGAAGGATATGGTCAGAGTTCCCTCGATATAAAATTGTTAGAGATGACGGAAATGAGATTTCCTGGGAGATAAAGCCACGAGAAAATAAAAGAAGGGGTTTAAAGGGATGGGGGAATAGATGAAGAATCACGCAACACAAATCAGGAATAACTGAGTTGTGTCCTAATGGAGGTTTTCCAGCGGGTGTGAGGTTGCTAAGGGTAACTAGGAGGGAACTTCCCTCGTTCAGGTGAGTGTATGATGTTAGAGCTTCAAAACCAGCAAGGAGCGACAAAGACGTTGACAGCAGGTAATTTTTATTCTGCCAGTTATTGAAATTGGAGATGATTTTTCAGGAAGAAAAAAAAAACATTTCAGAAGATGATTCCAGCATTTTTACAGGTCACGTGCAGACACACAAGGAGCGAATTTAACAGGGACAAGGATTCTAGAGTGCCTGGATGAGAAGGCAAATGTGACACACTCGCGAATTAGTTAACGTTCATCAGAACGAAATAGCATAATACCTGCAACTGAACATGTTAAGTGTAAGAAGAGCTAGTGGTGTTGAAAGGTGTAGCAGCTGGTTCTCCATGAACTATTATAGATTGTTAATGTGCTGAGCTGTTTGTTTTAGCTTTGCATTAAATGGAAGCCGGTTATCTCAGTCCGCTGGCGAAATGGTGTATGGTATGGAGTGAGACAAACAATGTGGGATTAATTGTCGCACTGTCTCAGGGTGCCAGAAGGATCATCCTATCCTCTGCTCACGTGATCTGTAATACAATGTGACTCTAGTGAGTAGGAATAGACCTGCCAATGTCAAGCATCATTATCATTGCCATTTATTGCCTTGAACATTTGGTCACAATGACCAGGACCGGGACTGAGTCCTTTTAATACTCACTGATTTAATGGGACAGAGAAAAATGTTGTGCAAAATAGACTTGATTGAAAACTGGGTTTCCGTGGTTCGCTGTGTTGTTTACAGAAAATGTTACATTATCGCTATTACAGGGCTTCTCATTCGGTTGGCTTAAGTTTAGCACAGAACTTGATTCAAAGACAATTCACTAACATCCTTCTGCAAGTTCCTACAGACAATATGAAACACACTCTACATGCAAGGACATGTTGCACATTTTTCATGAATATTCAAGATATAAGAATGTCATGCAAGAGGAAACACCACAGAAGCGCTTCACAGGAGGCTCCCAATCACTGAGGATGTCACCTAGACAGGGAACGAAACGTTTGCAACAAAAACTTCCAGCTCGGCGAACAGAACCACAGCAACAATAAGATATTTACTGTGATTATTCCACTGAACAGTAATTAGATGGTCATGAAGATCTTTGTGTGGCTTTCTGTGCAGTGTTTTGTTTGAACATTGATTTCAATAACATTGAGATAGTTTACAAGATTGACAATTGACAGTTAAAGATAAGTTTTAAAGGTAACATTTTTTAAAAAATGTCAGTTTTGTTTAACGAAACACAATTCTAAGTTTACGGAATCCCGACTGTGTAGAAGCAGGCCATTGGCCCAACAAGTCTATGATGACCTTTCAGAGAATAATCCACTTAGAACCATTCTGCTCTCAAATTACTGGACATTTACCCCTGACTAATGCACCTAACCTACACATCCCTGAACAGAACATAGCCAATTTACCTAACCTGCTCATCTTTGGTTTGTGGGAGAAAACCAGAACATTGCAAACTCCACACAGACATGTGACCGAGGATAGAATTGAATCCCAATGCATAACGCTGTAAGACAGGACTGCTAACCACTGATCATCTGTTCTCAACCCCCAGCCCCCATGCAACAAGTGAGATAAGTGAGAGACGTGCAAAGTCAAATTCCAAATCAATAATCTCTGATATTGCCAAAGCGTCTTAATCTTACATTCAATATGAATAGGTGAATGGAAAACAAAAAAAAACTCCCTGACAAATCATGAATGAACAATAATTAGAAAATTATGATAGTCAAAGGACACAACAATATTCAGGTGAATTGCATTGTTTAACACCAAATTGGGGAAATAGCTAACTAATGAATAACTGGAAGTGGCATTTGTTTATTTTACTGATGAAGATATAGACTTGCTTTCCATCTTAGTAACACTACAGAATAGCGATTTATGTGTCTAAAATGTTTGAATTACGCTCTTTACAATAAAAAAAAACAGTACGTTCACATAGACTGCTTCATCTTTAAGACTGCAACACTCTCAAATACTTTCCAGGAATTTAGAACCAGCAGAATTAGTTAATTTGGTTTCTTGGGAACTCGAAGAGAATAAACAGCAGATTCTGTGAATTAGTCATTCAATGCGATTATTCAGCTGAAGACAACATCACTTCTTTGCAAAAATGCTCAACTTTGAAAAATTTAAAATGCATTGTCATTGTTTAATGAAACAATACAGATATGTTAATTCTTTTTCATTTGACTTAACAAAACTCAGGAATTTTACATGATTTTGTTGCATGAAAAATACTTAAATCTTATTGTAATTAAAAATACAATCAGTGTTCGCATCGAAGTGAAGTGCATTGAAATGAATTCAACTATGTTTCCGCGGGTAAAATAAGAATTAATATTAACAATGATTGAGAGATTGTACACTACAATATATTTAGTTATTCATATAAAGAGCCGAAATTCCACATGTACGGCACGTACTGGATCGAATAATTGTTACGTATGAGCAACAACTGGATTATAAAATTCGATCAATGAATTTAGAAATAATGAGTAATCTCGTTTTGCTATGTGACTGAGGAATATGTGCAAACAAACAGGAATTATTGCAGTGAAAAGTAATTGCTGGTCTGTGAATTTAAAGACTGTGATTATGGTGATCATTCAGGTAAGCAACGATTAGACATTTATAATTAATGTTGGATGGGAAGTCCTTGGATCCATTGTTGGATACTTGACCTGAAAAAAAAGTTTCATATTGCAGTGTTGGTACTCAGAAACAATTGGTTAAATTAAAATGTGAATCTCATTTTACTTGTTCAAAAGACTTTCTTAAATAATTGCTCAATTATTGTCATGACAGTGACTTGATAATTAATGTTGTAATATTGGCTGGAATGCTAAATGTCTTCAAGGCAGAAATTGATAAATTCTTGATGTCACAAGGAATTAAGGGCTACGGGGAGAATGCGGGGAAGTGGAGTTGAAATGCCCATCAGCCATGATTGAATGGCGGACTGGACTCAATGGGCTGAATGGCCTTACTTCCGCTCCTATGTCTTATGGTCTTATGAGCAATTAACATGATTCAACATTTCAAAAACACTTTGCTGTAATGTTGATTGGATATTTATTAAAATTGGTAAATTTGGAATAAAATATAGTAACTAGCTTTATGAATTGAAGAAAAAGTGAGCCATTCAGTGATTATAGAACAATGTTTTCTTTCTTTACTAAAGAATACAGATAACACAAGAAATATGAATTTCCATCAAATGGTTTCGTGATAGAGTCATGTTATTTTAATTTAGATGATTAATATTATGATCAGAGTTCTGGCATTTAAATTTGGAAGAAAATTGATAGATAATGAAAGTGAGCATGAAAGTGAACAAATGATGCAATGACATTTGGTATATAAAGAAATTCTAATAATTGTGTCATTATTGTACAATGATGAATAATGTTGGAATAGAAAAGACAAAAAAAAAACATGTTCAAATCAGTTCTTTCCTTACAATGAAATGAAACCAATAATCATTTTGCAGAGAGCATGATTTGAAAATAAAACAGTCATTTTATGTGTTATATAAACTGAAGACTACTTCCATTTTGCAAAAATGGATACTTCCACAAATTCAAAATTTAGGTTTGCTGAATTATGCAACAGAAATGGTTGTAATTTGAAATATCTCTTGCACACAAATTTAAAATAAGTACACTTAAAGATTTTTAGAATGACAAAACGTTTGTTGTTTACATGATTGTATTACAGTCAATATCTGTGATAAAGTAGAAGCATTGTTTTAAGCAACATAAATCATCTTTAACTACTGAACTCAAATAGAAGATATCAATTGCTCTTGTTGCGTGGAATAGTAAACAAACGCTTGTCATTGGTTTCAGGAGCAAAAAGGATCATACTCTGGTTATTCTACTGAACAATAATCAGATGGTGATGAAAGTCTTTGTGTAGCTCTATGTGTACTGTTTAGCATGAACACTGGTTTCGATAAAATTGAGATATTTACATGAATTAGGAACAGATTGATAATTGGGTGTGAATGAAATTATTTAAAATCAGACAGTTTTTTATATTTATTAGGATTGCTGAGTGAAACTTTCTTAAACCATCATGCAATCAATGGGATAAGTGAGAGTTTGCAAAACCAATTTTCAAATGAACACAACCTGATATTTTCACACCATTTCAATGTCACATTCAATATAAATAGATGACTGGAAAGCTAAAATCAAATCTCACACAATTCATAAACTGACCAGTAATTTAAAAAATGATAAATAATATCAAGTGGCATTTGTTTATTTTACTAAAGAAGTAATTGATCTTTTCTCATATTTATATCACTGGAACATAAAATTCTATGTGTTGTTTTAACTAAGATCTACAGAACAAGAGAAACTTAGTGACTATCATGACTTTGTATATTCCAGCTTTATGACTGCAACATTCTCAAATATTTTCCGAGGAATATTGATTGAATGGAATTAGTGTCCAGAAGAAAGTATATAGCAGATACTGTGATTATTGGACTAAACAATGATACGTCCATATAATCTACTGATATTGTGATTGGATATACAGTAATTGTCAGCATCGAAGTAAGTTATAAACAAATCAATTTAAATTTTTTCCATGTTTAAAATAAATACAATATTCACAATGATTGAGAGATTGTACTTTGCAATGTCCTTGCAGTACGGAAGCATAATTCCACATTTGTATCCCTTACTGGATTGCAAAATTATTTTGAATAAGATCTATTAGCAACAAAGGGATTTTAAAAATCATATTCATGAATTTGAGAATAATGAGATATCTCAACTTGATATTAGACTGAGTAATATCTAGAAATGAAGAGTAATATTGCAGGGAAAGATATTTGGAGATCTCTGAATTTGAAAGGGTAAGATAATTGTTATCTTTCAAATGAGCAAAAATCATATATTTACAAAGAATTTTGCAAGGGATATTATTGGTCGTTTTATTTTTGGATTGGCCTGAACAAATAGGTATTAATATCGTAGCATTGACAATAAGAAATAATGAAAGAAATTTTAAAAATCACTGCATTTTTACAAAGTCTAAGTAAAACTGTTGTGTAATTATTGTATTTGATAAATGCCTTTATAATCCTGACAGATAAATAGACGTAATACTTTGAAAGCACTTTGCTCTGGTTTTGATTAGATATTCATTACAATTAAGAAACTGAAAATTAAAGCATAAAACTTAGCTGTATAATGTGAAAAAAATCATTCAGCAACAACTGAAAAAAAATGATTTCGTTCAAAAATGCAGGCAATGCAAGAGTTATATGCTTCCAATAGTTTTCTTGAAGCGTCATGTCAATTTTATGAATGTAAGTTTTATCACAATAAATGTTTCGATATTTATTTCAGAATTAGGCCATGAAAGTGACTATTATTGTGAACAAAGTATAGTGTTAATGACATTTGGTACGGAAAGGAATTCTCATAATTGTGTGCTTATTATTCACTGACAACTAACATGGAAGGAAAAGGAAAATTGTCAACATTTCCAAGCAATTGTTTTCTTATAATGAAATGAAAATAAAAATAATTTTGGAGGGCACATGGTTTGAAGAAAAGAAACAATCACATCATGTGACATTTGAGCTGAAGACTAGTTTCCGTTTCCCCCATTGTGATCTTCACAATAATTTAAAACGTATTGTTGGTTGAACTAAAGAACAAATTGATATAATAAAATTGTTTTCTTGTACACCAAAAAAAGGCAAATGTAAAGTAATTTTATCATGAAAATTATATCGCTCTGAATTTAATCATTTCACACTCAATAAATGTATTTATTGAATTGAAATGTCATCATAGCTGTAGAAGTGTTTTCACCCGACGGGGAATGAGGACTCAGGAGGCAGGCTGAGCTCAGGCATGTAGAAGATGCTTACTCATGCAGCAATCAGTTAACAAAGGGATCATCCCCCGAATCTCGGAAGGGAGATCCATGACACACTGTAACATGTACAATAAAAATCAGCATTTTTATGGACTTTCTGCATCACAATGGCCACGTGCAATGTGGTTACAACCCTCTCCTCCTCATCCAGTGACCCAATTCAAACACATAATCGCAGATGGACATTCTAATGGACATTCCCAAATTCCTTTCATCTCATGTTGTTTAACAGGTACTATAATCTCCAGGCTTTGGGATCTTTCCACGCATCTTATTAATTCAGATTCCAAAGTTATTCCTGCACTCCCTCTGGCCTCTCAGGATGCCTTATCAGTTGGAACGTTTTGAATTCTGCTATTCATTATATTTTATTTTATCAACGTCAATTACTCCTCATACTGTTCACTGTCCTAATTATATATGTACAAAGAAATACAAAAGACAGTTAGTTTTAACTTACTTGCTATAAGATTAGCAATATGACTTGTGTTATAAAGTTCGTTACAGTGTGTAAAATTATACAGCTACTCTTCCTGTCAGGACTTTATAATTAATGGGCAGTCAACATCATACCTTGAAGTTAATTCCTAAAACTAGCTAACTGCACATCTCAGTCTAAATGCTTTTCTGTAATGTTTTTGATAGTGTGGGATATAGGTAAATTAATGTTATTTCTGCAATTATAATTTCTGATACAGAGTAAATGAACTCACATCAGTGTGTAATTGTTTCAGCCAAGAGCTGAGTCAACAAGAATGGAAACTACGTGGAGGAAATACATAATTGTTTTTGTATTAGCTAATATTATATGTCAGCATGAAACGTGATTGCAAAACAATGGTAGATATTATGGGCAAATAGATAAGATGCTGTGAGGGGATGCGGTCAAGCTAAAAAGCCTGTACAAACAGTAGGTTTCCCACTTTTACAGAGACACAGGAACAAACCCTAATTAAAGAGGTCATAGAGATCAGAGTGGTCTCGGCAGAAGCCCAGATGGAAAGAGTAGATATTGATGAAGAAAGAATATGCCTAACAATGACCTGCAGTGGGATAAGGTCAAACGGCCTTGTGAGATCAGATTTAAGCATTTTGTCACAGACAATGCCAGATAAGATAAGAGATAAGCAGGAGTGGTGGGACCAGTCTAAGGGAAATGGAGGATGTAAACAGGGGGAAAAAACAATGAAATAAGAAAAAAAATGTAAGAACCAAATTATATAAATATCAAGAGTTTGTTGAATTTGGTGTGATTTGTCCTCTGCCTTGCTTGGCACTGGACATCGCACCCACTTGCAAGTGTAAAAATAAAGGATACTACTGATTCAGATTTTGTCTCGGACTGCAATTATTGAAGTGTGTGAGCTTTGTTTCTTACAATTGGGGGCTGTCCGGGATTTTCTTCCATCGCCGGGGGGAGTGGCTGGCCTTGGACACTGGGAAGACGCGTCCCGTTCCCCATTGAGGAGCGGTCTCGTGTCCCGGTTTGGTCCGCTCCCTTGGGCCACTGGTACGGATCCCACAAGGGTGACATCTGAATCAGACAGTGATAGGAGGTCGATAGAAAATACAGCGAAAAGGGACCAGGCAACTCTGTGCACAGACCATGGTAAGAAAACTGACCTTTAAGTACTGCCTTGGTGGCCGGGATTGAGTTTTAGTAGTTAATAAAAGACTAACGAAGGAACTCAATATGGGTTGTGCCGAGGGTAAGGAAAAAGCCTCCAGGAAAACAAAAGAAGAAAATGGCAATAGAAATGGAGGCGGGGTCCCTTACAACATACCTCCAGAAAGTCCTTTGGGCAGGATGTTGTGGAATTGGCAAAATAATACTTGTACAAGGGAGACAGATGATTAAATATTGTTTCTTTATATGGACTAAGGAATCCATTCTTCGTCCCGCCGTCTTCTGGCCAAAGTACAGGTTGGATGAAGACTGGGTTTGTAAATAATTGAATTTATATGTCAATGTGTGTGAGAGAGAGAATGAAAAGAGCTGTACAGCTGGTAGAAAGTTTAACCCTTTGTGATTTGGTTTGAATGAACATTTGTTTGTTGGTGATTGAATGTTTGCATTTTATTCCCTGGAGCTTGAGTTCCAGGACTGTTTTGAATCTGACTTTTATTATGGAAACTTAACATGATTTCTTTTAAGGTTAAGGATTCTATAGAGATTATGGAAAAAAAAGAATGATAACTCCTGTTCTTTTTACAGGTCATGACTGCCTTAATGTGAGTTTCTAACTAATCTCTTTTATCTTTACATAAAAGCGATTTATGGAGGACAGTTGAAGTTTCAGTTCAACATTAGATTGTAGTAAAAACAAAATTCTATGGTTAATATCTGTGACGTGGGATTCAGCCATTGTTCATGCATTAGAAGTATTTTTTTTTAAACTTGAATAGACAAATTCTTTTAAGGCAGCTCTGATTATTTTACGACCTATAGTATTGTAATTGAGCAACGATTGGTCAGGACTACTTAAGAAAACTAATTTTGGATTTAAATTAAGGGACTAAAACTGGGTGATTACAGTGGATTTCAAAATTGGGAACTGTATGCATTTTACATTTTAAATATTAAATACTGAATAAATGAACGTAAATCTATAAATATATTTACAAGTTAGGTACAGGCTTTAAAGTTAGTCCAGCATGAATTGATGAATTGGTATTTGAAGTTATAGGGAGCTAGAAATATTGCAATATTTCTTTAAAAAAGAAAAAGTGGAAGAACGTAATGACTTATCCCCTTCGGGAGGTACAAATAGGGGACAAAGAGATTGGGTTTGTAAGTGCCCACCTCACCAGTGGGGAGATCAGAGCATTTAAAAAGGGAATGAAAGTCCTGGTTGAGGGTCCGGTGGGGTTGTCTGAACAAATTGATCAATTTTTGGGGCTAAGCCTGTATACCTGGGCGGAGTTAATGCCTATTTTGAATATACTATTTACTGGGGAAGAAAGGGGACTTATACGAGGAGCCGCCATTAAAATATGGGACAGGGAACACCCGATTGGAGATGGGGATGCTGGACAGGGAGAGGTGAAGTTTTCCCTCAGAGACCCCCAGTGGGAAAACCAAAACCCGGAGCATAGGGAAGAAATGAGGGAATTGAAAGACCTGGTTGTAAAAGGAATAAGAGAGGCAGTTCCGAAGTCACAGAATTTGACTAAAACCTTTGAAGTTAGACAGGAGAAAGATGAGACGCCTTCAGCTTTCTTGCAGAGATTAAGAGACTCAATGCGGAAATATTCTGGAATGAACCCTGAGGACCCAGTGGCACAGGGTCGTTTGAAAGTACATTTTGTGACAAATGCATGGCCAGACATACAGAGAAAGATACAGAAGATAGAAGGGAGGAGTGAAAAACCATTAGATGAATTGTTAAGAGAGGCACAGAAAGTGTTTGTAAAGAGAGAGGATGAGAGACAAAAACAGAAGGTGAAAATGATGGTAGCTACAGTTGATGAGGTAGTTAAGAAAAGAATGGAACCAATAGTAAGCAACCGGAGTGGCAGGTGGCAGCATGTAGGACAGAGAGGAAGAGGGAGAGGGAGAAGACAAGGGGGAGCATTTGATAGAGGGTTTGAGCGACAGGGGCAGAGATGGAGGTCTCCACAGGCAGGATGCTATTATTGTGGGAAGATAGGGCATTTTAAGCGGGAGTGTCCTGATCTAAAAAGGGAAGAAAGGGCAATTTCGCTAATGAATTTTGATGAATAATAGGGGTGTCGGGGGTTCCTGCCCTCGGCGGGGGGGCCCACCAGGAACCCTTGATAAACCTGAGGGTGGGACCCGATAGGGAAGAGGTTGTCTTCCTAGTAGATACGGGGGCAGCACGGTCATCGCTGAATTTTAAACTAAAGAAAGTAGAAATATCGACACCGCCAATTACTGTTTCAGGGGTAAAAGGGGAAGGATTTACTGTTCCAGTATTTGAACCTATGATGATAGAAGGTCCTAAGGATAGGGTCACAGTGGAATTGTTGTATATCCCTGATATAAGAAGTAACTTACGAGGGAGAGACTTAATTATCCTCTTAGGACTGGAGATTGGAATTCAGGAAAAAGAATTAGTTGTACAAATGACAATGTTGACAGAGGATGTGGAGAGAGAGATAGACCCTATTTTATGGGCTAGGGAAGGGAATCATGGAAAACTACAGATCCCTCCCCTTCTAATAAATTTTAAAAGGAAAGGGGACATTGTCTGTGAGCGACAATATCCCATTTCCATAGAAGGTACACGAGGACTGCAACCAGTAATTGAGGGACTGATTAGAGATTAAGTAAGATCCCTCATGGCCACAAATGGTTTAGTGTGATAGATTTTAAGGCTGCCTTTTGGGCTTGTCCCTTCGCGGAGGAAAGATTTAGGACTATCCCCCTAGGAAATCTTATTTGGATTACCTTATCTGGGAACGAATGGAGAATTGCCAATTCCCGAAACTAAAGATTTGTTTTTAAAGAAGTATATACTGGGATTGTCTTCCTCTCCGTCTTTCCTCAGGGAACAAGGTTTATTGGCACAGACTACACCCCTTGAATTCACCGTTCATCCCATCCAGCCGGGTGATAGGATGTTAGTAAAATCATGGACAGAAACTAAATTGCAGCAGGACTGGGAAGGGCCGTACCAGGCTCTTTTGACTACCGAGACGGCAATAAGAATGGCGGAGAAAGTCTGGACTCATTACACTCGGATCAAAGGGCCAGTGGACCCTCCAGTTGAGGAAGAAGTCTGTACAGCCGAATCAAGGCAACACCCGCTGAAACTCAGACTAAAGAGACTTTGAGTAACTGATTATACAGTGGCGACGCGAGCGTGGGATTATTTCTGTAAGATTGTATATTATGTCTTTTTGTGCTTCAGCATGATGTTTAGAATACTGGGAATGCTAAGAGTTATGATGCTAGCCCTCTTAGTATTGGGATTTTGTCAAATACCATTTTCATATGTATTATTAATGGTTCCTGAGTCTGATAATCCACAAGTAATAGACGCTGATTCATGCAGCTTAGTAAATTGTGGGGATGTAGATAATCAGAGACAGTACCGCAGCTCTGAGATACATCTTAAGTTCCATGGGGATGGCCTCGGGGATGGTACTTGGTATAATGGTCTCGTCCCATACACCGGGCCCCCTTCCGACCAGCTCGCGATTGTCCCGATAAAAAGTGTAACCCAATATACCTAACAATAAAGAAAACCACATGGCACGAAGCAATTCTGGGTTGGGGGAGGGGGGGTGGGGGCATCTATGAGATACAATTAAATGAAACATTTGGGATAGAAATGAAAACAAACGGGAATGATTTCTCAGGCTGTTGTTTTCGAAATAGCGTAGGACAGGGAAAACGGGTAGAACTATTGGATAATAAGGTACAACCTTTCACCCCTCCCGATGACCCTAAAGTAGTAAAAATTACAGAGGTAAAGGCCTTAAAACAGACCATTGAAATAGAAACTGGGTATGGGGTTGCAAATGCCTGGGTTGAATGCGTAAAGTATACTGTAAAAAGTCTGAATAAGAGAAATTGCTATGTATGTGCCTCCGGTAGGCCAGTGGCCCAGATGGTTCCCTTTCCGCTCGGGTGGAAGCAAGACAGGAAGGGCATGAAACCTCCCTATCTCTGATGTTCCCTTCCTTGGAGAAAGAGGATTCAAAAGCCCCCCCCCCCCACCACCCCCCCTACGTTTTCAGCTGCAGTCGGAAATCACACGTCATGTGTGCGTAGACAAGGTACAAGTCGGTCTAGAGATTTGGGGAGATGAAATTATGGACAGAGATTAAGAATGTTACCGAAACGGAGAAGGGAGGGAACTACTCAGCACTAAAGGTTCCCCGAGCGGATCTGTGGTGGTAGTGTGGAGGCAAAATACTGAGACCCACCCTCCCTCCGGATTGGAGAGGGATATGTGCAATTGTACAATTGGCAATTCCATTTACCCTGGCATTTGAGAAGGAAAAGATAGTAGGGAAAAAGGAAAGGAGTAAGAGACCACTGTTAGACACTTCTTTCGATGACAAGATTTATCTTGATTCGGTCGGAGTCCCTAAGGGAGTACCTGATGAATTCAAAGCTCGTAACCAGATTGCAGCAGGCTTTGAGTCAGCTCTCTTTTGGTGGGTAACAATTAATGAAAATGTAGATTGGATAAATTCCACTTTCTATAATCAACAGCGATTTATAAATTATACAAGAGATGCGGTTAACGGAAGATCAGAACAGCTTGATGTGACAAGTAGGATGGCATGGGAAAACAGAATGGTCCTTGGTACAATTTTAGCAGAAAAAGGGTGTGTGTGTATGATGTTAGGAGGAAGTTGTTGTACCTTTATTCCTAATAACACTGTGCCTGATGGTTCAATCACTCGGGCCTTAAGGGGATTGACTACCTTAGCAGAGGAACTGGCTGAGAGTTCAGGAGCAGACACATCTCTCACGGGATGGCTTGAATCATGGTTTGGAAAATGGAAGAGGGTGGTGGTTTCCATCCTTACTTCCCTGATAGTAGTAGTCGGGGTATTGGTGGCCATTGGCTGTTGTATCACACCCTGTATACGAGGGCTCACCCAAAGACTGATTGAAACAGCCTTAATGAAACAGATGCCCCTAAAAGGGAATCAGGCAGAGGAACTTTATCGACTAAATAATGAGGGGATGAGTGAGACCAAGATGGGTGAAATCTCCGGAATGATGCTTGCGAATTTTGGGGGCGATGCTTAAAATAAAAATGCAGAAGATAACAAATGGTAATTAAAGAAAAAGGGGAAAATTGTGGGATACTGGAAAAATAGTGTTACTTCTGCAATCATGATCAATTATGCAAGGTAAATGAACTCACACCAGTGTATAATTGTTTCAACCAAGAGCTGAGTCAACAAGAATGAAAACTATGTGAAGGAAATATATAATTGTTTTTGTATTAGCTAAATGTGCATTCAAGAATGAAACGTGCCTGCAAACAATGGTAGATGTTACAGACAAATAGATAAGGTGCTGTGAGGGTGTAGGCTAAGCCAGATATGCTTTTACAAACAGTAGTTATCAGCATCTGTTTCCCATTTCTGCAAAAACAAAAGCAAACCCCAATTAAAAGGTCATAACAGTCAATATGGTTGGGGAAAGGGAGGAAATGGCACAGACGGAGGAAGTACATAATAGTGAAGAAGGATATACCTAACAATGGGCCACAGCAGGATGTGGTGAAAAGGCCAAGTAAAACTTGTACTTTGTTATGCATAAGGCCGGATAAGGCAAGAGATAAACAATAGTAATGGGCACCGGGTTGGAGTAGTGAATCCTATATAAGATACGTACTTGCTAAACTCTGGGTGCCTTACTTCAGGCACCACGCTTGTAAGCGTATAGTAAACATACTGATTGCTTCAGATCTTGTCTCAGACTGAAATTATTGAAGTGAGGGAGCTTTGTTTCTCACATACTGATACTGATTTTTAACATTGGAACTGTTGTACTCGGAACAGCATAATTAAGTGTAGCTGGATAGGTTGTGTTCTGTAGGGTTTCTTTGTTCTTTGTGTAATTTTGTGAATAATGTTTTTGTCTGTTTAAAATCTAGTCATCAACCTAGCTATCTTACTCCAGGTAATTTTCACTGTACACTTAATGAAGTAAATTGCGAAGTTATGCTCTGGGCTGCCTGCTTAAGAATGTTGTGAGTGGTCTAGCCTAGTCCATAATATTAGTCATTGCAATGTTAATGTAGTTGCAGTTCCCTAAGTTTTAAACAACTTTATAATAGTCTTAGCTTCACAGTTCCAGTAAAAATTATGAAAAGGTATGCATTATTTATTGGATTATGTTAGTTACTGGAAGTAATTATTGAAAGTCACAATTATTTCCTTAGCTTTTAAGATGATGTATATTCCCATTTAAAGGTAGCTGATACTTTGCTGTGAAGTGAGGGCTGAATCTGCTGAGATCATTTTGAGTCTGGCCATTTGCAGAGAAACACCTTTAAATTCAATGTCAAAGGAAAACTTTATTGTTTGAGGGCTTGGACTTCGGAGTAACCTAATTAAGATGTCACTGAGCAACTTCCCAGTTGGTATATCTCACAAAACATGAGTGAAATTCAACAGACCGGTTGACGAGAGATGGACGTATAGGTGACAGTCTCTAAATATTGTAACAATAAATTCAGAACATGGTCAAACTCAGATTACTATGTATTATGTTATGTCATAAATAGATTAGATTCCCTACAGTGTGGAAACAGGGCATTTGACCCAACCAGTCCACTCCGACGCTCCGAAGAGTAACCCACCGAGGCCAATTTCCCTCTGACTAATGCACCTAACACTGTGGACAATTGAGCATGGCCAATCCACCTGACCTACACATTATTGGACTGTGGGAGGAAACCGGAGCACCCAGAGGAAACCCATTCAGAAACGCGGAGAATGAGCAACATTCTGGTATCCAACTCAGAGATAAGTGGGCAACATTAGCACACTGGTTTGTACACGGAGCAAATCCTTTCAAGTGCTGTCTTTCACAATAGCAGAGACAGACCTGCCATTAGATAGCAACTTTAAACGCAAGAAATTCCAATACTATCTGTGGTTGTGACCGGATAATCTATTATTTCCTTTAAAAAATCATAGAATCAATCCAGTGTGGAAACAGGCCCTTCGGCCCAACAAGTCCACACGGAACCTCCAAAGAGCAACCCACCCAGACCCATTCTCCTACCCCATTACTCTTCATTTTTCCGCTGCCTAATGCACGTAATTTACACATCCCTGAACAACTCTGGGCAAGTTAGCACGGCCAATTCACCTCACCTGCACATCTTTGGGCTGTGGGAGGAAACTCACGCAGACACGGGGTGAATGTGCAAACTCCACACAGACAATCTCCTGACTGATCCAGCACACCGCCCAAGCGTTTTAGCAAAAACAGAAACCGTAAAACACTTCCTTATAGTTGGTGCTGTCTTCCATCCTGTTTAACTAACAAATGGTATTGTTGTTGGAGTGAGGTCGATGGAAAATAAAGACCATGAAAGCATGGGAAGGGTTAAAGCATGAAGACCACTGGGAATCTGTGGTCTGTGGAAGGCAGGGGCAGGATGGGATAACCATAGTGGAACATTCTTACACCAATTAGCAGAGTAAGGTCACTATGGCCAGATGAGATAACACAAGTAATAAAGCAAGTTTCTCTGTTAAGTGTTATTATGACAGGATTGGGACCGTAAATATTTGGGACATAACATTAAAATATCTAATTAATAGTTAGTAGAGTCAGCTTGAGACAGGAGACAATTGTAATAGATGGAATAGCTAAATATCTATCAGGACAGGTTAGTCTGCAATGAAAGATCACTGCAGCAGAGTTAGCAATATATATCTAATCATGACATTAGAATGTACAACTAAAGAGGTAATGGGAACTAACATCACTGGTTTATTGTGCAGCTGGAGTCAGGTAAGTTGATTAATATAGTTGGACATGCTGATAAGCTCACAGAAACATGATAAAAATGATATAAAAATCCACAGACCCTGAGGTTTCGCGGCATTCGAGAATCTGCTTTCTCAGTGTCACGGTTTTTTGTTTACAAATAAAAGACCTATTTCTTGAAGAACTCTCTGCGTCCCCTGGTGGTTCTGTATATTTTCTCCGCAATAGTACCTGACCCAGTAATGCAGGGCCCTGGTCTCTGTCTCTGTCTCTCTCAGTCTCTCACATATGCACGCATGCACACACACAGAGTTACTGAGGGACAATGAATGACAGAATAAAAGAACCATTTTCAAATATCAAAGCTCCGTTAAACAATCCTGGGATGTGTTGATGGGGACAGTGTAGAGGGAGCTTTACTCTGTATCTAATCCTGTTCTGACCCTGCCTTGGGAAGGGTTGATGGGGATATAGTAAAGGGAGCTTTACTTTTTATCTAACCCCATCCTGTCCATGCCCTGGGAGGGGTTGATAGGGACAGTGCAGGGAGATCGTTATTTTGGAACATAGGAATAGGAGGAGGCCATTCAGCCCCTCGAGCCTGTTCCATCATTTAATGGCATCATGACTGATCTGTGGCCTAACTCCACATTCCTTTCTTTGGCCCATATCCCTCAATATCTTCACTGAACAAAAATGTATCTCTCTCCGATTTAACCTGAACGATTGATCCAGCATCCACTGCTGTTTGTGGAAGAGAGTCCCAAACCTCTCCCAGCATTTGTGTGTCAAAGTGCTTCCCACCATCTCTCCTGAACGCTCTGGGCCCTCATTCTCTGACTCTGCTCCCTCTCAGTCTAGAATCTCTTACCAGGGGAATCGTTGATCTTGATCTAACTTTTCTTATCCTGTTTTATCCTTGAAAGCTTTGATCAGATCACCCCTTAACTTTCTCAATTCTGGAGGAAAACGGTCTCATTTGTCGAGTGTCCCTCAGAACATAACCCCTGAGGTTCAGGATCATTCTTGTAAACCTCCTTTGTGCTCCCTCTCTGTACTCCAACCTGATACCCACACACTTGCTTGCACTAAACTCCATCTAACACAGCTTTGCCCATTCACCCAGTCTATCAATAACCTTTTGTAATGTTAAGGTACCATCTGCACTGTCTACAATGCTGCCTAACTTTGTACCTGACCCCATGCTGTCCCTATCCTGTGTGTGTTTGATAGGAACAGTGCAGAGGGATTTATACTTGTATCTGAGCTGCACATGTCCTGGGAGTATTTGATGCAGACAGTATGGAGGGAGATTTACTCTGTATCTAGCCCCGTGTTGTCTATATCCTGGGAATGAAGACACCATTGGCTCAGAGACAGGAGAGAGGGGAATGAGGGTTTCAGACTGGAGGGAGCGACAGGCACGTACAAGTTGGGAACTGTTTTCAGTAAAAGGCGGTTGATCCCAGGTCACTGCAGAGTGTAATAAACTGATGCCTTTCCCTCACTATCCTCCTCCAATCCCTGGTAAGATCTGCTCTCACACCATGTTGCTTCCTAACTGCTGACTGTGTTAGATACATTAATACATTGGCAATGGACAGAGGTGCTTTTAAATATGGGATCTTGCTGTGTAACTTGCCTTCAAAATGCTTTCGCTCTCCCTTTCAAGTAATCTGTTCTCTCTTTTATCCGGATGAACTTTTGTTGGGAAAGCTGCAACATGAAGATCCAAAATGTTCAGGCCGAGGAAAACCTTGGCTAAGCTCCAGAGGGGGACAGGTTCTGAGGTCTGAGGCCTAGTCGACAGAAGGGAGGCGGGCCAGAAAAAAGACGGATGGGTGATAAAACGGAATGGAAAGGGAGGTGGAACAACGGAGAGAGGGATCGACAGAAGGAGAGGGAGGAAGGGGAGAAGGAGGCAGTGGGGAGGGAGGGAGAGTGAGGGGGAGGGAAGACTAAGGGGGAGGAAGGGAGGACAAAGTGGGGAGGGAGGACGAAGGAGGACAAAGTGGGAGAGAGGATGGGGTGGGAGGGCAAAGGGGAGGGGTAACGGATGGGGAGGGAGGATGGGGTGGGAGGGCGATTGGGTGTGAGGGTTTGGGGAGGGAGGATGGGGTGGGAGGGGAAGGGAGGGTGAGGGAGGACGAAGGAGTGGAACAAGCCAGGGTGGGGGGAAACGAGAGCGAAGGGGTGAGTACAGGCAGAGGGTCCCACTTGGTTGGTCAATGGGAGGAATGAATCCAATTGGTGAGAGAGATCAGTGGAAGGGAGTCAGGGGATGGCGAGGGAGGTTATTTGAAATTGGAGAACTCAGTGTTGAGTCCTCCAGGCTGTAGGTTGCCCAAGCGGAGGATGAGATGTTTCTCCAATTTGTGGTGTGGTTCATTGTGGCAATGCAGGAGGTCAAGGATGGTCATGTTGGAAAGGGAGTGCTTGGGAGGAATTGAACTGGGCGGTGACTGGGAGATCTGGTCAGTCCCTGGGGCCCGGCTGTGATGCTCGGAGAACCGTTCCCTAAGTTTCCGTTGGTCTCCCTGATGTAGAGAAGCCCACATCGGGAGCACCTGATACTGGAAACACGGTTGGAGGAGAGGCAGGTGAACCTCTGTCTCCCCTGGAAGGAGGGTTTGGGGGCCCTAGAGGTGAGGGGGATGGGGGTGTAACAGCAGGTTTTGCATCTTTTCCGGTGGCAGGAGAACGTACCTGGGGGTTTGGAGGGTGAGAGTGGAACAAACCCATGGAGTGTCGAAGGGAACGGTCCTTGTGGAAGGCAGAGAGGGGGGAAGGGGAAGGTGGTCTTGGTGGGAAAGCAAGTTCCTGACCCCAAAACAAATGGTCCCATTCATTCCAAGCTCTGGTCCTGGATTATAACGCTAATCGGGGCGGGGTGGTGGGGTGACCATGGGACTGTTTTGACATTGGTACAGGGTCGAGGGAGATACTCACTGCAGAATCCTCCCCATTCGCCTGGTCCTGGTTGTTATCTCAGGGTTCGGTTTACTCCAGTTATATTCAGGGAGAACTCTCAGGATTTGATCGGGACAGATGGGGCCAGATGGGGCTGGGCAGGGACTGACTGGGGACCGATGGGTATAAGTGGGGACGGTCGGGGACTGGCGGGGGACAGGTGGGAACTGATTGGGAACAGGTGGGAACTGATTGGGGACAGGTGGGGACTGATTGGGGACAGGTGGGGAATGATTGGGGACAGGTGGGGAATGATTGTGGACAGGTGGGGACTGATTGGGGACAGGTGGGGAATGATTGGGGACAGAGGCAGAGATGTCCCCCGCCCTCCTTCACTCCCTTTCCTTCCCCCTCCTTTACACACTTCCTTCCAACCAATCTCCTCCCCTCTAAACTTCCCCCTCTCCTGCCCATCTCCTTCCAGTCCTCTCTCCACCACACCCCTACCCCCTCCTTCCTCCCCTCTCCACCTCACCCCCATTCCCCCTTCCCCTTTCTCTCCACCTCTCCTCCCCCTACTCCTCACTCTTTCCAAACTCCCTCCTCCCTCTGCCCCCTCTCCTTCCCGTCCCCTCTTCTTTCCCCTCCTCTCCTTCTTCCCCTCTTGTTCCCCCATCTCCTCCCCATTCCAACCCCCTCCTGCCCTTCTCCTCGCCCCACTTCTCCTTCACCCCATTTCTCCTTCACCGTTCCTTCCCCCACCTTTCCTTCTCCCCTGTCCTTTGCCCCCCCTCTCCTTGCCCCTCCTCTCCTTCACCCCCTCCTTCCTCCCCTCTCCTTTCCCTCCTCTCCTTCACCAAATCCTTCACCCTCCTCTCCTTCACCCCCCTCCTTCCCCACCTCCTTCACCCTCCTCTCCTTCCCCACCATTTTCACCCTCCTCTCCTTCCCCATCTCTTTCACCCTCCTCTCCTTCCTCCCCGTTCTTCCTCCCCTCTTTGCACTCCTCTCCAACCCCTCACCTCCTTCACACACACTCCCCTTCTTCCACTCCCCTACTCTTCCTCCTCCCCTCCCCCTCGCCCTCTCTCTGTCCCCCCTCCTATCCTCCCCTCTCCACTTCTCCCTCCTTCCTTCCCATCCTTCGCACACTCTCCTCCTCCTCTCCTTCCCCCTCCTCTCCTTCCCCTTTCTCTCCTACCCACTCCCTCCGTCCCCACAATTCCTCCTCTCCTTGCCACCCTTTTCTCCTTCCCCCCTCCTTTTCCATCCTCTCCTTTCCCCCTCTCCTTCCCACCCTCTACTTCACCCTTCCCCCTCCCACCAGTCCTTCCCACCCACTCATCTTCTCCTTTCCCCTTTCCTCCACTCCCACACTCTCTTTCTCTCTCTCTGCCTCTCCCCTCCATTCCCCTTACATTCTCCCTTCTCCGATCCTACCAATTGCTTCCCCCCTACTCTGCCCCCTTGTCCTCTTTCCTTCACTCCTTCCATCCCTGCTCTCCTTTTCTCATTCCATCCCTGTTCTCCTTCCCTATCTCCTTCCCTCCCCTTCCACTCTCCATTCGCCCCTCCTTCCCCGTCTCCTTCCCCCTCCACTCCGTCCTTCCCCCTCTTATCCCCTCTCCATCCCACCTTCCTTCCCCCTGTCCTTTCCCCAACTCTCCTTCCCCTCCAATCCTTCCCCCCGCCATTCCGTACTCCTTGCATTCCATCTCCGCCTCCAATTCTCCTTCCCTCCCTCTCCTTTCCCCCTTCAATCCCTTCCCCCACGCCTTTGCCCCCTCTCCTTTGCCTTTCAACTAATGTTGTTTCTTTCCTTCCAAGGGATCTTGCTGCCCGCTTGAAGATTCAAAGAGTGAAACTTTGGGTTCAGGAGGCCTTTGAGCAAAAGCTTTCTCCAGAGGGGACACGGTCCTGAGGGCCTGGTCGACAGGCTACTCCCCGTGGGGGCCCACGTGAGTTGAGTGTTTATTTACCCCGAGGTTTAACCTTCTGGGGACACTGAGTTTTAGGGGCCTCTGGTTAACTGGCTCCTGTCAGATTGCGGCCCTGTCATTTTTAAAACAGATTTGAACCTGGGGTAAAAATAACCGGGGCCTGGGATTTGACACAAACACATCAATCCCCAGTGAGTGTCTGACAGACAGGACTTCCCAAGGAAGGAATTAAAACCTTAAATGAGAAACTCGATCCAAAGACTTGTTCTAATATCAGAGTAATACTACTTGTGGGATCTTACTGTGTCTCAAATTACCTGCAGAGTGCCCTACACTACAACAGTCTCTCCCCCCGAGGAGGAGATTTGATTTGGGAGTTGAAACTCGGACGATGAAGAGACAGACAGAATCCAAGCATTCTGCCGTGAGGAATCATCAGACAAGAGCTGGAACCAGAGAGAGAGAATAATCAGAAACCGTCCTGTCTCCTTGTTGTTCATTTACACACAGACACACAGACACAGACACACACACACACATGGAAAAGAATTGTGGGGTTCAGGCTATCTCTGTGATTTTTACCATAAGGGGCGAGCTCTGGGCTGGAGGGGGTGGGGGAGACAAAGGGGCTGAAAGGGGAAGAGAGGGAGTTGCTGCACAGTCTGATCCCACAGATGATACTGCCTCTGTCACTCACTGCAGCATTCATCTTCATTCCCGTGTTCCCTCTCTCCCTTTCCTACATCTTTCCTTCAATCCCCATCTCTCTCCATCCTTCCCATCTCCATCCTGTTCACGTTCCCCTGGAGATTCCCTTCCTACAACTCTCTGCCTCCTCACTGTTTAATCGTTTAATTTACTGCAATATTTAATCGTTCAGCCTTTCCCAATTTCTCTCTCGCTCTCCCTGGTCTTTTTCTCTCTCCCTCCGCCTGTCGTTTTTCTCTCTCTCCCTGTCAGTTCTCTCTCTCTCTGTCCTTCTGTCTCCCTCCCACCAGGTATTTGTTTATTCTGCTTTCGGTCTTTCATTCTCTTTGTCTTGTTCTCTCACTGGGTTTTATTCTCACCACCATCCCCCCTTCACCCCAACCTGTCCCTCACGCTCTCTCTCTCTTCTCCCCCCCTCCCCATTCCCCACTCCCTCCCTCTCCACCTGTCCCAGAGGGTGACTTGGACTCCGTGCCATGTTGGGAGTGGGAAGGCGATGGGTTGGGAAGGCGATGGGTTGGGAAGGCGATGGGGTGGGAAGGCGATGGGGTGGGAAGGCGATGGGGGAGAAGGCGATGGGGTGGGAAGGGCGATGGAGGTGAGAAGGGCAATGGAGTTGGGAAGGGCGATGGGGGTGGGAAGGGCGATGGGGGTGGGAAGGGCGATGGGGGTGGGAAGGGCAATGGGGGAGAAGGCGATTGGGGGGTGGGAAAGCGATGTGGGTGGGTAGGCAATGGGGTAGAAGGCAATGGGGTAGAAGGCAATGGGTTAGAAGGCAATGGGGTAGAAGGCAATGGGGGGTGGGAAGGCGATGGGGTGTGGGAAGGCAATGGGGTGTGGGAAGGCAATGGGGTGTGGGAAGGCAATGGGGGTTGGGAAGGCAATGGGGGAGGGTGGGAAGGCAATGGGGAGGAGGGTGACGGGGGTGGGGGAGGAGGGTGACGGGGGTGGGGGAGGAGGGTGACGGGGGTGGGGGAGGAGGGTGACGGGGGTGGGGGAGGAGGGTGACGGGGGTGGGGGAGGAGGGTGACGGGGGGGAGAAGGGTGACGGGGGGAGAAGTGTGACGGGGGGAGAAGGGTGACGGGCGGTAGAAGGGTGACGGGGGGAGAAGGGTGACGGGGGGAGAAGTGTGACGGGGAGAGAAGGCGACGGGAGGGGGAAGGTGATAGCGGGGTAAGCATGGGTGTGTACGAGCAGGGAAGGGAATAGTGTGTGTAAGAGGGAGCAGGAAGAATGAAAGCAAAAATAGAGCATAGCAGGGTCTGAGTGATGTTTGTGAGGGAGGCCACACACACGAGTGGAATAAATTAACAGCACATACCTCAGGGACCTGCAGTGACGAAGCTCTCATTTGACCATAACTAGAAGAAATAACAATAAACTGTCACAGAGAGTTAAAATACTCATTATTAAAGGTAGCGCAGGTTGGACATTGGCAAAGAGATTGTCATGGAGGACAGGGATTCAGATCCACAGTGAAGAGATCACACCAGAGCCTAACCAATGAACCACAGCAAAGCATGTTAACTACTGAATTATAGATGAAAGCTCAAAAACATTCACCTCTGAATCAATGTCGTTGTACTTCAATGTAAACTCTCTAGCCGGAGCTTGGAGCTGAGAAGTTAGCACAGAACGTGCATCAGAGAAACGCTTCAATTTTCATTCCTTCCACTACTCTGCAAAATGAGATGACAAAAGAAACATGTTGAGAGACATTCAGAATAAACAAATGTATCTCTTGGCTTGAGTATTAAACATCCACCTGTTAAAGGTGTTTCCAAAATCGACCACCATCAGTTCAGGACGGGAATTTACAAAATGATTTGAGAGATCTAGTATTTTAATGACAAGATTATGTTGTAGAGATGATTTGAGAGATGCATCCAATTTTAAGATGTTTTTCTAACCGCCAATTTTGTTCTTCCAAAGATTATTTGGATAGCAGAAGATTGGAATTCAGGAAAGAGAAAATTATTAATGAACAGATTCAATCTTCTGTGTGAATCTCCTCAATGGCGGAGTAGCTACCCAGCATTCTCCGCGGGGATGCATACTCTCTATACTCACTACAGGGACGGCGGTGCAGCCGCAGTGCTGTGTTTGTCTCCGTGTGAAATGGCGAGACGCGCTTTTCCAGACGGTAAGGCTGCAGGAGCTGGAGAGAGGGATTCAGACCGAGAATAAACCCTTCCAGCGAGAAGCGAGCACCTTGAAAAATAACTTGTGGCTAAGTGTTTTACAGTTCCGAGGTGAACAGCCGCCATCTTGGCCGGAAATGTGGACGCATGCGCAGAGGGATGCGTGACGTCACTGGGCGGGGCCTAAGGGAGATTCATGCAGATGCTGAAAATCTGAGACGAGAGTCAGAGATGTACAGCATGGAAACAGAGCCTTCGGTCCAGCCCATTCATACCGACCAGATATCCCAACCCAATCTAGTCCCACCTGCCAGCAACCGGCCCATATCCCTCCAAACCCTTCCTATTCATATACCCATCCAAATGTCTTTTAAATGTTGCAATTGTACCAGCCTCCACCACTTCCTCTGGCAGCTCATTCCATACATGTACCACTCTGTGCGTGAAAGAATTGCCCCTTAGGTCTCTTTTATATATTTGCCCTCTCACCCTAAACCTCTGCCCTCTAGTTCTGGACTGCCCCACCCTAGGGAAAAAAAAACTTTGTCTATTTATCCTTTCCATGCCCCTAATGATTTTGGAAAACCTCTGTAAGGTCGCCCCTCAACCTCCGTCACTCCAGGGAAAACAGCCCCAGCCTGTTCAGCTTCTCCATATAGCTCAAATCCTCCAATCCTGGCAACATCTTTGTAAATCTTTTCTGAACCCGTTCAAGTTTCGCAACATCTTTCCAAAAGGAAGAGACCAGAATTGCACACAATATTCCAACAGTCGCCTAACTGATGTCATCTTCAGCTGCAACATGACCTCCCAACTCCTGTACTCAATACTCTGACCAATAAAGGAAAGCATACCAAACGCCTTCTTCACTATCCTATTGACCTGCGACTCCACTTTCAAGGAGCTATGAACCTGCACTCCAAGGTCTCTTTGTTCATCAACACTCCCTTGGACCTTACCATTAAGTGTATAAGTCCATCTAAGATTTGTTTTCCCAAAATCCAGAACTTTGCATTTTTCTGAATTAAACTCCATCTGCTATTTCTCAGCCCATTGGCCCATCTGGTCAAGATCCTGTTGTAATCTGAGGTAACTTTCTTCTCTGTCCACTACACCTCCAATTTTGGTGTCATCTGCAATCTTACTAACTGTACCTCTTATGCTCACATCCAAATCAAATCAGAAAGTGCTGGAGGAAGTCAGCAGGTCTGGCAGGAGATGTGGACAGAGAAACAGAGTGCACCATTCCAGTCCTGAGTGCATCTCCTTCAGAACCCATTGCCCGGGTGGTGCAGTGTCCTGGGTGATAGCTTTATAACAGCTTCACCCTCAGGTGATCTTTGAAACAAAAGCAGCCTACTTGAATCCCTGGATTTTTCTGCAGGTGACATTTTTAACCAACCTGTTCAGACGTGTCCTGTCCCACTTGTGAAGTAGGTGGGCCTTGAGAAGCCAGGCCTTGTTAGTTCGAGGGAAGTTCCTCAGGGTGGAGTCTCAGGGTCAACCAACTTCAGCTGCTTTGTCAATAAATTTCCCTTCAGAAGCAGGGTTGTTGGTTGACAATTGGACAATATTCAGCATCATTTTCAACTGCTCAGATACTGATGTAGCGCATATCCATATGTTCAGGTTGTAAGTTTGCTCGCTGAGATGGTAGGTTTGTTCTAATTGAGAACAATCTTTCAACCTGAACCTCAACGTAGCTAAAAAACCGCATATCCATATGTAGCAAGACCTGGCCAGGATCTAAAATCTGTACCAGCCGTATCACATCCGTGCCTGGCAAAGCCTATCTTCAACAAGAGAATATCCGAGTATCCCTTGTTGACAATCCACAACAATATCATTGTTGAATCCTCCATGAGCAGCATTCCGGGGGTGTAATATTGGCCAGAAACTGAACAGGACTAACCATATAACTACAGTTGACACAAGATCAGGGCAGATGCAAAAAGTCTTGCAGCGCTCAACTCACCTCCTGACTGCCCACCTTACAAGACGTAAGTCAGGTGTGATACAGACTCCTCTCCACTTGCCTGGTTGAATGCTGCTTCAGCGACACAAGAACCATGTCAACATGTGGGACAAAACAGCACTCTTAATTGCCAACAACCTTCATCATTGCCTTTCTTCCCCATTGCTGTACAGTAGCAGCAAAGGGGATCATCTCGTGTGTAACATTCTTCTGGACAGGGGACAGTGCTGTCCACCAGTTGGCAAGGTACATCCCACAACAGGTGTGCACCTCAGGACACACATTGTCTCATGTATGTTGGAACAACAACCTGATTTATTCAGGAAGGTTCCTTTTTGCTTTTGATGGGGCTTTTTGCATCTTTTGATATGATTGGATCATTTGTTTGGGAGGAGGTATAGAGTAGAGGGAGGATGTCTTTCTGAAATTGGATTTGTTTGTTCTGAGATTTTACCCTGTATGCACCACGATAATATTTGAAAATCATTTCACAGAGACATAGACTGAAAGAATTGAAGATAAGTGAGTCAAATCAAACATGACATAAAGATCCAACACAGTCACTTAATTCATTTGGACATAAAGTGAACGTGTTTATCTGGTATGTCTGGAAGCAAAGATTTCAAAAAAAACATTGTGAGTGGTAAAGTGCCAACACAGACACAAACACACAGACGCACACACAGACACACTGACAGAGATGCACACAGAGACACACACACACACACAACAGTGTGTGTTCCACTGAACAGACTGCAGAAATTATTTATCATTATCCAGTTAACATTCTTTAAAAGTCCACAGACAGAGAAGCCATAAATATGCTGTGTTTATGGGAAAGGATTCAACAGATTATCCAACTTGGAGATATGTGAGGAGATCAGCACCATGGAAATATCTGGATTGTGAGAAGGATTGCAAATCCCCAGACCAGCTGGAGACTCATCAACACAGACAGTCTGGGGAGAGACAGTTCACCTGTTCTATATGTGGGAAGGGATTTATTCTGTCATCCAGCTTCATGTAACACCAGTGGGTTCACACTGACAAGAGACCTTTCCCCGACTGTGGGGGGCAAAAAACCTGTAAGATGTGTAAAGGTCTTAAATTCAATGGTCATAATTTCACACCTTAACCTCCTTCCACCTATTGCATTCCCAACGCCCCTCCCCCAAGTCCCTCCTCCCTCCCTTTTATCTTAGCCTGCTTGGCACACCATCCTCCTTCCTGAAGAAGGTCTTATGACCGAAACGTCGATTCTCCTGTTCCTTTGATGCTGCCTGACCTGCTGCGCTTTTCCAGCAACACATTTTTCAGCTCTGAACTCCGGCATCTGCAGTCCTCACTTTCTGCTCGTTGATTTTAACCTACTGCAAATCCTCTTGCAAGGATGCCTTCCTTGAAGAAGCTCTCCTCCTCCCTCTACAAGGATCTCAGTAAGTCCCTCTCTAACTGCACCCCCCAGATCATCTCCTCTGCCCTGAAGCTCTTCAGCCACGTCCTCAATCAACAACACCACGCCTGGAGGAAGAACGCCTCATCTTTCGCCTAGGAACCCTCCAACCACAAGGGATGAATGCAGATTTCTCCAGCTTCTTCATTTCCCCTCCCCCGGCCTTACTCAGTCCCAACCCTCAGACTCAGCACTGCCTTCTTGAACTGCAATCTTCTTCCCAACCTCTCCACCCCACCACCTCTCCAGCCGAACACCCTCACCTTAACCTCCTTCCACCTATCGCATTCCCAACGTCCCTCCCCCAAGTCCCTCCTCCCTACCTTTTATCTTAGCCTGCTTGGCACACCCTCCTCATTCCTGAAGAAGGGCTTATGACCGAAACGTCGATTCTCCTGTTCCTTTGATGCTGCCTGACCTGCTGCGCTTTTCCAGCAACAAATGTTTCAGCCATAATTTAACATCAACCTGTTCCCATGGGGGAGAAGGTATTCAGCTGTTCCATGTGTGGGAAGGTATTAACTTGGGGATCCAGCCTAATGTCAGACAAACGTCTTCATCATCGGGAGAGAAGTGTTGTCTGCTCTGTTTGGGAAGGAATAAACTTCCCAGTTCAGCCTAATGTCAACCGTTGAGTTGACACTGGAGAGAGACCAATCATCTGCTCTGTGTGTGAGAAGGGATTTATTAAATCAGCAAAGCTTCAAATACATGAGCGTGGCCATACTGGAGAGAGGGAGAGAGAGAGAGAGAGTGAGTGAGAGAGAGAGAGAGAGAGAGAGAGAGAGAGAGAGAGAGAGAGACTGTTCGCCTGCACTGAATGTAGGAAGGGATTCATTTAGTCATCTGTATTCAGTGAGCACCAGCACATTCACACCTTTTACCTGCTCCTTGTGTGGGAAGCGGTTCACTCGGTTCTCCAACCTCAGCAGCTATGGCTTTGTTCACATCAATGAGAGAACATGTAAATGCTCTGACTGTGAGAAGAGCTTTATGAGTAGCAATGATTTGACGAAACATCAACAAACACATTGTGGGAAGAGGCTGTTAACCTGCACTGTATGTAGCAAGGGATTCAATTATTCATCCCCGCATGTGACACTCCAGTTAGGGGGAATCAGTTTAGCTAAGTTGGCTGTATTGTTGGTTTACAGAGGGGTGTGATGCAAACAGTGTGGGTTCAATTCCCATTACCAGTTTGAGGTTACCATGAAGGACTCTTCTTCTCAAATTCTTCCTTTGCCTGAGGTCTGGGCCCTCTGGTCAAATCATCATGAGTTGCTTCTCTCTGTAATGAAGAGAGCAGCCCCTGTGGTCTGGTAAGACTATGGTGACACACACATTCCAGTGGGGTAATGTGATCGTATTCTGCTGTTATTGCATCCAGAACTGGACTATGTTTATTTGGTCAGTAATAGTTTACTTCATTGGATGTGAATTACCTCTTTAACTGAACTGGTGTTTAATTGTTCAGGTATCAATCACATCAAAAACACAGTTTTTACCCCCTGATTTCTCTCCGGTGAGATGAGATCGACAGATATCAATTTCCTGCCCTGTTTTGGGATCTTTTATTCATTGCAAAGGCTTGATTTGTATTTATAAATGTATTTTCACACATTCAGAATTTCTGAATGTGCTTCATGGCAACTGTAGTCCTTGTGCGGTGCAGTCACTGTTGTGGGAGCTAAAGCAACTGTATATCTCTGCGGCTCTATTTAGGGCTCTGCTTCCCTGTACCAATTCTCCCATTTACCAATCCCGTACAAATCCGGGAACTGCACCAACTCACCCATTGAGGTTATCCTGCCCCAGTCCTCCCACTTAGAATTTAATGAATTCTCCAATTATTGTTGCCATGCACCAATTCCTTCCATTTAGTTGTTCCCTGACACCTTCAACGTACGCATGCCCTGCAGATTTGGTTTTCATTCAGTAATGCACTGAATTGAGTCTCCAATTTACTAATACTTGCGACATTTCTTCTTTTTATTGAATCCCTGGCCCGTATTCCCCAATTTAGACATGCTCTGCTCCAATTTTCCAATATATTGGCACTCCCACCAATTTTCTAATTAATGGCACTGTGCACCGAATCTCCCATTTATTGATTCCCACCAAATCTCCCATTTACTCATACCCTGTACTAATTCTTCCATTTACTGATGCCCGAGCCAGATTCTACCATTTAAGGGTGCGCTACTCCAATTCTCCCATTTACTGTTGTCACGCACTAATTCTCTAATTTAGCTCCACTGTGCACCAGGTCTCTCATTTACTGATGGCCCGCACCAATTCTCCAATTCAGTGTTGCTTAGCACCATTTCCCCCAATTACTGACGTCCTGAACAAGTTCTCCACTCAGTTTTGCCTTTCACCAATTCTCATATTGACTGATGCCTTCGCCAAATTTCACCAAATCTCCCATTTATTCATATGCCTGTACTAATTCTTCAATATGCTGATTCTACCATTTAAGGGTGCGCTACTCTAATTCTCCCATTCACTGTTGTCATGCACCAATTCTCTGTTGTCATGCACCAATATAGCTCCACTGTGCACCAGGTCTCTCATTTACTGATACCCCACACCAATTCTCCAATTCAGTGTTGCTTAACACCATTTCCCCCCAATTACTGATGTCCTGAATGAGTTCTCCACTCAGTTGTGCCTTACACCAGTCCTCAGATTGACTGATGCCCTCGTCAAATTTCGGGGAGCCCTATTCTAAATCTCCCAAAAGGTAATGTCCTGCCCCAATTCTCCCATTTAGTGCAACACAGCATAACTCACCCATTTAGTGCTGAACGGCACTAATGCACCCATTATCTGATGCCCTGCTGCCCTAAAATTCTCACATTTTAATAAGCCCTTTTACAATTTTTGCATTTCGTAGCTTCTTCCAATGATTCTCCAGTTTAGTGGAGAACTGCCAGAATTCTTAAATTTAGGCGTGGACAAGTTGGACGAAAGGGTCTGTTTCCGTCCTGTACATCTCTAAGGCTGTAATTAGTGCTCCGCTTCCCTGCACCAATTCTCCCATTTACCAATCCTGCACTAATTCGGGAATTTCACTAACTCTCCCATTGAGGTTATCCTGCCTCAGTCCTCCCACTTAGAATTTAATGGCACCGACATGAATTCTCCAATTATTGTTTCCCTGCATCAGTTCCTTCCATTTAATTGTTCCCTGACACACATCTTCCACGTACGGGTGCTCTGCTGAATTGTTTTCATTTAGTGATGCACTGAACTGAATCTCCAATTTATCAATGCTTGCAACATTTCTTCTTTTTATTGATTCCCTGCCCCCTATTCCCCAATTTAGACATGCTCTGCTCCAATTTGCCAATATATTGGCACTCCCACCAATTTTCTAATGTAACTGCACTGTGCACCAGATCTCCCATTTATTGTTTACACCAAATCACCCATTTACTCATATCCCTGTACTAATTCTTCCATTTACTGATGCCCGAGCCCGATTCTACCAATTAAGGGTGCGCTACTCTAATTCTCCCATTTACTGTTGCCATGCACCAATTCTTTAATTTAGCTCCACAGTACTCCAGGTCTCTCATTTACTGATGGCCCGCACCAATTCTCCAATTCATCGTTACATAGCACCATTTCCCCCAATTACTGACGTCCTGAACAAGTTCTCCATTCAGTTTTGCCTTACACCAATCCTCATATTGCCCTCGCCCAATTTAGGGGTGCCCGACTCTCATTCCCACATCAAGTATTCTCCTGCCCCAATTCTCCCATTTAATCTACACTGCACCAATTCTCCCATTTACTGCTGAACTGAAATTGTCCCATTTGTTGCTAACTGCACCAATTTGCCATTATCCGATGCCCTGTTCCAAATTCTCTTATTTCGATTAGCCCTTGTCCAATTCTTCCATTTAGTAGTTCCTTGAAATATTTCTCCAATTTCGTGGAGCACTGCCAGAATTCTAAAATTGAGTCATAGACAAGTTGGACTGAATTGTCTGTTTCCATGTTGTACATCTCTGTGATTGTATGACTGTTTATGGCTCCGCTGCTCTGCACCATTTCTCCCATTTACCAATCCTGCTCAAATCCTGAAACTGAACCAACTCTCCCATTGAGTATTATCCTGCCCAGTTTAAGGGCACCTGCATGAATTCTCCAATTATTGTTGCCCTGCCTCAATTCCTTCCATTTAATTGTTCCCTGAAACATTTCTTCCACGTACGGGTGACCTGCTGAATTGTTTTCATTTAGTGATGCACTGAACTGAATCTCCAATTTACCGATGCTTGCAATATTTCTTCTTTTGATTGATTCCCTGGCCCCTATTCCCCAATTTAGACATGCTGTGCTCCACTTTTCTTATATATTGAAACTCACACCAGTTTTCCAATGTAATGGCACTGTGCACCTAATCTCGCATTTGTTTTTTCCCACCAAATCTCCCACTTATTCATCCCCCTGTACTAATTCTTCCATTTACTGATGTCCTAGCTGATTCTCTAATTTAGCTCCACTGTGCACTAGTTCTTCCATTCAGTATTTCCCTGCAACAATTCTCCCATTTAGTCGTCCGCTGACAGAATTATCTATTCTTGCTCTGCTCCAGGTATATTCCAAGGGTAAACAGCACCAGTGCCAAACTTTTGTAATCAGGAATAGATTCTTGTTGTACTTTTGCGACTGGTGTCATAATTTCAAATTTGTATGTTGGGGCAGTAGAATTACCATTTGGGTAGAGAACTGGCTCGAAGGTAGAAGACAGAGGGTGGTGGGGGAGGGTTGCTTTTCAGACTGGAGGCCTGTGACCAGCGATGTGCCACAAGGATCGGTGCTGGGTCCATTGTTGTTTTGTCATTTATATCAATGATTTGAATGTGACCATAGGACGAATGGATAGTAAGTTTGCAGATGACAGTAAAATTGGAGGTGTGGAGGACAGTGAAGATGGTTACCGCAGAGGACAACGGGATCTTGATCAGATGGGCCAATGGGCTGAGGAGTGGCCGATGGAGATTAATTTCGATAAATGTGAGGTGCTGCATTTTGGAAAGGCAAAAGAGAGCAGGATATATACACTGAATGACAAGGTACTAGGGATGTTGCTAAACAAATAGACCTGGAGTGCAGCTTCATAGATCGTTGAAGGTGGACTAACATTTCGATAGGATACTGAAGAAGGCGTTTGTCATTTTTGTCTTTATTGCTCAGTTAATTGTGGAAAGGTGTTGGGAGGTCATGTTGAGGTATTGGTTGACCACTTTTGGGATATAGTGTGTAATTCTGAACTCCCTCCTATAAGAAGGGTGTCGTGAATCTTGAGAGGGTTCAGAAAACATTTACAAGGCTGTTGCCAAGGTTGGAGCATTTGTGCTGAAGGGTAAGACTGTATAGGTTGAGGCTATTATCCCTGGAGCATCAGTGGCTGAGTGTTAACCTCACAGAGGTTCACAAAATCATGAAGGAACTCAATAGGGTGAAAAGGCAAGGTGATTTCCATGTGGTGGGGGATTCCAGAAGCAGATGGCATATGTTAAAGTTGAGAGGGGAAACTAAAAGGGACCGAAGGGGAACATTTTTCACGCAGAGGGCACTGTGTGCATGAGCTGCCAGAGGACGTAGTGGAGGCTGGTACAATTACAACATTTAAAAGGCATCTGGGTGGGTGTATGAATTAAAAAGGGTTCAGAGGAACATGGGCCAAATTCTGACAAATAGGATGAGATTGATATCGGATATCAGATTGGCATGGATGCGTTGGACTGAATGATTTGTTTCTGAGCTTATATTACTCTGTGTGGATTGAGTTCCCGATTGTAGATTTGACTGAGCAGCCAACCCGAAGCACAACGACAAGCTCTTTCCAACCCACGGCGCTCCTTCTCACTGAATGCAGACCATCACCAGAAGCAGAATCGAACCCGGGTCAACTGCTTGGAAGGCAGCTATGCTCACCACTATCCCCACCATCACCCTGCTAGCAGCTCCCTCCCCATTCCCAAACACACTTAAAAAGGCCGTGATCATTACCAACTGGATTGGGGCTGAAATCCAAACAAGAAATTGCTGGGGAAGCCCAGCAGGTCTGACAGCACCAGAATCAGAAGCCTTCAGTTCTGCAGAACAATCACCAGCAATTTCTGTGCTGTCTCTCAGATCTGCAGCATCTGCAGTTCTTTGTTGGAAACAAAGCAAACGTTGGGCCACCGAAGGGGATATTTGGTCAGGTGAAAGTCTCCCTCATCCATAGAGGCAGATGGGAAGGAGCATGGAATCATAGAATCCCTACAGTGTGGAAACCGGCCATTCGGCCCATCATGCATCCCACCAGGACTCACCCCCGCTACCCTCTCCCTGTAACCCCGCATTTCCCATGGCGAATCCACCTAATCTACACAACCATGGACACTATGGACAATTTAGCATGGCCAACCCACCCTAACCTGCACATCATTGGAATGTGGGAGGAAACCGGAGCACCCGGTGGAAACCCACACAGACACGGGGAGAATGTGCAAACCCCACACCGACAGTCTTCAATCAGATAGGGATCTGGGTAATTGGAGAGGTTTCGAGAGGGAGTCCAGACGGTTAGACTGGTATGTGAATGATGGGCCGAACAGCCTGATCTCAGTGCTGTTAAAAACTCTACAGTAACATGACTCCCTACATGCAGCATTCACCACAGTTTGTAGTTTGTTTTAATCCGTCCTGTTATTGATCTTATTCTGAATGAAATGGATGGAGAGTGGTTGCTTGTGCATTCAATCAGAAACTGTGTATTAGTGGGTCAGGAGAATCATGCCCAATAACAACAGGGGGAGGGCGGATTGAATTCCTGTCCCTTACAGACCCCATTGCAACATTCCATTTCTTCATGGATTTCATTTGGTTTAAGATGTTTTATTGTTAATACCATCACAATATTTTGATGCCCTTCTGTGCATGTTATGAATTTGGACAGAGCGATCCCTCTTTTCTCTGTAAACAAACGGAACATCAAGGAGTCGGATTGGGGAATGTATCCTCTCACAGAAACAGGAACAGGGAGATGTCATTCCCTCTGATATAAACACAGGCCATGCTGAGAAATCTGATAAGGTCAGACAGCATCTGTAGGGAGAAGGGAAAGTTTAACCCGTGTGTTATGAGGGTGAGGGGATTCAGCAGAGCGGAAGGAAGTTAGAAAAGTAATGATTTCTGAGCAATTGGAATGGGGGTAACGCTGAAGAACGAATGAGATAGTTTGTATTAGGGTGGATGCTGCAGAGGTTTAATGATAAACGGTTTCATGGAACCAAATCTAATGGGATTGGGAGTTGGTTCAGTAAACATCTAAGAGCTCAGGAAAATTTAGCAGGAGGAGACTATACAGCCTGTTTAAACTGTTCAGTCTGTTCTCGCAGTCAATCCAATCAGAGTTGGTTTGAGATTTCAAATCCGGTTTCCTATCCACACCCCAAATCCTGTGACTCCCTGAGACACCGGCAATCTGTCTATTCCAATCTGAAATGTACTCAGTGAGGGGGCATCCACAGTCCTCAACGAGAGAGAATATTATAGACTCAGAGGCCTTAGAGTGAAGCGCTTTGTCCTCAGCTCAGTTCCAAATAATCTGCCCCTTACCCTGAGAGGGGGTCAATCAAACCCGAATGAACAGCGGATGCTGTAACATTAACGCTGATTTCTCTGCACAGATGCTGCCTGACCTGCTGAGCTTTTCCAGCAACTTCTGAGACTGTGTTCTTGCATTTTAGATTCCCAGACCCACAGGATTAATTTCTCAGCATCTCCTCTCTCACGCCTCATCACAATCTGATACATTCAAATGTAATCGTCTTTCAATTTTCTAGAATATAGACCCAATTTATTCAGAAGCTCAACACTGGAGCATACGGGTCCCAAATACTGAGCTTTAATTTGTGATTCATTAATGTGTTTGGTTCATTGCTGCTGGGTCACCACGGATTGCTCCGATATAATTGCTCTGGTGAAGGTGACGGTGAGGTATTGCCTTGAACTGCTGCCATTCATTTGCTGCAGATAAACCCACAATGATGTAAGGGAGGGAGTTCCAGGATTTCCAACCAATGGCACTTGTGGGACTGAGATGTATTTCCCAGCCAGGGTGGGGAGTGGCTTGATGTGAAATTGTCAACTGGTGGTGTTCCCGTGTATCTGCTGTGTTCAGCATTCCACATGATAGTGCCGTGGGTCTGGAAGCTGCTCTGGAAGGAACCTTGGGGAATTTCTCCAGTACATCTTGTCTATGGTACACACTGCTGCCACTGAGTGTCAGTGGTGGAGACAGGGGTTGTTTGTGGCTGTGGTGCTGAGCAAGCTGCACTGAAAATTTATTCCACCTAATTATGGAGAACACAACTACTCTCCATCATCATCAATCCATTTCACAGACGGACACGCAGTGATTACACGGATCTGTTTTACCAGTCTATTTATTGTACAAATGACCATGAGATTGTAAATAGATTCCCCTCTTCCCTGACAATGGGCTGAGGGACATCCCGCGACTGTTGCACTTTCTCATGGACATTCCATCTGTAAAAGCTAGGAATGAGCTGATTGGGCACAGACTGTGTTACAGATGGTAATGCTCATGGCACTCTCACTCACTGCACACCGATTCTGTCTGTCTTTTTGCACGTGTCTCTCTGAATGTGTGTGCGCATTATCGTGTGTGTTTCTGTCTCTGCGTTTCCATCTGTGTCTACCCATCTATCTCTGTTTGACTATCTGTGTCTTTTTGATTATGTGTGTGTCTCATTGTGTGTATTCGTGAGTGTCTCCATTTTTATGTATCTTTGTGTCTGTATCTCTGTGCAGCGGGTTCCCTGTTGTTTTGGGAACTTTATGTATTGAAATGGGGCTTCAACTCGCCTTAATCTGTATCTCTGTCTATTTCTCTTATGTTTAAAGTGACACAATGCTTATGGTCACGTTGATGCGTGTTTGTGTGTGTATGTGTGTCTGTGTGTGTGTGACAGATGCCAATACATATAGATACTCAGAGACACATACACAGAGATGTGCAGAAAAACATACAGCAGCACATAGAGAGACACACATACAAATACAATCTCACAGGCATACACACACAAAAACACAGACAGATATTGATGGAGAGAGCAAAAGTGAATACACTAAGAGAATTCCTTGTTCCTAAAACTAAATGAGAAATTAATAGATTTTTAAGGATTATTTGATTTTACTCGAAAGTTGTCCATGATTTTAGTTGGATGGCTGTGCCTTTAACAAATTTGTGATGGAAATAAGAAAAAGTGGCTTAGTTAGCAGAGTGCGAGGTACATTTGAAAGGTGAAAGCAGTTTGAATCAATGAACCACTTTTGGCCTCCCTCAGTTTTCCAGTCTTATCCAAATGGCCGCTGACGCTGGTGAATTGGGGCGAAGTGCTGTCTTGTTCCAGGATGATGAGTTAGGAATTGTGAAAACTGGAGGATGCTGCTATTAGAAACAATACCAGGCATTGGAAAAGTACTCTCCCATAGGAAAGGGGGCTTTGGGATGACTGTTGGCTCTTCAGCACTTTGAAGTCTATCCAACAAAGAACAATGAAATACTAAATTACACAGATTGTAATCTACTGGCCTTCTTTAAAAAGGTTCAAATAAACAATGCAAGACTGTTCCGATCGAATCTTTTGTTGTCACCATTTTATGAAAACGTCATACACATTACTGGATAACTTAATGGGAATTCAGGTGGATTGTCCCAAGAGGAGATATTGGTAATTGTGAAAGATTTAAAGAATGCTATGATTGCATAACATTGTCAGAAAGGAGAAAGAATAAATAGATTGCACATTTTTAATTTTGTGCATCATGTATTTTGCAAGTAAATGCGTTTTTGAAATGGCTTTTTAGTTTTCTCAGGGCGACTGCAAATCAAAGAATTTTTTTTCAAAAGTCTTCAGTTTAATTTGGACAAAAATGTGAAAACAGTGACCTTACAAACAGCCGATTATTGGAAGATTGCTGCACGGTTTGACAGCAATTCACCTGAGAGTGACCCATTGATTGAAGTCTGGTTGGAGATGAACGGAGTTATTCACAGATGGAACTTTGGTTTGAAACAAAATGCAAATTGATAATTGGCCACTAGTTCACCAATGACAAAGGCTGCCTGCCTGCCAACAGTGATGTGATTGGTTCTCAGGCAGCTAAACAGCTTGGGACCCTGAACAAGATACAGAGAAGTCTTCAGCTGCTCAAGAGCGCTCTCTGTTCTCTACAGTAAAAAAGCAGTTTAATCCTGAAGAAACCTAGTTTATTTTTGTTTCAGCTGTTCCTATGAGCTCCGCCTTTTAATAAGTGTGTTAGGGACTGTCTGTAAGTATTAACCAGTTCTTCTGCCTCTTTTAATTCAATGAGAGCCCAAAATATGCAGTGCATACATTTAGCAAAGCTCTAAAAGAAGTACATTCAAAAGATGTGACAACGAAGAAATGGAGGGGCTGGGGAAACAGATGAATGGGAAGGTTATGACATGGAGCCAGTTATCAAACCTTGTTAAATGAAGAGTGCAGGAGTGCATTCACTGGGTAAATCTAAAAATAAGTTGTCAACTGGTGAAGGCACAAAGCAGAAATTATTGTATGCCAGAAACCATGAACAGCAACAGATAGACAAGGCTAAGTGACTCCTGCACCCATGGATCAGGCATAAGCTCTGCAGTCCTGCCACATCCCATCCTGAATGATGGGGGACAATTTAATAAATCATTGTTTTCACTTGAATGTCGAGACTGAGGGTGATCTAATAGCTCCTTACCAACTTCTGACAGGCATGGATATAATGGATAGTCAAAGTATTTTACCCAGGCTACAGGAGACATGGGTTTAAGGTGTTATAGACTAGACCAGACCCAAACCTATTGGTGAGGAGCTTTGATTTTACTTGATAATTGATTCTGACATATACCGAGACACAGTGAAAAGTATTGTTGTGCGTGATATCCAGTACAAATCATGCCTTATATAAGGACATCGGGTTCATATAGTGTTGTGGCCATAGAACATGTGTAAAGAAGGATGAACTCTAATATGTGACAGGCCCAGTTATACGTCTGATAACAGCAGGGAAGAAACGGCTCCTGAACCTATTGGTACATGCTCACAAACTTTTGTACCTTCTGTCCAATGGAAGAGGGTGGAAGAGAGTATTGCAGGAGTGGGAGGGGCCTTTGATTATGATTGCTGCTTTCCTAAAGCAGTGGGAAGTCGAAACCGAGTCAGAAGAAAGGAAATGTGATTTTGGATTATGGACTGGGTTGGGTTCATGCCGCTCTGTAATTTCTTGCAGTACGGGCAGAGCAGGTACCATACCATCTGCATAGGATACTTTCTACAGTGCAATATAAAAATTGGTCAGAATCATTGCTGAAATGCTAAATTTCCTTCACCTTCTGAGGAAGTAGGGGCATTGATGAGCTTTCTTGGCTGTCAAGTTGACATGGATAGACTGATTGCTGGTAATATTAATTCCTCAGAACTTGAAGCTCTCAATCACCTCCACCTCAGCACCAATGACAGAGACTGAAGGTATGTCCTTCAGTCCACTTCCTGAAGTCAATGACCAGTTCCTTTGTCTTGCTGACGTTGTGGGAGATTGTTGTCTTTACACCATGCCTCTTTCCTGTACTCTGTCTCACCGTTGCTTGAGATCCTACCCACTATGGTGGTGTCATTAGCTAATCTGTGAATGGAGTTGAAGCTTAATTTGGCCATACAGTCATGAGAGGGTAAGAAATATAGAAGGGGGCTGAGTACACAGCCTTGCAGTGCACCAGTATTGCGGATTATCATAGAGGAGGTGTTCTCAACTATCCTTATTGATTCTGATCTGCAGGTCAGAAAGTTGAGGATCCAGTTGCAGAGGTGAGGAAAGAGTCCAAGGGCTCAGACTGTGTCGATGAGTCTTGTTGGCAGTATGGTGATCAAGGCAGAGCTAAAGTCAATATCTCGGAGTCTGACGTCGGTGTCCTTGTTATCCAGACGTTCCAGGGATGAGTGAAGGGGAGGAAGATGGCATTTGTATGGATCTATTGCAATGGGAGGTGAATCTTAGTGGACCAAGACATTCTGGGAGGCTGGAGTTAATGTGTGCAATTCCTAACCTCTCAAAGCACTTCATAGATGAGTTCAGCCATGACTGTATTAAATATCGGAGCAGACCCGATGGGCCGAATTCCTGACTCCAGCTCCTTTTTCTTGTGTTTGTTTGTTCCTGACAGCACAGAGGGAGACATGTTAACGAATGGCCCTGGCAGTCAATGAAGATTCAAATACACAAAGTGCGTCAGTGGGACACTTGGAAAATGCCTGTTTTCTGGATAAGGTGCGCTTAATTTTACGCCAAAACTGACAGATTCTGAACAAGGCCACATACCTACAATTCAGTAGCAGTCCTGTCATGTTACCTTTTGTGTATTCCTATCGTTTTTAATGGTTGAAGTTTGGAAAGTCAGACAGACTGCAGACATTTTTAATTATCTCAGGGCATTGACTTTAAACAGATTCTTGAATCCACATCTTAAGCAATTGAAACTTTGTAACATAGTTCTCCATATCCTGCTTTTGCAGTTTAATTTGTAAATTAACATGTCTACAATGCCGGAATGTATGAATGGAAAAGGCTTTTCATTCATTTGCCCCTCTCCTGTGTTGACTGAATTCCAAACTCAAACTGAAGCCTTCTCTGTTCCTGCACCCAGATTAACATTGTACCATTTAGTTTAGATTGTCCCTCCTCTAACATCCAAAATACATCGGTTCACATCTCGCTTTATTTCATCTGCAGGAGGCCGAGAGATGGTAATGTACAAAGTGTAAGGTGTGTTTTAATCTGCAAAGCAGAACAAATGTTTTCAGAAATGTCAGTCAGTTAGACATTTTAGGTTTATTCAAATCAGCCATTTCATGTTAGCACAGCACTGACAGTGACTTTATAAACAGGGAAAGGCAAGAACGAGTGGGGACTTGGGAGTCCATGTGCAAGTGAATGCAGCGAAGATTCACAGAACTACAGCTGGACAGCACGGGTTCAATGTCCAGGGAAATGACACAAGCCCAGGATGGTGTCACTAGAATTTAGAAAATCTAAAATGATATAAGTTTGAGAGGTAGTGACAAAAACAGCTGGGTTAGATCGGGAGAAAATATTTTATTTGCTTCTGGAGGCTCATTGTCTAGTAACCTAATAATAGACTGGAACCCTTTGGAAACTCAGGCCATGTTCAGCGTGAGGTTAGGTTTTGTTTAAATCATCCGATACTGTCCCCATCAAACTCCCACAGAACAAAAGGGTCTGCATGGGATAAGGTACAGAGTATAGCTTCCTCTACACTGTCCCCATCAACCAATCCCAGGACAGGTATAGTATGGAGTTAGATGAGGAGCAAAACTCCCTTTACATCTCGCCCATGAAACCCTTCCAGGACAAGGACCATAAGACCATAAAATAAGACTTCGGAGTGGAAGCAAGGCCATTCAGCCCATTGAGTCCATTCCGCCATTTAATCATGGCTGATGGGCGTTTCAATTCCACTTACCCACACTCTCTCTGTAGGCCTTAATTCCCCGCGAGATCCTTTCCATGTCTTCTCATTTCCATTCCAAATTGACTCCCTCTAATTTTAAAGCTGTGCCCACGGGTCCCAGTCTCCCCGCCTAACAGAAACAACTTCCCAGCATCTACCCTTTCTAAGGCATGCATTATCTTGTAAGTTTCTATCAGATCTCCCCTCAACCTTCTAAATTCTAATGAATACAATCCCAGGATCCTCAGCCATTCGTATGTTAGGCCTACCATTCCAGGGATCATCCGTGTGAATCTCCGCTGGACATACTCCAGTGTCAGTATGTCGTTCCTGAGGTGTGGGGCTCAAAATTGGACACAATATTCTAAATGGGGCTTAACCAAGCTTTATAAAGTCTCAAAAGCACATCGCTGCTTTTACATTCCAACCCCCTTGAGATAAATGACAACATTGCATTTGTTTCCTTAACCACAGATTCAATCTACAAGTCAACCTTTAGAGAATCCTGGAAAAGCACTCCCAGATCCCTTTGTACTTTAGTTTCAGAACTTTTCTCTCGGTTTAAAAATAGTCTATGCCTGTATTTTGTTTTCCAAAGTGCAAAACATAGAACATAGAAGAATACAGCACAGTACAGGCCCTTCGGCCCTCGATGTTGCGCCGATCCAAGCCCACCTAACCTACACTAGCCCACTATCCTCCATATGCCTATCCAATGCCTGCTTAAATGCCCATAATGAGGGAGAGTCCACCACTGCTACGAGCAGGGCATTCCATGAACTCACGACTCGCTGAGTAAAGAACCTACCCCTAACATCTGTCCTATACCTACCCCCGCTTAATTTAAAGCTATGCCCCCTTGTAATAGCTGACTCCATACGTGGAAAAAGATTCTCACTGTCGACCTTATCTAAACCCCTAATCATCTTGTACACCTCTATCAAGTCACCCCGACACCTTCTTTTCTCCAATGAAAACAACCCCAAGTGCCTCAGCCTTTCTTCATACGATCTTCCTACCATACCAGGCAACATCCTGGTAAACCTCCTCTGCACCCGTTCCAGTGCCTCCACATCCTTCCTATAGTATGGCGACAAAAACTGCACACAATACTCCAGATGCGGCCGCACCAGAGTCTTATACAACTGCAACATGACCTCAGTACTCCGGAACTCAATTGCTCTCCCAATAAAAGCCAGTACGACATATGCCTTCTTCACCGCACTATTTACCAGGGTGGCAACTCTCAAAGATCTGTGTACATGGACACCAAGATCCCTCTGCTCATCCACACTACCAAGTATCCGACAATTAGCCCAGTACCCCATCTTTTTGTTACTCTTACCAAAGTGAATCACCTCACACTTAGTTACATTGAACTCCATTTGTCACCTTTCTGCCCAGTTCTGCAGCTTATCTATATCCCGCTGTAACCTGCCACATCCTTCCTCACTGTCTACAACTCCTCCGACTTTCGTATCATCCGCAAACTTGCTCACCCAACCTTCTAACCCCTCCTCCAGGTCATTTATAAAAATGACAAACAGCACTGGTCCCAAAACAGATCCTTGCGGAACACCGCTACTAACGGCACTCCAAGATGAACCTTTGCCATCAACTATTACGCTCTGTCTTCTTCCAGCCAGAAACTCCTAATCCAAACCTCCAACTCACCATCAATGCCATATCTCCGTATTTTTTGCAGTAGTCTACCATGGGGAACTTTATCAAACGCCTTACTAACATCCATATACACCACATCTACCGCTTTCCCCTCGTCCACCTCCTTAGTCACCTTCTCAAAGAATTCAATAAGGTTTGTGAGGCACGACCTGCCCTTCACAAAACCATGCTGACTATCCTTGATCACATTATTCCTATCCAGATGTTCATAAATCCGATCCCTTACAATTCTCTCTAAGATTTTGCCCACAACAGAAGTGAGACTCACCGGCCTATAGTTACTAGGGTTATCTCTACTCCCCTTCTTGAACAAGGGAACCACATTTGCTAGCCTCCAATCTTCTGCCACTACTCCTGTAGACAACGAGGACACAAAAATCAAGGCCAATGGCTCTGCAATCTCCTCCCTTGCTTCCCAGAGAATCCTAGGATAAATGTCATCAGGCCCAGGGGACTTATCTATTTTCTCCCTTTCCAGAATTTCCAACACCTCTTCTCTACATACCTCAAAGCCATCCATTCTACTTAATTGTGACTCAGTATTCACATCGACAACAATGTCCTGTTCCTGAGTGAATACTGACGAAAAGTATTCATTCAGTGTCTCCCCAATCTCTTCAGCCTCCACACGCAACTTCCCACTACTATCCTTGACTGGACCTATTCCTACCCTAGTCATTCTTTTATTCCTGACATACCTATAGAAAGCCTTAGGATTTTCCCCAATCCTACCAACTAAGGACCTTTCATGTTCCCTCCTTGCTGCTCTTAGATTCTTAGACCTCGCATTTCTGCACATTGAATTTCATTAGCCATTTCTGGACTACCCTCCTGAACTGTCTTAATCTTTCTGCAGCCTCAAACCTCCTCAGTATTACCTCCTGTCCACCTAACTTCGTCTTATCGGCAAACTTCGCCAGAATGCTCCCAGTCCCTTCATCCAGATCATTAATATATAAAGTGAACAGCTGCAGCCCCAACACTGAACCCTGCTGGACACCACTTCTCACTAACTGCCATTCTGAAGAAGAACCTTTTATCCCACCTCTCTGCCTTCAGCCAAACCTGAATCCATGCCAGTGGCTCACCTCGAACAGTATGGGCCTTCACCTTACTCAGCAGCCTCCCATGAGGCACCTTAGCAAAGGCCTTTTGGTAGTCTAGAACGATAACAATCACAGAGACCATAAAACACTTTCTCCATATGACCAAAACCTGATTGTCTTCCATCCACTGGTGTCCCGGTCTTGTGTGGGTCACAGATTGAGCTCTGAAACATCTCCAGGACAATCTCATCCTGTGGCTCTGGCTCTTTATTAGTGTCTGTAAGTCGCCCTGTTTCTAAAATTCCCTTCATTCCCTACAATGCCAGATAAATTCCAGAAAAGTTCGATTACCTGTAAAACATTTTGGGATACCCTTAAGATATAAAACAGAAAGTGCTTTATAACTGCCCACTCCTCTGTTTAAATGAGGATATTCAGTGTATTTCTGCGACATTTATATTGCCCGAAAATCACACAGAACATTCACATCCAGGGACCGTGAACAATCCGGAAGTTCCATGAAGTGTCGGTCTTTATTGCAGGTGATTAGCCATCGACAATAAGGAAGCCTTCCTGTGACTGTTTCACTGAGACAGCATCAGGAATCCTGTGGCCCACTTTGATCCTCACACTGACTGTTCATCGTCTCTGCAAAGAAAATCACATTTTCAAGATGTAGGAACGTTTGAACGAAAACAGCTACTGATGTGCTTCCTCGATTTAATCACTGATACTTTTCAGGGCGAGATTTTCAGAAGGACATTAAACTGACAGAAACACAGAAACCAGAAGAAGCCATTCTGCCCTTGTAGCCTGCTCTCCCATTCAGTGTTGTCATGTCTGACTCTCTGTCTCATTGCTATATTCCCAATTTCTCTCCAAACCCCATGATGGCATTAACCAGTAAAAATACATTATCAATATCTTTCCTGAATATACTCAGTAACCTGTGCTCCACAGCCTTCTGTGGGAGAGAATTCCTCAGGTTGATCACTCTGTGTGAAGATAATTCTCTTCCTCTGTGTTAGAAATGGGTGAGCCCATGCCCTGAAACTGTGATGCTTGTTATGAGAACACCTGCCAAGGGGATGCAGCCCACCCCCTGTATCTAGTCTGTCCAACCGTTAGAATTGGATACAGTTCCATCAGATCCCCCTCTCATTGTCCTGAATACATGCCCAGATAAACCACCCTCTCATGGGACAGTCCTGTCATCCCCGGGACTTGCAGAGTGAAGCTAATGAGCTGTCAGAGGAAGTGGTGGAGGATGGTACAATGACAACATGTGGTTCACGTTTGTAGGAGGAACAGAAATATAAAGAACAGAATGACTCGGATGAAAATAGTGAGAAGTTATTTAATATCATTATCCAGAGGGATTTATGGTATCAGAAATGTAACTGATAGTGGAGTCAATGAGGAGGAGGACACATGATACATTGTCAGCTATTTCCAGCAGACCGGATAAGGACAGGGAGGTAGATTAGATTAGATTACTTTACAGTGTGGAAACAGGCCCTTCGGCCCCACAAGTCCACACCGATCCGCTGAAGCGCACCCACCCAGACCTATTCCCCTACATTGACCCCTGAACCTAACACTACAGGCATTTTTAGCGTGACCAATTCACCTAATCTGCACATTTTTGGAGTGTGGGAGCAAACCGGAGCACCCGGAGGAAACCCACGCAGACACGGGGAGAATGTGCAAACTCCACACAGTCAGTCGCCTGAGTCGGGAATTGAACCCGGGTCTCTGGCGCTGTGAGGCAGCAGTGCTAACCACTGTGCCACCGTGCAGCCCACCTGTGCCACCGTGCAGCCCACAGGTAGTCTGCTGTGAAACTCTCTCGGCCAGATTTTCCCTTTCATTGAAGATATGAATATCCCTTTGGATCCTCAATCACAAAATCGCTCTGTAACACATTCTACACACAGCATCACTGGGATCTCTCACATTGAGGATGACTCTCTTCCACTCTGAATGAGTTGCTAGGTGACTGTAAAGACCAATGCTGCTTATTGGGATGGATTCCTGAAACAGGGAACGTTTCCGGGTTGGAGGTACTTACAGAGATAGAGGCCGTGCACACTCATAGATGCTTCAGGCTGGGTGAAATCATTGACATATCTGATAGCAAGATAACTTTAAAATACAGATTTTTAGGCAAGACCAATTTGAAACCAATTTGATGTTACTGGAGACAGCGCAGTTCAGATGGAAACCACATGGTGTTACCTAATGGATAGCAGGCACTTCAGCGACATGAAGCCTCCTGACAATAAAATCATGGTTACCATGTCAAGTCTGAGTCTGAAATTTCCAGTAATGATGTAAGTACAGGGTGTAGGAAGATTTAAACAGCATGTGAATTGATGCAGTAATTAAACACAAACAAACACACTTGATGCTGAGATCTGGTTCGAAGTTAGCCAAAAGCTCGGATTTAAAACTGAGATTGGGAACTGTCTGAGATAATACCCGGGAAGGTATGGAGTGTGTGATCTGCTGTCAGGCGATGACATTGACCCCTGTGCTGAATGTAGACTCAGTTCCTGGAACTGTCTCCAGATTTTCTCCCAATCCTTTAGACAGGTTCCTTGGACTGAGATACTTAATGTTCGCAATCATCATGTTTATGGATATGATCTGTCTGGATTATCCCCACTCCACCCCTCATCTCCCCCACCTCCCAATCACCCGAGCACTCTCACTAGGCAGCTGGAGAACAGAAGACCCCCAGTACCAGCAACTGGTGGGAGAATCAGAATGACATGAATAATTGGGATGATTTTATTGAAGCATAAGAAGCAGTCCAGCATCGACAAGGATTTTCATTTTGAAAACAGAAACGTTGTTTATTTTCTTGGATGGAAAAAGCTGAAAACCGAAGCAGCAGAGTTGGAGTGGACACCCTGGATCACTTCCTCTGATACAGGAGGAAGCAGAGACCCTGCTCCTGCTACTTCCCTCCTGGTTATCTTGGAAAAATCATGACTCTTTCCCTTGCTCCACTGACCTTTGGTCTATGCAGTGTCTCTAGCTCATTCTCACTGGTCCGCAAAATTTTAAACAAAGCAAAACAGGAATTGTTGCAAAGACTCGGCAGGTTTGGCAGCATCTATGGGAGAGTAATCAGAGTGAATGTTTCGTGTCCAGTGACCCTCTTCCAGTACAGAAATATTACCTCTGCTCCCTGAATGGGAAACCTGTGTCCTTATCTCCATCTTCTTTAGGTTCTCTTGATGTCTGCTAAATATTCTATCTTCTCTGACCTCTCTGACAGATTTGCATCTCTAGAAGGGTTCCCTTTGGTCCTCCATGATCATTTCTTGCCCATTACCCATGGGACTTTGGGCTTTTGTCAGATTTATGCAGTGATTAGTTCAAAAAGCCTGGAAACTGGATATTTCACCGCTCTATTGAACTGAGTTCTGAACGTGGGCAGAGCTGCCATATAAATAAGGTGTTCGTGCAGCAACTTACATTGCGCAGCATGTACCCAACAAGTTCAAAGATTTCATAGTCATAATCATTTAAATGATCTGGGACATCAAGGATATATAAAACATATACCAGCCAGAGAAGGATAAAGTTTCCAGATATGGTGAAGAGTAAAATGACTACCTTAATTCTACTCTTCATTTCGGGGTCAACCTGCTTCCCTTCCTTACTCTGACCCCTCGGTCCATTACGGACTTGACTTGATTTAAATAAAATGCGTGTGATTGTCAGGACATTAGATAGATAGATAGAAAGATAGAAGAATACAGCGCAGTACAGGCCCTTTGGCCCTCGATGTTGCGCCGATCCAAGCCCACCTAACCTATACTAACCCACTATCCTCCATATACCTATCCAATGAACGCTTAAATGCCCATAAAGAGGGAGGGTCCACCACTGCTGCTGGCAGGGCATTCCATGAACTTACGACTCGCTGAGTGAAGAACCTACCCCTAACTTCAGTCCTATATCTACCCCCCCCTTAATTTAAAGCTATGCCCCCTTGTAATACCCGACTCCATACGCGGGAAAAGGTTCACACTGTCAACCCTATCTAACCCCCTAATCATCTTGTACACCTCAATCAAGTCACCCCTAAACCTTCTTTTCTCTAATGAAAACAGCCCCAAGTGTCTCAGTCTATCCTCATACGATCTTCCTTCCATACCAGGCAACATCCTGGTAAACCTCCTCTGCACCCGTTCCAGTGCCTCCACATCCTTCCTATAGTATGGCGACCAAAACTGCACACAATATTCCAGATGCGGCCGCACCAGAGTTTTATACAACTGCATCATGACCTCAGGACTCCGGAACTCAATTCCTCTACCAATAAAAGCCAGTACGCCATATGCCTTCCTCACCGCACTATTTACCTGGGTGGCAACTTTCAGAGATCTGTGTACATGGACACCAAGATCCCTCTGCTCATCCACACTACCAAGTATCCGACCATTAGCCCAGTACCCCATCTTTTTGTTATTCTTCCCAAAGTGAATCACCTCACATTTAGCTACATTGAATTCCATTTGCCACCTTTCTGCCCAGCTCTGCAGCTTCTCTATATCCTGCTGTAACCTGCCACATCCTTCCTCACTGTCAACAACTCCTCCGACTTTCGTATCATCTGCAAACTTGCTCACCCAACCTTCTAACCCCTCTTCCAGGTCATTTATAAAAATGACAAACAGCAATGGTCCCAAAACAGATCCTTGCGGACCACCGCTAGTGACGGCACTCCATGAAGAAACTTTGCCATCAACTACTACCCTCTGTCTTCTTCCATCCAGCCAATTCCTAATCCAAACCTCCAACTCACCCTCAATGCCATATCTCCGTATTTTCTGCAGTAGCCTACCATGGGGAACCTTATCAAACGCCTTACTAAAATCCATATATACCACATCTACCGCTTTCCCCTCATCAACCTCCTTCGTCACCTTTTCAAAGAATTCAATAAGGTTTGTGAGGCACGACCTGCCCTTCACAAAACCATGCTGACTATCCTTGATCACATTATTCCTATCCAGATGTGCATAAATCCTATCCCTTACAATTCTCTCTAAGACTTTGCCCACAACAGAAGTGAGACTCACCGGCCTATAGTTACTAGGGTTATCCCTACTCCCCTTTTTGAACAAGGGAACCACATTTGCTATCCTCCAGTCTTCTGGCACTACTCCTGTAGACAAAGAGGACATAAAAATCAAGGCCAATGGCTCTGCAATCTCCTCCCTTGCTTCCCAGAGAATCCTAGGATAAATGCCATCAGGCCCAGGGGACTTATCTATTTTCACCTTTTCCAGGATTTCCAACACCTCTTCTCTACATACCTCAAAGCCATCCATTCTACTTATTTGTGACTCAGTATTCACATCGACGACAATGCCCTGTTCCTGAGTAAACACTGAAGAAAAGTATTCATTCAGTGTCTCCCCAATCTCTTCCGCCTCCACACGCAACTTCCCACTACTATCCTTGACTGGACCTATTCCTACCCTAGTCATTCTTTTATTCCTAACATACCTATAGAAAGCCTTAGGGTTTTCCCTAATCCTACCGACTAAGGACCTTTCATGTCCCCTCCTTGCTGCTCTTAACTCTCTCTTCAGGTCCTTCCTGGCTACCCTATAACTCTCAATCGCCCCAATTGATCCTTCACGTCTCATCTTGAGATAGGCCGCCCTCTTCCATTTAACAAGGGATTCCAATTCCTTATTAAACCACGGCTCCCTCGCACGACCCTTTCCTCCCTGCCTGACAGGTACATAATTATCAAGGACACTCAATAGTTGCTCCTTGAACAAGCTCCACATATCATTTACACTCTTGCATTGGAGTCTACTTTTCCAGGCCACACATCCTAAGTCATGCCTCACCGCATCATAATTTCCCTGACCCCAGCTATAACTCTTGCCCTGTAGTGCACACTTATCCCTCTCCATCACGAGAGTAAAAATCACCGAATTATGGTCACTATCCCCAAAGTGCTCACCTACCTCTAATTCTAACACCTGGCCTGGTTCGTTACCCAGGACCAAATCCAGTATGGCCTCGCCTCTTGTTGGTCTGTCTACATATTGTGTCAGGAAACTCTCCTGCACACATTGAACAAACACTGACCCATCTAACGAACTTGAGCTATAGCTTTCCCAATCAATATCAGGAAAGTTAAAGTCCCCCATAACCACCACCCTATTACTGTCACTCATCTCCTGAATCACCTTCCCTATCCTTTCTTCTACGTTTCTAGGACTATTGGGAGGCCTGTAAAAGACTCCTAACAGGGTGACCTCACCTTTCCTATTCCGAACCTCAGCCCAAACTACCTCAGATGGCAAGTCCTCATCCATCGTCCTTTCCACCACTGTAATACTATCTTTGACAAGCAATGCCACACCTCCCCCTCTTTTACCCCCACCTCTGACCCTACTAAAACATTTAAATCCTGGAACCTGCAACAGCCAATCCTGTCCCTGTTCTAGCCATGTCTCCGTAATAGCCACAACATCGAAGTCCCAGGTACCAACCCACGCTGCAAGTTCATTGAGGAACACAATGAAATAGAATGGCACCAATGGGGTTAGAGCCACAGCAAATGAGTGGAATCCAATCCAGCGAGAGTCAGTGAAGTAGCTTCGCTTATTCCTGCAGTAAAATGGTATGTTTCTGATTATCTTTCTGGCCTCAAATCTAAAGTACCGAGGAACATTTTTTAAACATAACAGAATACCGGTTATTGAGAGAATTGCAGATGCGTTTTACACAGCGCAATATTTAGTTTTCAGTTTGTGGCAACAAAAGCTGACGAACCAATCAAAGGTAAATGCGACAGTGAACCAGACAGAACAGTCTATGGATGCACGGGTCAGGACATAGATAACACTGCACACAGGAATGATGTCCAGGAAACATACCGGGAAATAATAAAAATGTATTTGCTTCAGTCTGACCTCACTGATAATGACCAGTAGATCTGCTGCTGCTATGGCCACCAGATAGCGTGTTGTGTAGATAGCGAGGCCACACTTTCCCTGGGAGAGGATCATAATAGCCACGAAATTCACTGTCAGAAGGATAATGGAAAAATGATTTCATGTTAATGAACACTCTTTTCTGCATAAATTTAAAGTCAATCTGTATACGTGCTATGACAGGGATATGCGATCACCCAGTATTAAAAGAATTGTGATGTAAACTTTAAATGTGTAACTTGCCAATTTCTAGCTTGAATAGAAACAGGCAACCGGTGAACAGCAGTTGGAATCTAGGATACTAGTCATAAAGGTACCCACCAAAACATGTAACATTTAGCAGGATGAATTTACACCACACGTAGCCATGCTTCCCCCAAGAAGTATCAATACAGCTGGATAATATGGTGAGAGAATTGGATGGCTCCACACAATAGGGAAGTACTAAAAGTTTAACCACTCTTTTTTTCATTTCGTATTCCCTATGTGTGTGTGTGTGTGTCCCTCTCTCTGAGACTCTATGTGTGTGTGTGAGTGTGTCTGTATGCGTGTGTATCTGTGTGTGTGTGTGCCCCTCTCTCTGAGACTCTGTATGTGTGCGTGTCTGTGTGCGTGTGTGTGTGTGTGCCTGAGGCCATTCCCTAACTTCTGAAAAGCGAAGTAAATCTCTACAGTGAATTCTAGTAATAATTTATGAGGGGGAATAAAAGACATCACAGCTGTTAAATATCAAAAAAGGGCATATATAAATCGATTGTTATGAAAGAGAAAAAGGGGATGCAGAAAGGTAGAGAAAGTTTTTTTTAATGATCAGTTTGAGGGCAGATGCAGTTCAACTGCAAAGTGATAATGATCCGAGGCAGTGATAATACATGGTGTAAAAATGTGACAAATGCTTACTCTCGAAGCACAATTAAAGATGAGGGAGGTGGGATCATTGTAAATCTGGTCAAGTGCTTACCCCAATCATCTGTAAATATGATGGAGAATGAGGGGCAGATCCTGTCGGTTGAATCAACATTGTGGATACACGGACGTCGAGGTGACAGTAAAAGAAAATTGCCAACTCCAGCAAAGCTGCATTAATGCTCCTCAATTATCAAAACATAAAATCCAAGAAGATATTTGCAGTGATTTGATACTGGATTATTTACTTTCAATTGGATTCCTGCAAGTTTTTGAAAATTAATAATATGCTGTTCATCGTTCCGTTTAAAATGTAAAGATGTAGGTGACATATACAAAGGCAGAAAGTCGAGGTAAACTGGGTGTTGAGGAGATGCTCGGGCAGATCCCCAGTGCACCTTCAGCAAAATAAACTGTTCAGGCATACACTGTAACTTCAGTGTTACAGAAGATTTCTTGTGGACAGGTACCTACATTGAAAGAAGTGAACATTAGTTTCAGTCTCACCTACATTTGTTTGTGTAGTCCTATAAGTGTAGATGAAAGGAAATAAGAGGGAATGAAACTCGTGATCAAACAGAAATGTACCAAGTGCTCTGCTACTGCTGTGCCCAGGACTGTAAGAAACTACAGTGAGTTGTGAACACAGGGCAAATCATACACAAGCCCAACCTTCCACCCATTGACTGAATGTACATTTCTAGTTGCCGCAGAAAGTCAGCCAACACTATTAAAGACCCTCCCACCCCGGTTAAACTCTCCTCCAACCTCTTCCGTCAGTCAGGAGATACAAAACCATAAACACACAGAACAACATGTTCAAGACTAGCTTCTTCCCCACTGCTATTTGAATTCTGAATGGACCTCAAATTTTAAACCTAATGTTGATCTTGCTTCTTGTGCACCTTCCTTGTAGCTGTACCTCTGTATCCCTCACTCTGTTCAATCGCCCGGTGGCATTTGTGTCTTTGCACTGAAGATTCACTGCACTGCAAGCAAAACAAGTTTCTTTCCCACAATACAGAGGTAAACGTGACAATATAATAATAAATTAAATCAAATCAGGGTTTATTAAAAAATGGTAAATGACAGAGATGATGGAAGAGGAACCCTGTCTATCAGCAGAGCCAGTCGAATACCTTGAGAGGCAAGACACATTACATGGTGTCTATAGCTGAACAGTGTGAAATGCCTGAGGATGGCTTACTCAATGTTGGAGGGGCTGCTGCAATTTCAAAGGGACTAGCATGGATTGCTGCATCACTGGGAAAGTTGCTGAACTGGCAGAGATGCTGCAACAATGAAAGATATCCCGAACAGTAACATAATTTGGGATAATGGCAGTCAGTATCATTGTTGGAGTCAATGGCTCTGGGGGAAGTACTGGTTGAAAATACAATGGTCCAGCTGGGAGATGGAGAAGGTTTAGAGACATAGAGACTTACAGCACAGAAAATAAAAATGCGCTTTGCCCGATAGAATCCATGAAACAAATGCCTCAGAATTCTCATCCAGTTTTCCAGCATTAAGTCCATAACCCGGGCATTACAAGTGCACATTTAAAGAGTTCTATGCTATCGGGGATCTGCTTCTCCTACCCTTACAGGAAGTAAGTTCCACATTGTCACAATACTATTGGTGGAATACTCAAACCCCTGCCTCTCTGTATCTATGCCCCTGGTCATTGACTGATCACAAAGGGGAAAACATAATTTCTTCTGTGCTGTCTATGCTCCTTATAACAATATACGTTTAAATGATGCCGCCTATCAATCTCCCCTGCTCCAAGGAAAACAATCCCAGTCCATCCAACCTCCCTTCATACCCAAAACTTTACTACCTTAGAGTCTTCCTGGAAAGTCTCCACCTTCTTTAAGACAATCAAAGTACTCCAACATTCTAGCTGTAGCCGAGCCAATATTTTATACATATTGTCGCTGCTCCTAAACTCTATGTCTTGCATTTAAAAGCCAAAAAATCCCAATACCTTCTCAACCATTTCATCGACCTGTCCTACGACTTTAAGGTCTTCATGTGCACCAAGATCCCCCGATTCAGTGTTTCCCAGGTTTCTACAATTCATAATGTAACCCTTGGGTTTTGTGTCCCTCTAAGTGCATCAGCTCTCATTCATGGATTGAATTCCAATTTCCAACAAGTTTTGCATGACCAGTGAACTTATCCTGGAAATCCCCTGATATGCAGAGTTCACAGCATTTCCAAGTATCAAGTTTTATCTTTCATTGAACATGGTGACCCTGTAATTTCCCAGTTTCCGCCTTCAATGCATCCCACTGCTCTGACATGGATTTAGTTAAAAGTTTCTGCTCTTTGTCCAATCACACCTGATCTTATTCCCTCGGTTTAGAACTTTGATTTCCCCCTCATCCTTGTCTGTTTCCATGATAATCTTGAGTTATGATTACTACCTACCTCACTGAGAGGTCAGCCCATCTTCATTACCGAAAAATAAATCCAGGATCACTGTCAAAGTGGGGGAAGGTAAAGGAACAGTTTGGGATTAGCCAGGTGAAGCTATGAACTGTGTTGTAGGAAAGAGAGATTTAAAAACCCTCCAGTTTATCCAGCAGAAAACAACAGAAGAATAAGCGGTTACAACAGCTGCCAAATTTTCCAGAATCAGAGGAAAAGCAGGAACACCCAGGATCAGAGACAGATTATGGGGTGGGGGAGCTATACCAATCAGAATGGCGGAGAACTGAAATTTAATAAATATTATCCAACCTGAACATTCGGGGGGAAGCTATTGGAAATCTTCGAGGGTCATTTGACAGAAAATGATTTGCTCTCTCAGTGAGAATGGGTCATGGTCCCTGTGGGTTTAAGGAATGCTCAGGTTTGTTGTATATTTTGCAGTCGAGTTGATAACCACGGTCAGAAAGGAAAGTCATCCTCAGTGTGTAGCTCTGTACTCATTCAGAAAAAATCAAAAACTACATGCAGGTGGGACACAGAAAGCGGAATGAAGAATGTAATAACAAATCCAATGTTTACCATGTCCGAAGGAACTGGTATTTATTTTTAATTCTAAATAGATCCTATACTTTGGAATCCGAGAATGTACACCTGACCGTTGCACTTGTCTGTCCTCATAGGGACACCTCCCCCCCACCATCCACAAACAGCAGACCCCACTGCAGATTACAGCTTTGAACCGAGACATGGATGGAACGAGCTGAGATATGGTGGATAAGATTAAAACGTTTAAAAGGGATGGGTATATAAACAGGAAGGATTTAGAAGGACATGGGCCAAACGCTGGCAAATGGAACAAGGTTAATTTTATATATCTGGTCAGTATTGAGGAGTTGACAAAGGTGCCGTTTCTGTGCTGCATGATTTCATAAGAAGACAAATATTCCTCAAATCTTCATCACTCCTCTAATTGGAAAAATCAATCCGTGCTCCTCAACAGTTACCCAAGCCAACAGCGGATTCTGGACATTCAACAGTCAGAGCTAACAGAATCTGAAACCCACACGGTGTAAAGGAGATTAACCACCTCAAAACCCTTTTACTCCCTAAAGTAGGAAGGAGGAAATGCGCTGCTATCAATACAACTGCACAAACACAGATACACGCAGGAATGTGAGAACACTGGGTTTATGAGATCCACTGCACTGACTGACCACAATCCATTGCAGTTCTATACTTGCTGACATTTCACATCATTCCTTTCCTCAAGATAGCCTCCAGTCTAAGATGCAATTCAGGAGTTGGAAACATTTGACTCAGCGTAATCATGTAAAACAATGAAACATCAGAAGTTTTAAAATGTATAATTTAACTGCACGATATTTCAACTCGGGAGTCGGTATAACACTTAATATTACATCAGGATGCAAATCTCTGTGTTGGAGAAATTCAGGTCCCCTCATTGTCACCCTCCTGCTGTGGCATGGATTTACTTTTCCCAGTTGCTGATGCAATCCTGTTCTGGTATAATCTAGTTCCAAACCAGGCTCAGACGGATCATTTTAGCTCCTCACAAAGTATTCTATGTTATTTTTGGGATATATGGTCAGCATGGACAGGTTGGACCGAAGGGTCTATTTTCGTGCTGTACATCTCTATGACTCTATGGCAAGGGCAGCAGCTACTTAGGAACACCACCAGCTTCAAGTTGCCCTCCAAGACACTCACCACCCTCACTTGGAAATATACCGGTATTCCTTTACAATTGTTGGGTCAAAATCCTGGAAATCCCTCCCTATCGACACTATGGGTGAACTCACAGCCAGTGGGCTGCAGCGATTCAAGAAGGCAGCTCAGCACCACCTTCTCAAGAGCAAATATGGATGGGCTATCAAGGCTGGCCAAGCCAGAGACGGCCAAGTCCCACAAATGAATTTTAAAAACCCAGAGAATCTGACATGTTAGTGTGGGACCAATGTTCAATATTTTCAAACTGTAATGATATTGTCAGTCTCTCTTGCTTTTCCAGGCTTATAAAGTCAACGTCAGTGCTGTGCTAACACAAACTGGCTGCCGGGAACACACCTAACATGTCTGCCTGACACATTTGGCTATGGAATTCTGTCAGCAAGGGAGAGAGGGGGTGTCAAAAGCCATTTCCATGTCTGAATCCTGTGTGGTTCTACCCCATCCCTAAATCAAGTGTTTATCAAATCCCACTCTGACGTGCTGGGAGTTCAAATTGTGTGTTGTCTACAAATAAAAGAAAATAATGCATCTGCAAATAAACAAAGCTGTAGGATGTAACGTTGTGTGTTTGTTGGTGTCATTGTAGTTATACAGGATTGAAGATAAATAAGACAGTGCGAGATAGACAACACTGTAACCAGCATGGGGATAGTGCTATTATAAAAGGAGTCGAGATTGTGGTGCTGGAAAAACACAGCAGCTCAGGCAGTATCCGAGGAGCAGGAAAATCGACGTTTCGGGCAAAAGCCCTTCATCATGAATCCCTCGAATTCAATCTCCAGCATCTGCAGTTCTCACTTCCGCCCCATTATAAAAGGATATTAATATCTTCAGTGAATGGGGAAAACAGAGGGGAACGGTGTTCAAAGTAGGCAAATGGGGAGTCACCTGAAGTAGTGAAGTTTATGACTTCAAGACGTAATGGTCGGCATGGACGGGTTGGACTGAATGGTCTGTTTCCATGCTGTACATCTCTATGACTCTATGACTATAAAAGGAAACTGATCACAGATCAATTAAAATGTCTCAGTGCAGACTAACAATAATCTGATACCTTTTCCTCACTGTCCCACACGGATTCCTGGTATAACAGGGAACACATCATTTGTTGGTGGAACGAGCAGGTTAACTTCCTGTGATTTAACCTCTCTCCAATTCCCTTTCCAAGTTATCTCTGCCGAGTCAATGTTTAAATCTAACACTGTCCTGATCTGATGCCATTTGGAAATTCGAATCTCCTTCTGTCCCTTCCAGAACACATGGAAACCTCCACATACAGGAGTTGAATCCTGTCTGGCTCAGCTCATTGTTAAGTTGGTCTATGGTGGGTACATTCTCCCTTGATTTCTCTCCTCTCATATCCGGTTGTTCTGTATATAAATAATCCACTCCCCTAAATTCTATTCCAGTCTATAACACACTCTCGCGTTTCTAGTATTCTGTGTATAAACCAGCCCGACCACTTTGACTACTTCCCGTCTGTAACTCACTCTCGGGTCTCTGTTTTTTTTTATGCACAAATCACCACAAAACCCTCAGTTAGATTCCAAACTGTGACTCAATCATGGCCTTCCGTTGTTCGATATACAAACCATCCTGAATTCCTCAATAGGATTCCAGTATGTAACTCACTTGCATGTATCTGTGGCAATTTATGTAGACCATCTCAAACCAATGGAATAGATTCCAGCCTGTAAGTCACTCCTGGGTATCAGTTATTCTACATATAACCCTCCTCAAAGCCCACAAGTAGATTCCAGTTTGCAACTCACAGTTGAGTATCTGTTCTTTTTATAAATAAACCTCCTGATCCATCAATTCGATTCCATTCTGTAACTCACACTTGTTTATCGGTTATTCTAAATATAAACCACCCCAAAACCTTTGATTAGATTCCAGTCTGTAACACACTCCTGGGGATCTGTTATTCTACATATAAACCACCCCGCATCCCTTGATAAAATTCCATTCTGTAACTGATTTCAATTTATCCATGGCTGTCTACATAAACCACCTCAAAACCTCAGTCAGACTTTGATCTGCAATTCATGGCTCGGTATGTTTTATTCTGTAGAAAAACTACCATGAACCCAATCGATTCGATTCCAATGTGTAACTCACTTCCATAAGTCTGTGCTTCCTTTTCTGAAACACCCCAAATGGTGCAAATGGGGGTAAGCACAGTGCAGGAAAACGGGTCAGCATGGACCAGTTGAATCGAAGGACCTGTTTCCGTGCTGTGTGACTCTATAATTTCTATCATCTCGATAACTCACTCCTGAATAACTGTTACTCTGTATAAAAACCACATTGAACTATTCAGTTCGATTCCAGTCTGTAACACAGTCCTGGGTACCTGACACACTATGTATAAAGCATCCCGATACACTTACAACTCATTCCCAGGCATCAGTTACTGGGTGGATGAATCAACCCCCAAAGCTCGATTAGATTCAAATCTGTAACTCACTCCCCGGTATCTGTCATTATGTATACAATGTCTACTCCAGAACCCCACATCACCCCATCCCCCACTCCCCACGCCAACACCGATTAGATTCTTGTCTGTAACTCTCTTCTGAACTCTATGTTATTCCATAAATCGTCCCGAACTCAATTAGATTCCTGTCTGCACTCAATCCCCGGTACCTGTTACTCTCTGTGTAAGTCCACACGGAACCCTCAATTAGGTTCCATGCTGTAATTCACTCCTGGGTATCTGTTATTTGATACATAGACCTCCTGAACCTATACTGAGTGGAAGAGTGAGTGAGAACGAGTGAGAGAACGTAAGTGTGCATGTGTGTGGGTGTGTGAAAACGTGTGAGTATGGTAGCGTGTGAGTGTATGAGCATGTATGTGTGAGTGTGTATGTGTTACTGTTTGTTTACGTATGTGTTAGTGCATGTATAGGTGTCAGCTCATGTGTGAGATTGTGTCTGTATGTGTGAGAGAGTTAGGAGTTCCAGCATAAAATGATTGACACTCAAACCTTTCACTCAGATGGACACACACACACAGAGAAATAGGCACATTTGATGGAAATATAGAAATAGAAGATGGACATGGAGAGTTATATCTGGGAGTCACACTAGCAGCAAGAATATTCTGAGACAGAGCCTCAGCTAATAAACCCACGATCTGCCCAGTCCTCTGTGTCGGGCTGGGGGGCGGGTGTCAGAGAATCTTACATGTTAGTGGGGGACCAATGTTCAATAATCACAAACTGTACTGATGTTGCTCGTCTCACTTGCTTTTCCCTCTTTGTAACATCCATGCTCGTGCTGTGCTTACATGAATTGTCTGCCGGGAACATACTGGTATAGATTGTGTATGGGAGAAAGTGATAGTGAGATTGAGTATGGGAGAGAGTGAGATTGTCGATGAGAGAGTTGGCAAGATTGAGGATGAGGAAGAGTGACATTGTGACAGAGAGAGACAGTGAGACTGTGCATGTGAGACAGAAATAGTTTCTGTATGAGAGGGAAACATGGTGAGACTGTGTATGAGAGAAGGTGAGAAACTGGTATAATGTATGAGACAGATGATGAGATTCTGCATGAGAAAGAAAAATAGTGAGATTGTGCATGAGAGAGCGAGTATTGGGTTCTCAGTTAGTCCACATGTAAAGCACCCCAATCCCCTTGATTACATTCCAGTCTGTGCACCATTCATGAGTATCTGTTCTTCTATAAATGAACACCCCCAAAACCCACGATAAAATTCCAATGTGCAACTAACTTTCAATCATCTGTTATTCTAAATATGAATCACCCCGATCATCTCTATAAGTTTCCAGTCAGTAACTCACTCCTGGGCATTTGTTATTCTATGTATAAACCTCCTCGAATCCTTCCACATATTCCAGCCTGAGTCTCACTCTCAAGTATCTGTGATTCGATATATAAAAAGCTCAAACTCCTCAATTAGATTCGTTCCCAGTATTGGTTAGTCAATATGTGAGCCACACATTCGACTATACCCCGATCTGTAACTCACTCACTGGCACATGCTACTCTGTCGAGAAAGTAGCCCAAATCCCTCAGATGGATTTCAGACTGAACCTCACTCCCTGTTGTGTTCTGAAATACATAGACTCGCTGAGACCATCGATGAAATTCCAGTCTCTAACTCAGTATAAACTGAACGGGTGAATATTAAATTGGGAGCAGGAACAGAGAAAACTGGAGTTTAATTTCCGCTACATTCTGTTTCTCCAGAAACATTAATTTGATGGAGTGCAGCGGTTCAATAAGGCAGCTCCCTCCCACCTTCTCAAGGGCAGATGGGAATGGGGGGATAAATGCTGGGCCCAGCCAGTGATGCTCACATCCCATGAACGAATGAAAACAACAATCCCTTTCCCTTCCTGAACACTCACTACCCCTGCAGACTGAGTCTGCAGACACAGCAAGGCTTCCTCACTTCCCTAGTCCCATGTCCTGGTAATAATTGGCAAATCATCCTAATATTTGATGACACCATTACGTTAGCTTTCTGTGATTTCTGTACACGGATCCAGAAAATAATGTGTAATACTGGGGTACAAGAGGACATGACCCACGAATGCAGGGCCCCGGTCATTCCCTCTCCCTCTCTCTCTGTCTCCCTCTCCCACACACATAAACACACACACACACATACAGAGTTACTGAGGGGCAAGGAATAACAGAGGAAAATGAGCATTTTCAAATATTAAAGCTCTGTTAAACAATCCTGGGAGTGGTTGATCGGGACAGTGTGGAGAGAGAGAGAGCTTGACTCAGTATCTAATCCTGTGCTGACCCTGCCCTTGGAGGGGTTGATGGGGATACAGTAAAGGCAGCTTCATTGTGTATCTAACCCCATCCTTTCCCTGCCCTGAGAGTATTTGATGGGGACAGTTTGTAGCATAGGAACAGGAGGAGGCCATTCAGCCCCTCGACCCTGTTCCATCAGTCAATGGCATCATGGTTGATGTGTGGCCTAACTCCACATTCCTTCCTTTGGCTCATATCCCTCACTGAACAAAAATGTATCTCTCACTGATTTAACCTGAACAAGTGATGCAGCTTTGCCCATTTACCCAGTCTATCAATATCCCTTTGTAATGTTAAGGTAACATCTGCACTGTCTACAATGCTGCCTAACTTTGTACCTCACCCCGTGCTGTCCCCATCCTGTGTGTGTTTGGGAGGTACAGTGCAGATGGATCTTTACTCTGTATATAGCCCCATGTTGTTCCTGTCCTGGGAGTGTCCGATGTGGACAATATGGACAGATCTTGACTCTGTATCGAACCCCATTCTCCCCAGACTCTGGGAGATTCAGGTGGAGAAATTGCCGCTGAACACATAGTCTGTATCTAACCCAGTGATGGAACTGCCCCGAGTGTGTTTGATGTGAACAGGATGGAGGAAGTGGGAGATTTGATCAGTATCTACCGCCACACCGAACATGGCCTGGGAATGTGAAAAGCTGCAGTGTACAGGGAGGTTTACTCTCATCTAACTGTATTCTCTACCTGACCTGGAGATTTAAATGGGTACAGTTTAAATAATGTTTTACTTTGTCTGAACCCTGTACTACTCCCGCTGCCCGGGACAGTTTGCTGGGAACACTGTTTAACCTCTGCAATATGGATCCTATGAAGACTGATGGGAGACAGCGTAAATGGAATTGTCAGGGTTCAATTCCTTCACGTGGATGAGAGAAGGTCTCCAATTGGAATTGTGAGAAAAATTCATGCCCTTGGGACTGAAGGGTCAGTAACAGAATGAAGACACAATTGGCTCAGTGACAGCAGACAAGATAGAGGGGAATGAGAGTTTCAGCTGGAGGCACGTACAGGTACACACAAAGGAATCTGAGACACAATTTTTATGCACAGAAGGTTTTGGGTGTGCGGAATGATTTGCCAAAGTCTGGTATAGTCACAACATTGTTGCCAGGGTTGGAGAGTTTAAGCTAAGGGGAGAGGCTGAACAGGCTGGGGCTGTTTTCCCTGGAGCGTCGGAGGCTGAGGGGTGACCTTATAGAGGTTGACAAAATTATGAGGAGGATAAATAGATAAAGTCTTTTCCTTGGGGTCGGAGTGTCCAGAACTAGCGGGCATGGGTTTAGGGTGAGAGAGGAAAGATATAAAAGAGACCTAAGGGGCAACAATTTCACCCAGGGGGTGGTACGGAATGAGCTGCCAGAGGAAATGGTGGAGGCTGATACAATTGCAATTTAAGAGGCATTTGGATGGGTATATGAATAGGAAGGGTTTGGTGGGATATGGGCCGGATACTGGCAGGTGGGGGAAGATTGGGTTGGGACATCTGTTCGACATGGAGGTTTGTATCGCTCACTGATCTAACCTGAACAACTTTGCCCATTTACCCAGTCTGTCAATATCCCTTTGTAATGTCAGGGTCTGTTTCCATGCTGTAAATCTCTATGACTCTATTTAAAAGGCATCTGGATGGGATGCAGACAGGGAGGGTTTGATGGGGTAAGGGTCAAATGTTGGCAAATATAACTAGATTAATTTCAGTTATCTGGTCAGCAGGGACGAGCTGGAATGGAGGGTCTGTTTCTGTGCTCAGCACCTGCGAAATCCTGATGAAGGACTTTTACCCGAAACGTCGATTTTCCTGCTCCTCGGATGCTACCTGACCTGCTGTGCTTTTCCAGCAACACTCTGATCTAAGCTCTGAAATGCACTCTTTCAGAGTTCCATCAACCTCATACCATGCACTTGAAGGCACTTCTACTGCCTTCCGAAAATACACAAAGCCAACACACCAGGATGTCCCATCATATTAGGCAATGGGATCCGATGCGGGAACCTCACTGCCGATGTCAAATGCATCTTGAAAGCCATGAGGCAGGGTACCCCCAGCTTCTGCCACGACAGAACATTGGGACACAGGCAGATTTCAACCTCACACCTTCAAGGCTGAATCTGAGCTGTGGTGGCATCTATTGTTAAAGATTTACCTGAGAATTTAGCTATTTTTACATACTGTTTACATATGAAAGAATAAAATCTAACATGGTATTTCTAAAAGTATACAGACTGAACAGACAATGCACTTTTATTTTTAAATATGTCATTTCAGTCGCATCACCCTGTAATCTTTTGCTATAAATTCTGTGTCGTATGATGTTAGGCTCCACAACCACCTGATGAAGGTACAGCGCTCCAAAAGCTAGTACTATCAAATAAGCCTGTTGGACTATAACCTGATGTTGTGTGATTATTTAACTTTGTCCACCCCAGTCTAACACTGGCAACTCCAAATCTTTATTACATATTGTTTACACTAACTCACACGCAGTTCAGGTCAGTTTAGCACAATGACCCTGTTCCTCTTTTTGTGAGGTTCCCTATGTATATTAACAGAGTTAATGGACCCCGAGATGATGAGTACATTCTCCTTATCCTCTCAGTTTAAACAGTTGAACATATCAGTTTGAAGCCAGTGGAAGAGGAGATTGTATTTTTCTGTACAATTTCAGTGCAGAAAGTTCAGCCATAAACTGTCTTCGCAAAAGTGGGGGTTGAATGCAATTCTCACTGAGCAACATTAATACAGCAAACACAATTCCGAGTTACTGTTATCAATTGGTTAAAGAACTGGGATGAAAAAAAACACTTGTGGTGTGGTGCCGTGACTCAGTTTGTTCACTTGCCGACATCATAAACAGCCCCCCAAGATTTCACATCGTAGTGGTGCCTGTGTATTTTACCAAATGCTTGGTTGTTTCAAAATCTCCCAAGTCAGTGTTGCCCGTCAGTCAACCATGCGTCCTGTTTGAGCCTCGGCCTGTTTTGGTGACCCTCGTCTGATAGGAGAAAGTGAGTACTGCAGATGCTGGAGATCAGAGCTGAAAATGTGTTGCTGGAAAAGCGCAACAGGTCAGGCAGCATCCAAGGAGCAGGAGAATCGACGTTTCGGGCATGAGCCCTTCTTCAGGAATAAGAAGGGCCTGAAGAAGGGCTCATGCCCGAAACGTCGATTCTCCTGCTCCTTGGATGCTGCCTGACCTGCTGCGCTTTTCCAGCAACACATTTTCAGATTCGACCCTCGTCTGTTCCCTGGTTTAGTTCCTCCAGTGGATATTGTTTCTTCCGAACTATTCATTCAATCTGGAGTTTCCTTCCTGCGTTTGACAAGAACTTCTGCTTGTACTCCTCCTTTATTACGCCTCGTTCATTTCCAGTTTGTTGGGAATAACGAGGTGGGCCAGGAGACATGGCAGGCTTGCCGGGGAATGTTGCAGTGATGGCGCAGACACCAATAGCTGTTCACCCTAATTCTCTGCTGTCAACATTCATTCATTCCACACCAACAGGAAATACTTCATTGCACTCCTGTCGTTGTGGTTCGCACTGTGAGTGCGGTTTCTTTTCTTGTGGATTATGAATTCTATTTAGAACTCGAAAGGATCATAATATTTGGAGGAAGGAATGACTCCTCACCTCAGGCATAAGTTTCGGGAACTTTATTCGGAGAATGTGAGCCTAATCCCACACATGCTACCGAGAGGGCAGAAAGCCTGCTAGCTGGTCCACTCTCAATTTGTCTCCGAATGTCAGACTTTTCAAAGAGCAGAAATGGGAAATGAGGAACATGGGCAGACGGAGAGTTCGAGAATGTGAAAGAGGGTCAGGTGCATGCACAGAGAAAGAAAGAAATATGGAGACGCATATTGAGGGAGATACTGAAAGAACCAATTCTCCAATCGACATGGCTGCTGACTGATAGAAACAAATAATAAAAAAAGGTAACTATTAAGCACAGCTTTTCACCATCTCCGAGCAACGGAAGGATTCTTACAGCCAACAAAGTCATTTTGAATTTTCAACATTGATGGTTGTAAGCTAATGAAAGATTTTGGTAAATATCCTGACAGGGAAAACTGATCATTTTACCAAAAATATAATACAGAAATATCTAAGTAACCTCGCTCCGCCGATATGAAGCATTAACTCTGTTTCTCTCCACTGTCGTACTAAGTTTTTCTATCAAACCTTGGTTTTGGTTCCGATTTCAAACATCTGCAGTCCTTTGTTTCATGTTATTCTTAACAACGTTTGAGACAAAACCAATGACCTGACGGCTTCAGAAAACCGGTCAGAAATACTGTTAGCAAGATATCTTTGCAGAACGCATCGCCCATTCCCTGACCAGGAATCACCCTTTCCCCCTCAGAAAATGCACCAACTCCTAACCGTGAGATTAAAAGGGAAGACGACAGAAGCTGTCGCATTTATTCTCAATGAAACCACTTATGCATTTCATTTTGGTTCATTTTCGCTGCACATTAGTTTCTCGTTGTCTTCGAGGTTTTTTTTAACACAATAGGAAAATACCATTCGGCCTATCGTGCAGTATGGCTCATCAGATAGCCATCTGTTTTCGATCCAGTGTCCAGCTTTGACAGGATACTTTGTGTATTCTGTTGTTTTCAACGCAAAATTCAGAAAAAGATTATCCCTGCGATCTTAAACGAGACAACAATGGGAGTGAGTTATATACCGTCATACTGAAGTGAAATCCCCTCGAGCAACCCATTCACATTTTCATCCATAGAGTGAGTCACAGACACACGTGCCCGGAGGTGGGGCGAGGAGGGCAGAGGTTTCGGGATTATACCAGCTCCTTGTGCTTCAGTACCGATCTCCACCGACTTAAGACCAAGCCCCACCCCGCCGCCTACACCCCACCCACACACACACACACACACACACAGAAGTTTCTCCGACAAAAGGCTGCTTTAGGCGCAACTAAAGTCAGTTTTACAGACAATGAGAGACGTTGAGTTGAGCTGGAATTTAAAATGGACAATTGCCTCACATGCAACTTTCAAATTTGAAAACATACTGATCCAAAGTCTGCAGCTCCTGAAAATCTGTCGCCCATTGAGGTGCATTACTACCAAATTCGAGACCCACTGATCCAATCCCTGCAGTACATTGCACACAAATCAGGAAGGATTCGAACCACCAAAAGTCAGAGGCATTATCCATTATGTCACTGGCCCAACGGCAGCTGGAGGTACGACAGGTAGTCGATATGAAATTGAAACATGGACATCGGGGTAAACAGTATTCACAAGGTGAACAATCAGTAAAAATAATTATCGTCACTGTTTCACATCGGATGTCCCACTTCGTGAAGCAATGTCTTTCAATAGCCAAGGAAACATATTTGCCCTCAGGTACCTGCTTCCGGGTCGCCTGAGCCTCTGCTGGAAGTTGCCATCATTTTATTCACAGTCAGTCCGCGATTTTTTGATTCACTCCAGTGAAAAAGTTTTTCATACCTTGCGTCATGACCTTTTCCAGTCAAGACCCTGAGCCAGTCCAGAGAGAAACCTCTGTTGGTTTGAATCCCGCGATGGAGAATCAGACGAGATGAACAGCGCCTTTTAGTGGTAGAATCCCTTCAGTGCAATCTCACGCCTCAAAACCTGTTCTGTACATTCCTGCATTGCACCTACTGACCAACATCAGATCACCACAGCGCCACTTTCTTTACTTTGAACCCCAAGGCGATCATATGAAGCGTTTGCAAAATTGAAGAGAGAAACGTTGTTGCCGAAGGTGGTTATGAAGGGATGGACAGGCACAAGGGTGTGTACAACTCAGGTCGCTTTGGATACTGTCAGCATTACCGGGGGCACGTGCTGAGGAGTCAAAGTTTGTATCGTCCAGACATTGATATAGTTCCAATTCAGGGAATGAAGGTTTAATTCTCTTCATGTGAATTGTCTGACTGAAAACGCATTCCTCGTTTCACACAGAAGACAGACCGGGATCCCTCCAGAATCAGCCCAGTGATTGCTTGAACCATGTAGAAGGGCAATGGCAGCGGACAGATACGATAGTGACCCCTTCAAATCTCCCTCCAATCATCTCACCTTCCTGAGTTGGAAATATGTTGTGTTCCTTCAGTGTCTCTGGGTGTAAATCCAGGAACTCCCGCGCTTGCAGCATAATGGCTGTACCTCCGTGTGAAGGAGTTCAATGGTTCACAAAAGCAACTCATCTCCTCCATCTCTGGGGGATTTAGGGATGGACAGCGAGTCCTATTCCATTGTGTGATATCTTTATTCCAGGAATGCGTTCCTAAATGTGATAGGTTCCAATCGGTAGTAAGTTTGGAAGTGGAGCAGGGAAGTGAAATTGACGTGAATGACAATGATGACTGGGAGGCATGAGGCAGGAAGTGAGTCTGCATCTGGTGGTGCAAGGCTCAGTGTCACTGCTAATGGGTTAGCCTTTACTGCAAACTGTTTACATTGGCTCACACACCATTCCTGGTCAATTCATGGCAATGACACTGTTCCTCTTCGTGTGAAATTCCCTCTGTGTGTATTAAAGTCGTCAATACGCCCCAAGAGGATGAAAAATGTTCCCTTTGTCCTGTCAGCTTAAACAGATACAAATATCTGTTTGAAACCAATGCAAGAGAAGATTTCCCTTTTATGTCCTTTGCATTGAAGAACGATCAATCGTGAAATGTCTGGTTTTGCAAAAGAGGGGTTTGATTGCAAATCACACTGAGTAATATTGATACAGAAATGTATTTCCGAGTTACTGTGGTCATGTGGTTAATGAACTGCACATATGGACGTTGCTTAGTTATTTAAAACCCCTCCTTGGTAAGCAGCTGACCATAGGGTCCAATCGCAGTTGCGCCCGCTTGTTGTATTGAAAGCTCGGAGGTTCACCTTTTATAAAGTATCGTGTTGCTGATGAAGCGACTCAGCATCCTGCCTGAGTTCGAGCCTGTTATGGTTTGGCAAACCCACTCCTTTTTCCTGGTTTAGTTCCAGCAGTGCATGTTGTCCTTCCTAACCAATACGCCAACCTAGAGTTACTTACAGCTGTTCCAAAAGCACTCCTTCTTCTCCTCCACTTTTATTCTCCCTCCTTCATTCCAAGTTTGGTGGGAATAACGAGGTGAGGCAGGAGACACTGCAGAAAGGCCGTGGAATGTTGTGGTCATGGCACAGAAACCACGAGTGGATCACCCTCATTCTCTGCTGTCGACATTCATTCATTTTACAGCATCATTAATGTTTCCACGTTCTCCTATAGTTAGTTTATTTTCCTTTGGATAAGAAATGCAACTTTAATTTCAAAAGGGTTACAATGTTTTGAGGAAGAAATGGCCCCTTGTATCACATCCAAGTGCCAGACGTATTATCCGTAAAATGTGAGCCATGTTGTGCAGTCTCCTGCCAGGTTCCAGAAAACCTCTCAGCAGCTCCATTCTCAAACTATCCCCGAACGTCAGGCTTTTCATAGAGTAGGAATGGGAAATGAGTGATCTTGGCAAATTAAGGGTCAAAGAATATGAAAAAGGGTGAGGTAGATACACAGAGATAGAGACAGGAAATTAGAGGCCCATCTGGAGGTAGACACTGAACGAATCAGATCTCGGGTCGACATGGCTGCTAACTGGCAAAAAATAAAAGATTTTGATAACAATCCTCATTCGACAGATAAAACTGACCATTATCCCGGCATTGTGGTCTAGAAATGAAGAACTAATCTGGTTCTGTCGTTGTGTATCATTGTCTCTGTTTCTCTCCACAGATGTTGCCAGGACTATTCAGTTTGCACGTCAATTCTTGCTTTTGGTTCAGATTTCCAACATCTGCATCTCTTGGCTTTCTGTTCAACTTTAAAACCGATGTTCTGCCAACTTTGGAAAAGTGGTCAGAAATATTCTTACCACGATGTGTGTGCAGAACAAAGCACGCATTCCTTGACCGGGAATAGAACCCGTGTCACGGCGGCGAGAGCGCCAAATGCTGGCTACTAGACTACAAGGGAAGGCAGAAGACGCCCTTACATTTATCCAGAAAACTGAATTAGTGACTGTATGAGAGCATGAGTCAAGCAGTTCATCTGAGGATGTAAATCTTCTCATTCCTGTTGTTGACTGAATGAGCGGTAACCATGCCTTCTGCTTGGAAACTCGAATATGTGAACTGCTCCAAATCATGACTGAGGTTTTCTGGTTTTGGTTCACGCAGGTTTAGAAATGCTCCGGTCCAAATGAGGCGTTTCAGAGCCTACTTTGGGATACATTTGACAGAGATGACATCAGGTAACCAATGTTCGCTGTGACCCGAGCAAATGAGAGCTTACCTTGTCACTGAACCAGGATGCCTTCACATGTAAAGTAAATGCGATAGTTTTGGTGCAGAAAGGATCAGTGCTGGTAACTGTACCCTTAAAATGGACGGCGGGAGAAGATCTAAAATTCGACTCATATCGTCGACCCAGGAGGAGAGAAACTTAGTTGAGAGTGTGGTGCTGGTCAGACAGCATCCGCGCAGCAGGAGAACCGCCGTTTGTTTCAGGAGCGTTTCATCATCTCCAGTCCTCACTTTATCCGAGGAGAGAAACTGAACAAAGTTTGACCCAGCAATTAATCGGAATGGTATTCCTTTTCACCATGGCAGCAGATGTGGGCTAGCAAATTCAAAGCCAGGTTTGCTGATGGGAACAACCAGCAGGAACGCTCCATTCCCACCAATCCACCTGTCCCAAGGGAACAAAGTAGCTCCTGCCTGGTTTGAACTAGAGATGTTTCGGGTGTGACCCAAATGGAACAACGAGGTCACAACCGAGCCACCGAGCCAGCTGCTCTTTATCCAACACTGACATTTCCGTTCCGAATAGACCAATGTTGGCCAGGGTTATTAGCATGATTGGAAAAAAAAAGGATATCACGTGAAAATGCTCAGGAAATACTGACAAACAGATTGCCAGGTTTGCCGAGGTTGGAATGTAGGGCGAGGCTGAATAGGCGCGGGCAATTTTCCTTGTAGCGCCGAGACAGAGGAATGTTCATAACTGCACTCTTAAACAGGATGGCCAGCAGGGCTGTAGACATCGCCACATATTCACAGCCACAGCGCAGTGACATTTGAAAAGAAATTCACGCAGCAGTTATTTGGAATGATACTTCTTTTCACCACTAGAGTAGTGATGGGCGAGTAAATGCAAAACAAGGTTTGCTGATGAGGCTGCAATAAAGCCCCATCGATCACCATCTGGAAAACTGTCGCCCTGAAAGCGGGAACAACAATATTTCTGCTCAGCTCTGAACGAGGCCACTTTCTGCAGAAACTGATGCTTCTACTCTCCAGAAAGGTATCAGGGCCCGCCGACTGCATTCTTGAAAATAGTAATTATCTGTGCTGGAAACATCCACCTATATTCTGAACAAGGAAGAATGTGTATCGAATAAAACTGTACACGGCAATTAATTGGACTTGCATTCTTTTTCACGACAACGGCAGGAATGGGCAGGGACATACAGAGTAAGGTTTACTGACCAGGTCAGAAAGCAATTACCTTCATCTATGTTCACACACAAGCCAATCGTTTTTACTGCCCGGATATTTGAAGGACCGATCCTTCCCATGGGAGGTGAAGGTGATAACTGCTCCCCCGCACAAACACAGTGGGGCCAGAGACCTGATCGAGCTGTCCCCCAGCGGTGATTGCGTTGTTCAGAACAGATTGGGTTTGCCGTGCGGGACTGAAACTCAGCGCGATCACCCAGAGACACGGTGTAACAGCCGCCAGCAGATGTGGAGGGGTTTGGGGCGGATGAAGATCCAGTCTGGGAAAAAAGACTGGGTCCTAAATTCAAGGGGAATGAGTGTTACAGGGAGAAGACTGGCGAATGGGATTGAGCGCGATATTAGCCATGATCGAATGGCAGAGCAGACTATGGGCTGAAAGCTCTAACCGTCATCCTATACATTCCGGTCTCTGGGCATCTGGTATCTAAGGAAATAGAAACAGAGTTAATTGTTCATTTCCAAGTTCTTCGGTCATAAATGGGCAAAGTGAGAGATGGGACAGATCTGATACAAATTTAAAAGCTGGGAAAATGGTTGGAGAGGAAAATAAAATACAAGAGAATAAAGTTGGAAGTCAGAAGATAGTCAATAAAAGGAAGACTGTACAAATCCAGAGGGAGATGGACATGTAAAAAGAAATGTCACGAGTCCCGAAGTCTTAACACTTTTCCTTTCCAAAATGCGAGCAGACATGCTGAGATTTTCAGCAATTTCATTTGTTGCTTCCGAAACAGAAGATGGAAGTGATCCTGGACCAATCAGCTCTTCCATACTGTGGGGATGTGAGACTTACCCGTTCACCCAGATCACTTCTGTCCCACTGTGAAACCTCACAATCCTGCCCCACCCCCATCCCTGTTACTGACAATAAACTGTCCATTACGTGAACCCCCATGAGCACACAAGATCATTTTCCGTGTGAATTGTGAAACGTTCAGGCGAGTTCCCCTCGGTTTCCGTCAGAACGGTCTGAATCACTTCATTTTGGTTCAGGACCATTTGACATTGAGCAGTCACTGTCAGACCCCGTCCCCCCAACAAGTAGACATTCGCGTTCTGTGTCTCTGAGCACTCTGTTTGGTGGACGTTTGGAGTGGAACCTGACGTTTTGAAAGAGACACAATTCATCGTATATTCGGCTGCACTGATAAACTTGTCTCTGGCACTTCCAGGAAAGTGGAGACAACTTTCACTCAGAAACCGACGTGTGATCAAACACAGTCGGATCCACGTGTCAAAAACGACCCCTGCACTGGGTTGCAATCCTGCAAGTGGAGCAGAGGGCTGGATTTCTTTAAAGGAGTGAAAGGGCCCATCGTGAGGCTTGAACCTACGGCCCTGAGATTAAGCATCTCATGCTGTACCGACTAAAGTAGCTGGGCCTGGCTCACGATTAATTAGTGTGTCATTTCATACTGAGCATATTTCACCTGGCATTGCAATTTGCAAGGATCCAGTTCATTCCTCCCAATCACAAATGTCATCATCCACACTTTCCATTTCTCAGCTAGTATTCGTTCAGAACATTATTATCTATTTAGCACTTGTGTCTGGATTTAAGATTCAATATAAATATTTTCATATTTTTATCCTCATCTTTAGGTGGCCGGAATGATTCCCAATCACTCTGGCAGACGTTAAATCAATTGGGAAATTCCCTAAGGAAACGCAATCATTCCTGTTTCGGGTGTAAGGAATCCCACCTGCTGCCGAGACAGAGTCCTCACAGTCAGCACTTTCTCTATTCTTCCTGCCAACAAATTTCCCCACTTCTTATTTGCGAGACAGGAGTTTTGTTTATGAAACACTCCAAGGACAGGAACAATCTTCTGAAGCCGTTCTCAATTTAAAGTGGAATTGTTGTCCTTCTCACACGGGAAGAGCCGTTCCTGGGGAAGGAGTTTCCATGTGCTGTGTCCCCGGGCTGAGCAGGAAACCGGTGATTGAAGCTGCAGTAGCCGTTTTCTGTTGGCAGCGGGGCCTTGGAGAGATTGGGGCCACATCCAGCTGCGGACTCTGCTGAGTTCTCGTGGTTGCAGTGTCGGTACATGGTTGGTCTCAATGCTTGAACTGAAATCATTGAGGCTTGGTGCGAAGGGCAGGCTCGAACCACCAAACTTGCAGCCAAACGTGCTGACTATTTGAGACACAGAAACTGGCACCAAAGTTTCCACATATTCATCGTAAAGCAGTGCAGATGAGGGGGCTCCGACAGCGAAGGGTCCCACTGTTTTCAGAGTCAGTCTGGATAAGAGGCCTGACCGGCTGCAAACACAACAACGAAAATGGACAGGGCCTGCTAAGTTCCTCTGCCTGCAGAAGAACAGCCGCGCTCTTGGTAGCGGTGGGATTCGAACCCACGACTCGATAGAGACTGGAGCTTAAAGCCAGCGCCTTAGACCACTCGGCCACGCTACCCAACAGGCAGAGAGCGCTCAAAATTGTCATTACTAATGTTTCAGCGTCGCTTCACTTCAGCACTAACAGATCGTGCATTCAGGAACGAACGTGGTGCAATTTAGAAAGTATTTGAAAGGGTTTGCAAGGTTTGCACTGTTTGGACAATAGCACGAAGCTGAATAGGCTTCGAGATTTCCCTGGGCCTTCAGGGCTGAGGAATGGCCTTACAGAATTTTAAAAGGTCATGAGGCAGACGGTCAGAGAAAAGAGTCAGGGAGTAATTTTTACATAAATTCATACAGTTTTTGAGCTCAAGATTTCTACATGAACGAATGCAGTTTTTGAGCAAAGTACAAAAACTGCATGCAAGTACAAATTCACCCACAAAATATATGTGTGCATGTGGGTCTTTGTCTGTCTGTGTGGGTGTGTCTGTCTGGGGTGGGGGTTGTGAGTGTGAGAAAGTGTGTGTGTGTGTCTGTGTGTGTAGTGAGTGCAGAGTGTCTTAAGTCTGTGAGGGGGTGCATGTGTGAGTGTGGGAGTGTGCGTGTCTATAAAGCTGTGCGTGGGTGTCTGTGTGCGCCTCTGTATGTACCTGTGTCCGTGTGTGTGTGTGTGTGTGTGTGTAGGAATATCTGTGTGTGTGTGTGTGTGTGCGTGTGTGCGTGTGTGTGTGTGTGTAGTGCAATGGTGATCACCTGTAATGTGACATGAACCCAAGGTCCCGGTTGAGGCCCTCCCTATGGGTACCAAACTTAGCTATCAGCCTCTGCTCGGCCACATTTCTCTTCTGCCTGTCCCGAAGTCCACCTTGGAGGATGGTCACCCGAAGGTCCGAGGCTGAATGTCCTGGACCGCTAAAATGTTCCCCAACTGGGAGGGAACCCTCCTGTTGTGCGGTGCCCATTCATCTGTTGTCGTAGCCTTTGCTCGGTTTCCCCAATGTACCATGCCTCCGGGCATTCTTGCCTGCAACGTATAAGATAGACAAAGTTGGCTGAGTCACATGAGCACCTGCCAGGCAAAAGGTGGGAGGTGATCCAATGCGTAATAGTGGTATCCATGTCCACAATCAGACACGTCTTGCCGCATGAATTTATGTAAAACTCCATTATCTCACTTTTTAGATTAGAATCAATCTAAACATCATGGTATTTCCAGAGAACACAGGGGTGGATTCTGGATCAGTGGTGCTGGAAGAGCAGTTCAGGCAGCATCTAAGGAGCAGCAAAATCGACGTTTCGGGTAAAAACCCTTCATCGGGATTAAAGGCAGTGAGACTGAGGAGTGGAGAGGTAAACTAGAGGAGGGTGGGGGTGGGGAGAAAGTAGCATAGAGTACAATGGGTGAGTGGGGGAGGGGATAAAGGTGATAGGTCAGGGAGGAGAGGGTGGAGTGGATAGGTGGAAAAAGAGATAGGCAGGTAGGACAAGTCCGGACAACTCATGGGGACAGTGCTGAGCTGGAAGTGTGGAACTAGGGTGAGGTGGGGGAAGGGGAAATGAGGAAACTGTTTGAAGTCCACATTGATGCCCTGGGGTGGAGTGTTCCGAGGCGGAAGATGAGGCGTTCTTCCTCCAGGCGTCTGATGGTGAGGGAGGTGCGGTGAAGGAGGCCCAGGACCTCCATGTCCTCGGCAGAGAGGGAGGGGGAGTTGAAATGTTGGGCCACAGGGCGGTTGGTTGATTGGTGCGGGTGTCCCGGAGATGTTCCATAAAGCGCTCTGCTAGGAGGCGCCCAGTCTCCCAAATGTAGAGGAGACCACATCGGGAGCAACGGATACAATAAATGATATTAGTGGATGTGCAAGTAAAACTTTGGTGGATGTGGAAGGCTCCTTTAGGGGCTTGGATAGAGGTGAGGGAGGAGGTGTGGGCGCAGGTTTTACAGTTCTTGCGGTGGCAGGGGAGGTGCCAGGATGGGAGGGGGGCGTGGACCTGACCAGGTAGTCACGGAGGGAACGGTCTTTGCCGAAGGCGGAAAGGGGTGGTGAGGAAAATATATCCTTGGTGGTGGGGTCTTTTTGGAGTTGGCTGAAATGTCGGCGGATGATTTGGTTTATGTGAAGGTTGGTAGGGTGGAAGGTGAGCACCAGGGGTGTTCTGTCCTTGTTACGGTTGGAGGGGTGGGGTCTGAGGGAGGAGGTGTGGGATGTGGACGAGATGCGTTGGAGGGCATCTTTAACCACGAGGGAAGGGAAATTGCGGTCTCTAAAGAAGGAGACCATCTGGTGTGTTCTATGGTGGATCTGGTCCTTCTGGGAGCACATACAGCGGAGGTGGAGGAATTGGGAATACGGGATGGCATTTTTGCAAGAGGTAGGGTGGGAAGAGATGTAATCCAGGTAGCTATGGGAGTCGGTGGGTTTGTAAAAAATGTCAGTGTCAAGTCGGTCGTCATTAATGGAGATGGAGAGGTCCAGGAAGGGGAGGGAGGTGTCAGAGATGGTCCAGGTAAATTTAAGGCCAGGGTGGAATGTTTTGGTGAAGTTGATGAATTGCTCAACCTCCTCACAGGAGCTCATTTTCAGGCCCTGACTTTGTGCGAGATGGTTAATTAAATATAACCTGGAGATGTAGAGACTCCTCATTTTAAGGCACTGACTGTGTGGTGGCTGGTTAAAACTTTTATAACCAGGATATTTACAGTTTCTACAGTTTGGGGCACTGACTCTGGGCTGGCTGGTTAAATGAATACATATAACCAGGAAATTTAGAACCTGTTCAGTTTAGGGCACTGACACTGTGCCTTCTGGTTAAATATATAAAACCAGTATATTTAGCGTCTCCTCAGTTTTGGGCACTCTCTCAGATCTGGCTGATTAAATAAATATATATATATCCAGGAGATTTAGAGTCTCCTCAGTTTATGGCACTGACTGTGGGTTGGTGGCTTAAATAAATACATATAGCTAGGAGATTTACAGTCTCCCCTGTTTAGGGTTCAGATTATGTGCTGGATGGATTAATATATATATATATATATACACACACAGAGAGAGAGAGAGAGAGCCGGGAGATTTCGAGTCTCCTCCGTTTCGGGCACTGCCTCTTTGCTGCCTGTTTAAATACATGTATCCTGGATATTTAGTGTTTCCTCAGGTTCGAGCACTGACTCTGGGCTGGCTGGGTCAATATACATAACCAGGGGATGTAGAGAATCCTCACTTTCGGTCACTGACTCTGTGCTGGCTGGTTAAATATCTGCATGTAAACAGGAGATTTAAATTCTGTTCAATTTAGGGCACTGACTCTGTGCTGGCAGGTTAAATGTATATAGCCAGGAGGGTTAGAGTCTCCTCAGTTTGCGATACTGACTCTGGGCTGGCTGGTTAAACAAATAGCTATAACCAGGAGATTTAGTGTCTGTTCAGTTTAGGGCAATGGCTCTGTGCCTGCTGTTTAAATATATATATAAAATCAGGATATTTAGGGTTTCCCCAGTTTTGGACACTGGCTCACAACTCTATGATTAAATAAACATATATAACGAGGAGATTCAGAATCTCCTCAGTTAATGCACTGATTGCGGTCTGGCGGATTAAATAACTAGATATAACCAGATTTAGAGTCGCCTCAGTTTCCGGTTAAACAATGTGCTGAATTTATAAATACACATAAATTACCAGGAGATTTAAAGTCTCCTCAGTTAAGGGCACTGACTCTGTGCCATCGGTTTAAATATATATATAACCTGGAAATTTAGAGTCGCCTCAGTTTGAGCATTGACTCTGTGTTAACTGGTTAAACATATATATACAACCTGGAGATGTAGAGTCTCCTCTGGTGAGGGCACTGACTCTGTGCTGTCTGTTTAAATATATATAACCACGAGATTCAGATTCTCCTCAGACAAGGCAGAAAGTCTGTGCAGGGTGGTTAATTAAATATGCATATCCAGGAGATTTAAATTCTCCACACGTTAGGGCACTGACATTGTGCTGGCTGGCTACATAAATATATATAATCAGGAGATTTAGAATCTCCCCAGTTTAGGCACTGACTCTGTGCTGACTGGTTTAATATATATAACCAGGGGATTTAGTGTCTGCTCATTTTAGGGCACTGACTCTGTGCTGGCTTTTTGAATACATATAACCAGGAGAGTTAGTGTCTGCTCATTTTCGGGCACTGACTCTGTGCTGTGTACTAACATATACATACTCAGGAGATTTAGAGTCTACTCAGTTATGGCCACAGGCAGCACATTTCTGAACCCTAAAATGAGCAGACTCTATATTTCCTGGTTACATATATTTATTTAACCAGCCAACACAGAGTCAGCACTGACTTTATGCTGGCTGACTAATTTCAAAACAACAGGAGATTTAGAGTGACCTCAGTAAATGGCACTGTCTGTGTGCTGTCTAATTAAATATATATAACCAGAAATTTAGAGTCTCCTCAGTTTAGGGTACTGACTCTGTGCTGGATGGATAAAGACTCATAAATTACCAGGAGTTTTAGAGTCTCCTCATTTCAAGGCACTGACTCTGTGCTGGCTGGTTGATTATCAGGAGATTTAGCGTCTCCTCATTTCAAGGAACTGACTGTGCTGTCTGTTTAAATATATATAACCAGGCGATTTAGCGTCTCCGCAGTTAAGGCACTGACTCTGTGCTGGCTGGTTAATTATATATAACCAGGAGATTTAGAGTCTCCTCAGTTTCGGGCACAGACTCTGTGCTGGCTGGTTAAATAAATAGATACAACCAGGAGATTTAGAGTCTCTAGTTTCGGTCACTGACTGTGTGTTTAATAAGCATATCTAACTAGGAGATTCAGAATGTTCTCAGTCTAGGGCACTGACTCTGTGCTGGCTGGATCAATAAATATCACCAAAAATTTCGAGTCTGCTCATTACAAGGCATTGAGACTGTGCTGGCAAGTTAAATAAATACATATAAACAGGAGATTTAGAGAATGTTTAGGGCATTGACTGTGCTGGCTGGTTAAATACAGAAACATAAACAGGAGATTAAGAGTCTGCTCATTCTATGGCACTGACTCTGTGCTGCGTATTCAGATATACATAACCAGGAGATTTAGAGTCTCTTCATTTTGGGGCACTGTCTGTGCTGGCTGGTTAATTGTATATAACCAGGACGTTTTGGGTCTCCTCAGTTATGGGCACTGACTGTGTGGTGTCTGGTTCAAATTTGTATAACCAGGATATTTAGACGCTCCTCAGTTTGTGGCAATGACTCTGGGACGGCTGGTTAAAAAAATAGATATAACTAGGTGATTTAGAGTCTCCTTAGTTCAGGGCACTGATTTTCTACTGTCTAGTTAAATAAATATGTAAAACCACGGGATTCAGATTCTCCTCAGTCAAGAGCACTGACTCTGTGCTGGATGGTTAAATAAACATGTATGTCCAGGAGATTTTAATTCTCCACAATTTAGGGCACTGACATTGTGCTGGTGATTTAAATAAATATATATAACCAGGAGATTTAGAGTCTCCTCAGGTGAGGGCACTGACTGCGGGCTGGCGGATTTTAAAAAAAAATATGATCAGGATATTTATAGTCTCCTCTGTTTGGAGCACTGACTCTGGGTTGGCTGGTTAAAAAAATACGTATAACCATGAGATTTAGAGTCTCCAAAGTTTTGCGCACTGACTCTGCGTCGGCTGGTTAAATATATATAACCAGGAGATTTATTTATTTAACCAGCCAACACAGAGTCAGCATTGACTTTATGCTGGCTGACTAATTTCAAAACAACAGGAGATTTAGAGTGTCCTCAGTCAGGGGCACTGTCTGTGTGCTGTCTGTTTAAATATATATAACCAGAAATTTAGAGTCTCATCAGTTAAGGCACTGACTCTGTGCTGTCTGGTTAATTATATATAACCAGGAGATTTAGAGTCTCCTCAGTTTCTGGTACTGACGTTCTCCTATATATATATATATATATATATATATATGTATTTATTCATCCATCACATAGTCTGAACCCTAAACTGAAGCGACTCTAAATCTCCTGATTATATATATTTATTTAACCCGCCAGCCTCAGTCAGTGCCCAAAACTAAGGAGACTCTAAATATCCTGGTTATATGTTTTTACTTAACCAGCCAGTCCAGAGTCAGTGCCTGACAATCAGCAGTCTCTAAATCTCCTGGTTATGTATATTTATTTAGTCAGCCAGAACAGAGTCGGTGCCCCAAAATGAGGAGACTCTAAATCTCCTGGTTGTATATATTTAATCAGCCAACACAGTCAGTGCCCTAACCTGAGGAGACACAAAATGTGATTATATATATATATATATATATATATATATATATATATATATATTAACGAGGCAGCATAGAGTCTGTGCCCTAAACTGAGGAGACTCAGAATCTGCTGGTTGGATATATTTAAACAGCAGAACAGAGTCAATGCCCTTAACTGAGGTGATTCTAAATCGCCATGCATTTATCTGTACAGCACATAGTCTGAGCACTAAAGTGAGGAAACTGTAAATCACCTAGTTATATAAATGTATTTAACCCGCCAGCCCATAGTCAGTGCCCTAAGTTTAGGAGACTCTAAACCTCCTGGTTATATTTAATTAACCAGCTCGTTATATATATTAAACAGACAGAACAAAGTCAGTGCCCATAACTGAGTAGAGTCTAAATCTCCTGATTACGTATACTTAAATACACAGCACAGAGTCAGTGCCCTAGAATGAGCAGTCTCGAAATCTTCTGGTTATATATATTAGACCAACCAGCACAGAGTCACTGCCCTAAACTGTGGAGAATTTAAATCTCCTGGATATACATGTTTATTTAGCCATCCAGCACAGAGTTTGTGCCATAGACTGAGGAGAATCTGAATCTAATGGTTGATTTATTAGACTAGCCAGCACAGAGTCAGTGCCCTAAACAGTGGAGAATTTAAATTTCTTGGATATAAATGTTTATTTAGCCATGCAGCACAGAGTCCGTGCCCTAGACTGAGGAGATTCTGAATCTCCTGGTTATATATATTTATTTAACTAGACAGCAAAAATTCAGTGCCTCAAACAGAGGAGAATCTAAATCTCCTGGTTATGTATATTTATTTTACCAGCCAGCAGGGAGTCAGTGCCCAAGAATGAGCAGGCTTTAAATCTCCTGGTTATGTATATTTATTTTACCAGCCAGCACAGAGTCAATGGCCTAAGTTGAAGAGACCCCAAATCTCCTGGATGTATCCATTTATTTAACCAGCCACCACACAGTCAGTGCGCTAAACTGAGGAGACTCTTCTTTCGACTGTGACGTCTAGGAATGGACAACAGAGAACTACAAACCTGCATATACAGAAAACTGACAAACACAGACCAAATACTTGACGACACCAGCAACCATTCCAACACACACAAACAAAGCTATATCAGAACACTATTCCAATGAGCCACCACACACTGCAGCACAGACGAACTTCGGAAAACAGAGGAGAACCACCGATACAACGTATTCAAGAAGAATGGATACCCAAAGAAATAGTGCGCAGATTCCTCAAGAAGAAGCCACGACAAGCAGACCAAACACAGCCAGAAACCCCAACCCCCTGACCATACATCAAAGAAGTTTCAGAAATGACAGCCAGACTACGAAGACCCCTCGGAATCCTAGTAGCATACAAATCCAACAACACTCAAGCAAAAACTAACAAAATGAAAAGACTCAGTACATCACATGGACAAAACAAACGTCTTCTACAAAATTCCATGCAAGAACTGCCACAAACACTATGTTGGACAAACTGGAAGAAAGTTAGCCACCAGGATACTCGAACACCAGCTAGCCACAAAAAGACACGATCCTCTCTGCCTCATAACCCTACACACGGATGTTAAAAATCACAATTTCGACTGGAACAACACATCTATCCTGGGACAGGGTAGGCAAAGACATGACAGATAAATCCCAGAAGCCTGGCACTCCAACCTCAACGCCATAAACAAACACATAGATCTCGATGATATCTATCAACCCTTCAGAAAACTAACAGGAAATGATATCACCACAAACCCCAGAAACCCCATCCAGGAGAAAGATATAAATAGAAATCAGGAGACAACAGCTTCGCTTCACTTGGAGATCGCCACTGATGATGTTACCTAGCCAGGTAATGAAACGTCTGAATATCAAACCTACACCTCAGCGAGCAAATCTACACCCTTGTTAAATAGATAGATGTAACCAGGACTTTTAGTGTTTCCTCAGTTTCGAGCACTGACTCTGTGCTGGATGGTTAAATAAACATGTATATCCAGGAGATTTAAATTCTCCACAATTTAGGGCACTGACTCTGTGAGAGCTGGTTAAATAAATAGATACAACCAGGAGATTTAGAGTCTCCTCAGTTTCGGGCACTGACTGTGTGTTGGATCGTTTAATATATATAACCAGAAGATTTAGAGTTTTCTCCGTTTAGGGCACTGACTTTCTGCTGGTGAGTTTAATAAATATATACAACCAGGACATTTAGAGTCTGCTCATTTTAGGTCACTGATTCTGTGATGTCTGGTTAAATATATGTAACCAGAATATCTTTAGACTCCTCAGATTAGGGCACTGACTGTGGGCTGGCGGGTTAACTAAATTTATATATCTAGTAGATTTACAGTCTCCTCAGTTTAGGGCACTGACTCTGTGCTGCCTGGTTAAATAAATGACAGCCAGATTACTAAGACCCCTCGGAATCCTAGTAGCACACAAAGCGAACAACACTCTCAAACAAAAACTAACAAACCTAAAAGACCCAGTACATCCCATGGACAAAACCAACGTTGTCTACAAAAATCCCATGCAAGGACTGCCACAAACACTACGTAGGACAAACAGGAACGAAGTTAGCCACTAGGATACACGAACACCAGCTAGCCACAAAAAGACACGACCCTCTCTCCCTCGTAGCCCTACACACGGATGAAAAAAAAAACCATTTCGACTGGGACAACGCATCTATCCTGGAACAGACTAAGCACAGACATGTCAGATAATTCCTCGAGGCCTGGCACTCCAACCACAACGCCATAAACAAACACATAGATCTATTTCCGCCAACTCCAAACAGACCCCACCACCAAGGATATATTTCCCTCCCCACCCCTATCAGCGTTCTGGAAAGACCACTTCCTCCGCGACTCCCTCGTCAGATTCACACCCGACACCAACCCAACCTCCACTCCCGGCACCTTCCCCTGCAACCGCAAGAAGTGCAAAACTTGCACCCACACCTCCCCCCTCACTTCCTTCCAAGGCCCCAAGGGATCCTTCCATATCCATCAGAAATTCACATGCACCTCCACACACATCACTTACTGCACACAATGTGGCCTCCTGTACGTTGGGGAGACAGGACGTCTACTTGCGGAACGTTTCAGGGAACACCTCTGGGACACCTGCACCAACCAACCCAACCGCCCCTTGGCTGAACCCTTTAACTCCCACTCCCACTCCGTCAAGGACATGCAGGTCCTTGGCCAACTCCCTCGCCAGACCATGGCAACACGACGCCTGGAGAAGACCGCCTCATCTTCTGCCTAGGAACCCTCCAACCACAAGGGATGAATGCAGATTTCTCCAGCTTTCTCATTTCCCCACCCCCAGCTTTTTTCAGTCCCAACCCTCAGACTCAGCACCACTTTCTTGACCTGCAATTTTCTTCCCAACCTTCCCCCCCCTCCCCCCTCTCCGGCCTATTACCCTCACTTTAACCTCCTTCCACCTATCGTATTCCCAGCCCCCCTCCCCCAACTCACTCCCGCCTACTTTTCATCTTAGCCTGCTTGGCACACCCTGCTCATTCCTAAAGAGGGGCTTATAACCGAAACGTCGATTCTCCTGTTCCTTTGATGCTGCCTTACCTGCTGCGCTTATTCAGCAACACATTTTTAAGCTCTGATCTCCAGCATCTGCAGTCCTCACTTTTTCCACATCGATCTGGATACCTTCTATCAATCCCTCAGAAAATGAACAGGAATGACACCACCACAAACCCCAGAAACCCCATCCAGGAGAAAGCTATAAATAGAAAGCTGGAGACAACAGCTTCGCTTCACTTGGAGGTCGCCACTGATGATGTTAACCAGCCAGGTAATGAAACAGCCGGATATCAAACTCAGCGAGCAAATCTACACCCTGCTGAAATAAATATATGTAACCATGAATTTTAGTGTTTCCTCAGTCAAGGGCACTGACTCTGTGCTGTCTGTTTACATATATACATATATATATATATATATATATATATATATATTTCAAACCACGAGATTCAGAATCACCTCAGTCTATGGCACAGACTCTGTGATGGATGGTTAAATAAACATGCACATCCAGGAGATTTACATTCTCCTCAGCTTGGGGCACAGACTCTGTGCTGGATAGTTAAATAAATGGATGCAACCAGGAGATGGAGAGTCTCTAGTTTAGGGCACTGAATGCGTGTTGGCTGGTTTAATATATACATAACCAGGAGATTGAGTCTTCTCAGTTTAGGGCACTGACTTTCTTTTGGTGAGTTAAATAAATATATACAACCAGGAGATTTAGAGTCTCATCAGTTTAGGGCACTGATTCTATGCTGGCTGATTAAATAAACATATATAACCAGGGCATTTCGAGTCTCCTAGTGCACTGACTCTGTGCTGAGTATTTAAATATACACAACCAGGAGATTTCGAGTCTACTCAGTTATTGGCACTGACTCTGTTCTGTCTGTTTAGCATATGTAATGAGCTGGTTAATTAAATATTATCAGGAGATTTATAATCTCCTCATTTTCGAGAACTGACTGTATGGTGGCTGATTAAAACTTTTTTAACCAGAGTATTTTGAGTCTCCTCAGTTTGCGGCACTGACTCTGTGCTGGCTGGTTGATTGTATATAACAAGGACGCTTTGAGCCTCCTCAGTTTCGGGCACTGACTGTTTGGTGTCTGGTTCAAATTTGTATAACCAGGATATTTAGACTCTCCTCAGTTTGTGGCACCGACTGTGCGGTGGTTGGTTAAAAAATAGATATAGCTAGGTGTTTTAGACTCTTCTCAGTTCAGGGCACTGACTTTCTACTGTCTAGTTAAATAAATATGTAAAACCACGAGATTCCGATTCTCCTCAGTCAAGAGCACTGACTCTGTGCCGGATGGTTAAATGCACATGTACGTCCAGGTGATTTACATTCTCCACAATTTAGGGCACTGACATTGTGCTGGCTGGTTAAATAAATATATACATATATAACCAGGAGATTTAGAGTCTCCTCTGTTTCGGCCACTGACTGCAGGCTGGCGGTTTTAATAAATTATACAACCATGATATTTAGAGTCTCTTCTATTTGGAGCACTGACTCTGGGCTGGCTGGTAAAAGAAATACGTATTACCAGGAGATTTAGAGTCTCCTCAGTCAAGGGTACTGACTCTGTGCTGACTGTTAACATGTATATAACCACGAGATTCAGTGTCTCCTCAATCTGTAGTATAGACTCTCTGCTGGATGGTTAAATAAACATGCATATCCAGGAGATTTAAATTCTCCACAGTTTAGGGCAGTGACTCTGTGCTGGCTAGTCTAATATATATAACCAGGTGATTTAGAGTCTGCTTATTCTAGGGCACTAACTCTGTGCTGTGTATTTAAATATACGTAACCAGGACTCTAAAAATTCTAAGTGTCACTGGTTACTGATTTGTACTGATTCAAAAAAATTCTAAGTGTCACTGGTTACTGATTTGTACTGAGCCTAAAAAATTCTAAGTGTCACTGGTTACTGATTTGTACTGACTGAAATAAATTCTAAGTGTCGTTGGTTACTGATTTGTAACCACCGGGTCAAATCTGGCCGGGCTAGCCGGCCTCGAGCGCTCAAAGTCGGTATGAGCAGTCAAGTTCGCTCCCATCACAGTTTGGACCCTAAAAAAGTCTGTCACTGGTTACTGATTTGTACTGACTCAAAAAAATTCTAAGTGTCACTGGTTACTGATTTGTACTGACTGAAAAAAATTCTAAGTGTCGTTGGTTACTGATTTGTACTGACTCAAAAAAAATTCTAAGTGTCGTTGGTTACTGATTTGTACTGAGCCGAAAAAATTCTAAGTGACACTGGTTACTGATTTGTACTGACTCAAAAAAATTCTAAGTGTCACTGGTTACTGATTTGTACTGACTCGAAAAAATTCTAAGTGTCACTGGTTACTGATTTGTACTGATTCAAAAAAATTCTAAGCGTCGTTGGTTACTGATTTGTACTGACTGAAAAAAATTCTAAGTGTCGTTGGTTACTGATTTGTACTGACTGAAATAAATTCTAAGTGTCGTTGGTTACTGATTTGTACTGACTCAAAAAAATTCTAAGTGTCACTGGTTACTGATTTGTACTGACTGAAAAGAATTCGAAGTGTCACTGGTTACTGATTTGTACTGACTGAAAAAAATTCTAAGTGTTACTGGTTACTGATTTGTACTAACTGAAAAAAATTCTAAGTGTTACTGGTTACTGATTTGTACTGACTCGAAAGAATTCTAAGTGTCACTGGTTACTGATTTGTACTGACTCGAAAGAATTCTAAGTGGCACTGGTTACTGATTTGTACTGAGCCTAAAGAATTCTAAGTGTCGTTGGTTACTGATTTGTACTGCCTGGAAAAAATTCTTAGTGTCACTGGTTACTGATTTGTACTGCCTCAAAAAAATTCTAAGTGTCACTGGTTACTGATTTGTACTGATTCAAAAAAATTCTAAGTGTCACTGGTTACTGATTTGTGCTGACTGAAATAAATTCTAAGTGTCGTTGGTTACTGATTTGTAACCACCGGGTCAAATCCGGCCGGGTTAGCCGTCCTCGAGCGCTCAAAGTCGGTATGAGCAGTCAAGTTCGCTCCCATCACAGTTTGGAGCCAAAAAAAGTCTGTCACTGGTTACTGATTTGTACTGACTCAAAAAAATTCTAAGTGTCACTGGTTACTGATTTGTACTGACCCAAAAAAATTTTAAGTGTCGTTGGTTACTGATTTGTACTGACTCAAAAAAATTCTAAGTGTCGTTGGTTACTGATTTGTACTGACTGAAATAAATTCTAAGTGTCGTTGGTTGCTGATTTGTAACCACCGGGTCAAATCCGGCCGGGCTAGCCGTCCTCGAGCGCTCAAAGTCGGTATGAGCAGTCAAGTTCGCTCCCATCACAGTTTGGACCCTAAAAAAGTCTGTCACTGGTTACTGATTTGTACTGACTCAAAAAAATTCTAAGTGTCACTGGTTACTGATTTGTACTGACCCAAAAAAATTCTAAGTGTCGTTGGTTACTGATTTGTACTGACTCAAAAAAATTCTAAGTGTCGTTGGTTACTGATTTGTACTGACTGAAATAAATTCTAAGTGTCGTTGGTTACTGATTTGTACTGACTAAAAAAAATTCTAAGTGTCACTGGTTACTGCTTTAAACTGACTGAAAAAAATTCTAAGTGTCGTTGGTTACTGATTTGTACTGACTCAAAAAAATTCTAAGTGTCACTGGTTACTGCTTTGTACTGACTCAAAAAAATTCTAAGTGTCACTGGTTACTGCTTTGTACTGACTGAAAAAAATTCTAAGTGTCGTTGGTTACTGTTTTGTACTGAGCCGAAAAAATTCTAAGTGACACTGGTTACTGATTTGTACTGCCTGGAAAAAATTCTAAGTGTCACTGGTTACTGATTTGTACTGACTGAATAAAATTCTAAGTGTCACTGGTTACTGATTTGTACTGCCTCAAAAAAATTCTAAGTGTCACTGGTTACTGATTTGTACTGATTCAAAAAAATTCTAAGTGTCACTGGTTACTGATTTGTGCTGACTGAAATAAATTCTAAGTGTCGTTGGTTACTGATTTGTAACCACCGGGTCAAATCCGGCCGGGTTAGCCGTCCTCGAGCGCTCAAAGTCGGTATGAGCAGTCAAGTTCGCTCCCATCACAGTTTGGAGCCAAAAAAAGTCTGTCACTGGTTACTGATTTGTACTGACTCAAAAAAATTCTAAGTGTCACTGGTTACTGATTTGTACTGACTCAAAAAAAATTCTAAGTGTCGTTGGTTACTGATTTGTACTGAGCCGAAAAAATTCTAAGTGACACTGGTTACTGATTTGTACTGACTCAAAAAAATTCTAAGTGTCACTGGTTACTGATTTGTACTGACTCGAAAAAATTCTAAGTGTCACTGGTTACTGATTTGTACTGATTCAAAAAAATTCTAAGCGTCGTTGGTTACTGATTTGTACTGACTGAAAAAAATTCTAAGTGTCGTTGGTTACTGATTTGTACTGACTGAAATAAATTTTAAGTGTCGTTGGTTACAGATTTGTACTGACTCAAAAAAATTCTAAGTGTCGTTGGTTGCTGATTTGTACTGACTGAAATAAATTCTAAGTGTCGTTGGTTACTGATTTGTACTGACTCAAAAAAAATTCTAAGTGTCGTTGGTTGCTGATTTGTACTGACTGAAATAAATTCTAAGTGTCGTTGGTTGCTGATTTGTAACCACCGTGTCAAATCCGGCCGGGCTAGCCGGCCTCGAGCACTCAAAGTCGGTATGAGCAGTCAAGTTCGCTCCCATCACAGTTTGGAGCCAAAAAAAGTCTGTCACTGGTTACTGATTTGTACTGACTCAAAAAAATTCTAAGTGTCACTGGTTACTGATTTGTACTGACTCAAAAAAAATTCTAAGTGTCGTTGGTTACTGATTTGTACTGAGCCGAAAAAATTCTAAGTGACACTGGTTACTGATTTGTACTGACTCAAAAAAATTCTAAGTGTCACTGGTTACTGATTTGTACTGACTGAAAAAAATTCTAAGTGTTACTGGTTACTGATTTGTACTGACTGAAAAAAATTCTAAGTGTCGTTGGTTACTGATTTGTACTGCATCAAATAAATTTTAAGTGTCGTTGGTTACTGATTTGTACTGACTCAAAAAAAATTCTAAGTGTCGTTGGTTACTGATTTGTACTGACTGAAATAAATTCTAAGTGTCGTTGGTTACTGATTTGTACTGTCTCAAAAAAATTCTAAGTGTCGTTCGTTACTGATTTGTACTGACTGAAATAAATTCTAAGTGTCGTTGGTTACTGATTTGTACTGACTGAAAAAAATTCTAAGTGTCGTTGGTTACTGATTTGTACTGACTCAAAAAAATTCTAAGTGTCGTTGGTTACTGATATGTACTGACTGAAATA